>NC_046158.1:129174530-129527030 GCF_011064425.1 Rattus rattus | reverse complement strand
TGTGACATCAGAGCTAATACCAGTTGGACACATAGGGACATACCATAGGTCATTAGAAGCTGAGATTGGGTAAAATCCCAAGGAAGAAGTTCCCCCACGAGGCTAGGTGTCCCATTATTGCTGGGTTCATGGAAGGTCTATGACCCATTGATCTTCTTCATGTCCAGAACAAGAATGAGAATTGGAATTTCCAGGAGTAGATGAAGAAGCTGATGGCAGTGACTTTATGCTGAGGTTTATTCATTCAGTCAATAGCAACAAATAGAAAAATAAGGACTATAAAAGTAAGAGGGTCTGTCATCAGGCTGTATCAAAGAGGCTGAGCCCTAGCAAGGGTTATTTTTGTTTCTCAACCTCTTCCCTTAGCCAAAGTATTCCCTGTGCCAAATGCCTGTGAGCCTGTAACTCTGAACCCTGCAGGGCTTTTTTGACTCTAAACCTTGGTGGATTTCTTCCTTCTGGAAGTCAGTCTTCTTTGAGGGATGGTCTTCCTTCTGGAAGCCTGTAGTGATTTTCTATAAACAAATACTGTAGAAAGCCAGAGAAAGGGGCTGGGTTATCTACCTGGACAGTCCTAACAGGGCATTCTAGAGATCTCTGATTATGCCATGGTGAGTTCTTACTACTCAGCCTTCCTTCCTGGTAGAATGATGTGCAGGTCTGGAATGCCATTCAGGATGCTAGGCTGTTAAGTGGTTACTTCTAAGCACTATCCCAAAAGGAAATCATAGACCAGGAATTTGAGTAGATATACAAATAAAAGTTGCTGTCACTCAGTTCACCTAGCCTTGGGATTCATAAATTATTCTCTGGATTCATAAATAGCACTGGAAGATTGAGTACTATCTTTAGGAAACATCAAGTGACTAGATCGTGCCATGGCAGGGAGACTAACAGGGTGTATCTGTGTGTTAGAGAGAGTTTTACATGGCGTAAGATATGTAGTAAGATAGTGTTCTGTAAGGAAAATCTATAGTCTGGGGCCCCAGAGGGCAGCTGACCCATGGGTAGGACCTAGTCCATCATGTGTTCTCCATGGTAGGATATTCCTTCCTTCACTTAAGTATTCAAATCTTTAAACCCACTTCTTCCACTAAGACTTGCTCTGTTGGGGTCAAAGGTGATTTCATGGCACAAACTTATAAACATGAGTTGGAGTGTAAGTTTCTCCTAGGAAAGCCAAACTCAGCTGGCAGGCACTTACCTCCTTCCTCTCTCTGGCACCCTACTTCCCTCCTTATAAATAACAAGCTCACAATTGTCGGGTGGATGTCTCTGAGATCTGGTTTGTTTGTTTGTTTATTTTTTTGTTTTTGTCTTTTGCTCATAGTTGCATGCATTCCACAAAGGGACTCACTCAACCTTTCCACAACAGATGATAGAGTTCAAACAGAAGAGTGGTTAGTGGTGTTGGAGGTTAGACAGTTACATGATGAGCTCCTCGTGAGTTTGAAGGTAAAGCCGGCAGATGGTGCAGATGATATGTGTGCCAAGTGCTGACTGCTCACAAAGAGGGCTGGGAGTATTCAGGGAGAAGAGCCGGATTATCTGCCTGCTGGGCTAGATTTTATGTGTACAGCAGACTTTCCTTAAGACCAGTAGAGGGCAACAAAGGCTAGAGAGAGGCTATGTAGGCCTTGGCCCTGCCTGGACAATGTAGACATGTGGATGCTTAATTAATGCAAATGTGTCTTAATCATCCTCAAATGGGGCTCCTGGTGAGGGTTGCTATGGTCACAGGTCTCTGTCTTCCACATTAGCTCTGTATGTCCAGGTCTAATTCAGGCAGTGCGTGACTGTGCTATGAGTCCTGGGTACCCATAGCAGTTACTACAAGCAATCCTGCACCTCTTCCTCCTGCCACATTCTAAGAGTCAGTGGAGGTCTCCCTGACTGTGAACCATGATGGAAATGAGTGGTCTGGTAAGCTTTGTTCCCAGCTTCTATGTCACCACTGTGCCTTGAAACAACACTGGTAGGTAAGGTAAGAGCAGAGGCAACTAAATAAAAAGGCAGAAGAAATAAATATAGACTCAGGGGGCTCATATAAGCTCTTTTTTTTTTTTTACTGTTCAGGCTTCAGCTTCAGGTCTGGCAAAGAGGTTTATGATACTGGGTAGTTTTATGCCTATGTATTAAGTTGAGTTGTGCTTTGTGTCACCTAGCATACCAGAAATGTGTCAAGAAAGCAAGACATCAGCCTGTTTTCAGGTGATGAGAGAAGCTTGGAATTGATGTGTATTTCCCTCAGGTCACGCAGAACGGTTGGGCAGATGAGGCAGTATTCCACATATTGGAGCAGAATTGGATCCTGATCTATGTCATACACTTCTAATCTTGGACCTTGTATGTAAAGGTTGCTGTGGTAGAGGCATGTTTCTCTTTATGTTCTCTTAAGAGCTGCTGAGGGTCATGGTACAGGTGGGAGGGGAGAAATTTGAGGACCATGCCTTAATGGGGTAGATTTCAGTCACGATACCTTAACCAAATACTTTCCCTGGGGATCCATGTAGAAGTGAATCATGATGACTTCTGTAACCACATAGGGATGACTCAGAAACCAGAACAGAAGTGCAGTAGGTCTGCACCAGCTGCTGTTGTAGGGAAGGCATTCTTGGCTATGGTGTATATCAGGTGACCTCAGTGGGGTGACAGGAACTAGGCTGGTGCCTCCGTGAGTGATGTTACTGTCTTGCTGTTCTTGTCCTCCTCATTAAAGGCATACATGATTACTGTGGGTTTTTTTTTTCAGTTTGCTCCATAAAGCCATGTATGTCTGTTAGCCCTAATATCAGAGACTAAGGCAACACACGGTTAGACAGTCATGTAGAGAGGCTGGATCTCTAGAGGTGAACCTTGACATCTCCACATGCCTGTGGCTTGGGACTGGAGAAAGTGTTGAGCCTAGGGCTGACAACGGTATGCTCAATGTTGCTTTTCATGGCAAAGTATATGTTTTAATTATGACATGACTGGAGTCTTGGAATTCTGTAAAATTCTTATAGAAAACTTCAAAACAAAACCCAAAACAAACAAACAAACAGGCAAAAACCCAAAAACCTCTGTGGCTGTCTTTGTGCCCATCTCCATTGAAACAATGCTAACTGATAGAGCCAAAGGATCTTAAAGGTTCAGAATCCCAAATACAAAAGGTTATGTATATTCATTAAAGAGTCTAATATGTTATGTCTTTGTTGTTAAGTAGCATTTTTTTCATCCCAAGGGTCCTGGCAAGAATCCTTTCTTCACATTCCCTAGGCAAAGTTTGTCTCTCCAAGCAACCTTGACCCCATCTTCCATTCCCCTATTGGGTTTTATCCTGAATTCTTCTTCCTTACCTGTTGTGCTAAGTGCTCCATATGCAACTCCTGGGTGTGTTTCGGAGTCCATTTTCCAGAGTCTTTTATCCATTTCTTACCCCTGTGATTTTCCTGGCTGACAGGAATTATGAACTATCCTCCTCCAAGTATAGCAGTTGTTTGTGGCACTGTGCTAGGGCTATTTTACCCAAGAAGAAAAGAAGAAGAATGGAGTTATATCAATGTCCCAGCACATGCTTCCCTTCTTTGTTAAACAAGTGCAAAGGAACCCACAGAAATCCCAATGTGCACAATTAGGCTAAGGATTTTTCCATCATATCATATCCGGAGCTTTGTTCCTTCCCAGAACCCACAGGAGGAAGGGACAAGTGGAGATGGTGAGCTTGAAAAACTGATAGTACATGGGGATGCATATCATATTTAGCATCTAAACTGCCCACCTGCCTCTTTCTGTCTTGCTCTGGGCACATGATAGAGAATCCCTGTGGTCAGTGGACATGCCCTTGCTGAGGGCTTCTGAGAGAGTTTCAAAAATGCTTATCTAGGAAACATCCCTCTACATGTCTCTTATGGCAAATGCACCCTCATTTTTACATAGCCATTCATGTTTGTTTTTATCATATTATTGTTATTGAATAATTCATAATGCTAGCACATACATGTACACACACAGACACACACACAAAGAGAAAGAGAGAGAGAGAGAGAGAGAGAGAGAGAGAGAGAGAGAGAGAGAGAGAGAGAGGATTCCTCTATCCTTCTTCTTTCTCTGGTATAATTTTCTTAGCACAGTACCTGATCATGCTAGCCTCTCACATTTCCGTAAATGTGTTGTGTTTGTTGAAAGTATCACTTCAAGTGAGTGAGACATGAAGTTAGAGGTGGTGGAAGATGGGTGGATCTGGGAGGAGTTAAGAGGGAAGAGTGAGGGTGAATTTGATCAAAGTACATAATATTAAAGAATTAATAAATGTTATATTAAAAAAATGGACCGATGGCTGAATGGATGGATAGCTGAATGGATGGATGCACTTGTCAAGAACCAATGTGTTTCAACTCTTTTATTATCCTAACATAACGAACCCATCAGTTGCCATGCATGTTGTAAGTTTCATAATCTTGATTTTATAGCATCTAGGAGGAAAATTCAACATTGTCCATTGAGTCGGTGTGTGCTCTATTTATGCCATAGTCATTGGAGCAGCCTCTTACTGCATCCACATACTACCAGTGCTTCAGCAGAAAGCCATTGTGTTGTTGACTGTGAAACATTGAGTCAGTTGTGGAAGGAGTTTTTAATGGAACTTAAAAATTAGTGGAAATTGGTCAAGAAAAGTAAAGCAGGCTGCAAGGAAAGGCAAGAAGTAGTTAACATGTGATTGAACAAATAAAATCACTGGCTTACAGGGGTGCCTGGGACTCAGGAGGCCCCACGCAGTCTCTCTGGATAGTCAGTGCAGTCACAGAGGTTTCAGGGAGAGAGGACAGATGACACTTCTCAGGGACACTGGATTTATAGCAGCTTTTCAAAAGACGTCTGGCTAGGGATCAAAAAGAAAATTATCTTCTGCAATGCTTCATTTCCTTAAATTTACAGCATCAATAATTCCTTTGGCTTTCACTGCCTAGCCCTGCAGACTTAGCAGGTGGAGACAGAGCATAAAGAAGACTTCCAGGGTCCTTCTATGACAGATACAGATCAGCCTTTCCCTCAGGACAAATAGGGCCATGGACCTTGGTTTCTTCTCATTCTGCAGGTTCTAAATCCTGGCACACATCAGAATGGACCTTTTCCCTGCCCCACAGTTTCATAATTCAAGGTAGAAAACATCCTGTAGCATGATCTGTAGGTTTCCCAGGTCCAAGACTTGGATCACTGAATCTGTCCCAGTTGATGGAAAAGTATATGCCATCCACAAGGAACACAGAAAAATATTAGGGCCAATCTGTGTACCATGTAGCACATGTGGCCAACCTTGTCAACAGCACTAAGGATGTTTATTAACTAACCCCAAGACATTTTAAGTGTTTCATTGAAGCTACACTGGTGAATTTTTCCTCCAGTCAAACATCTGCTCCCCAAAGCAGTCATTTTTTAGATTGTCTACCTGCCTAACTCCTCCATGCCTCTCAACCTAGAGTGGCCTCCTCTCCTCAGAAGGTTTCTCATTCTTCTGACTGCTGCTTTTTATCACATTGATTTCTCCAGCTCTAATTTTGATGTCCTCTGGAAAAAAGTTCATTCCTTCTTTGTTTTGAGATCCATTGGGGCAGAGATTGGAAATGGTGTCTAACATAGGCATGGTTGACACTTATTTCTAAGACACTGATTAATTACATCCTGCTGTTCTAAGGATCTTCTGTGTATTCCTCAGCTCTATTTCACTGTCAAACCTTTGATTGGCTAAGAGCTCCTAATCTGTTTCCTTAGTCATGAAACCTATGGGGTCTCAAGCCAAGCACTCTGGGCACCTTCTGTATCACATAGATGAATGTATGTGAAGAGAATGCCATTGCCCACATTCATGTCCTTAGCAGTATCTGCACTTCCTTCTTGATGTTGTTGAATCATCCTGGACCTGAAGATCTCAGAGCCTTTTTTTAATTGGCACTCAGTCTGCATGGGGCCTATGTGGTCTGACTCTTGCTGTATCTCTGCTGCCATACATGTCTGTCTCCATGAATGTGGGCATTAGGAGGGGCTCCATCCAGAAGCCTCAGTCCCCTTCAATGAGGAACTTCATTTGTGAATATGACACAGCCCAGAATTACCTAAGACAGTCTCAACTGGGACACTGCCTTGATCAGATTGGTCTGTTAATTTGTCTGACAGGTATTTTCTTGATAGCTTACTGATGTGTAGAGGACTCAGCCCACTGGAGGTGGTATTGCCCCTGAACTGGCGGTCTTAGATTGTATAACAAAGCTAGATAAACAAGTCCAGGGAAGCAAGTCAGTAAGTAGCTTTCCTCTATGGTACGTGCCTCTCTTACTACTTGAATTCCTGCCACAACTACCCTCAATGATAGACTAGGATCAGGAATTTTAAGCCACATAAATCCTTTCCTCCCCAAGATATTTTGTTTGAAGTATTTTTTTTATTACATCAACAAAAACAAACTACAACATTACCTCTTTCCTCTTTAAGTGGAATAAGGCAATGTTAGAAAATGTGGAGGGACAAGATACAGACATCAAAATTGGCTATGTCCCTTTATCTAGAGAGTAGATGTAGTATTTTTATGATTCACATGCTAGTGTAAAACACCAATTCTCTTTATGTACAGGACCTATCTGAAGTATCTGAACACAACTGTTAATAGATGTTATCTTTGAAATAATAACTGTAAAGAATTTTTGTGTAAAACACGAATTCCCTTTATGTACAGGACCTATCTGAAGTATCTGAACACAACTGTTAATAGATGTTATCTTTGAAATAATAACTGTAAAGAATTTTTGTGTTTTTCAATTTATGGAATTTTTAAAATAGCAAAATAAAAAAA
The DNA here is from genome assembly GCF_011064425.1 of Rattus rattus. Lineage (NCBI taxonomy): Eukaryota > Metazoa > Chordata > Mammalia > Rodentia > Muridae > Rattus > Rattus rattus. The sequence continues at coordinate 129,520,204 of NC_046158.1, read as the reverse complement.
TTGTCAGTGTAATATAGGGGTAGACACCAGAGGTCTAAAGTTCGGTGAAAACTTTTCTATGCAAAATGATCAGCTTGCACTGACAAACAGTGTTGGCCCAAACTCAGTAGCTTCCCCCTCCCCAGGTAGTAACGTATTTGGGCTTTATATATGATTTATCTGCACCTGTCTCAGTATTCACACTGCTAATGGTGTCCCATCTCACCTGACTCCCACGTTGTATAATTGTCATAAAGTATTGTGGTGGGTCTTCCAAATCTTACCCAAGAAAATGTCTTTGGAGATATTGGTCCCAGGAAGCACAAGTAGGAAATGAAGACATGTGACAGGGAAAAGTCAGAAGACAGAACAGTGTTAGTAATCCACTACCTGCATTTGCCTAACCGTGCACAAACTTGCCCCATGTTGTTTAGTTGGTGAATAGATAAACATTCTATAGCCACAACATGGAGTACTATTCAGCAATGAAAACAGATAAACATTGTTGCCACAGTGATCTGGAGGCATCTTGAAGGTAGGCTGTGGGCAGCCAGACTCAAAAGTCTATATAGTCTTTAATACTGGTCATGTAGTCATTAGTAGTCATAACTGCTATGTTCTGCATGGCTTGGGTCCTGGAACTTTGATGAAGGGTAGCAAAAGAATAATGAAAGGACAGATATACATACATACAGAAAAGCTGAGGTCAGGTAGGGTGTATGAACTGTGATGGAATGTCACCTACTAACATGTCCCCAATCTCAGCATATTTATTATGTACAGCACTGGGGCAGGGGGTATCTAGTATTTGTAGACAACTTGTCTCAGACAGTTAACATGTAGGAGAAGGAAGAAGGTTCAGTTGCTAGTGTTTGTACATACTGATCATTTTCTGTAAAACTTTTACTTGGACCAGAGGAAAAGAAGGCTTTACAACTTTGAGTATGGCCTATGTAGGGATAGCTTTGCCAATCAGCCATGGGTCCAACGCCTTGGTCTTTGTTATGGCTGTGCCCATATCAACAATGTACATTCACTTAGGACTTCAGTCACCCGGGGCTTCCTCAGTGCCCTGCACTATGTGGGTTACATTGACGTACTGTCTGTCTTTAACTATGGTAGTTTTTACTTATCAGTGCATATGGTTTAAACTCCTGCAATTGTACAATGTTGGGTTCACAGTAAGGTAGAGATACAGGTAAAAGGGGAAAAGTGTATTTGTAGAGATCTCTACAGAAAGGGGCGAACTTGGCAGCCTCTGTACCCAGAAACTGGAAGCTGGGTGCTATTACTGCACCACCATAAAGTGGCAAAAAGATTCCAAAGAAAGGTTCTGAGGTTTGGTCCTTGCCCAGCCTCCATAATACATTCAGGTTTTTTTTTTTAGATTGGATATTTTTATTTACATTTACATTTTAAATATTATCCCCTTTCCCAGTTTACCGTCCATAAACCCCCTATACCATCCCCACTCCCCCTTCTTCTATGAGGGTGTTCCTCCACTCATCCACTCACCCCTTCCCACCTCCCCACCCTGACATTCCCTACACTGGTGAGTCCAGCCTTGGCAGGACCAAGGGCTTCTCCTCCCATTGGTGCCCAACAAGGACATTCTCTGCTACATATGCAGCTGGAATCATGGGTCTGTCGAAGTGTACTCTTTGGATAGTGGTTTAGTCCCTGGGAGCTCTGGTTGGTTCTGAAGCCTGGTCCTTGCTCAGCCTCCAGACACCTTCAGGTTTCATCCACCTGACCTCTGCCTGCCTGTGATGTCTGCTGGACACCAATGTGATTGTAATCATGAGGATGGGGACAGAGAAAAGAGATGCCATCTTCTGCTCACTCTCTCTCGTGGATGTTAGTGAGACTAAAACTAGAAAAACGAAACAATATGTTAAACAATGTTTCTTTCCTGCAAGGCCTTTCCAAGAAAAAGAAGTTAATCCTGCTGTCCTCCTCAGGCTCTTATTCTGGAAAAGCTGATGAGTCCCTCATTTCTACCCCTTCCTACCCTGTCAATCAGACACACAATCAAGTCGGCAAGACCTAGGGAGCTGCTGTAGCCAATGGCACTGAAATTTGTGGATAACTCTCCCAGCTTCCTGCGATTGGCCTTAGGGGTATGGACTAGAGGCCCTCTGGTGAGGTTAAGTCTTATCTACTCATGGCCATTGCCTGGTTTTGCAGGCAGCCTCCTCTCTTAGCTTCAGTCCCCTTTGGATCTCACTGTGCTTCCTCTGTGCTTCCTGGGATTGTCTGTCAGGCAAAACCCTGGCACCAAATTTACAAAGGGATCTGCAGGGGCAGCTATCCAAGGCTTTACTTTCCACTCCTTTCCTCCCCGTCCTAACACGTCACTAACACAAGAATTGACCTTCACAACCCTGCTTGGTTTTCTTGTGTCATCAATATTTTTCCAGCTCACTGGAGTAGGTAATGGGAACTACTACTGCTGATCACAGCCATTGGAGACATGGAGTCCTAAACTGCACGAGGACCCTCAGAAATGTACCAAGCACCTATGTGACTTTCAGCAGATGAAAGGAAGGTCGTCACAGCTGTGTAGTGAACCAATTCTTCCAAGAAGAGGTTTTTTGCTTTCAAGCACACGTTTTTCTCAGTGCAGCAGTTTCTCCAGTTCCCTGGTAGCAGCCCCCAGGACCTCTAAAAGGCTGACAGCAGCTCTGGGGACTGATGAGCAGCAGAGGCTGGATGTCCTTGGCTGAACATTTGAACTGGGTCTTTCTTTTCTGTAGCTGTCCTGATATTTGCAGATGTGAGCAGCAGCGTTTGAGGGTCTGTATTGCTCCTTTGTAAGAAGAGAGCCTGTTTTATGGTGTAGAATTCACACTTGAAGTGCAAGTGCCTCAGTTTCCTTGTCAAACATTAAAGTAGCTTTCCCACTTGCATATTTCATAAGAAATCAACAGGATCAGACTTAATCAGATCTAAGTACATATGCCTAATACATTTCTTCCCCCAAATAAGTCAAATACAGAGGGAGTTGCAGTTTTGTGGGCAGCCATAGTATGGGGGGCTTGGATGAGAATCACACTGATGACTGTCACTGCCATTCCTCAGAAGTCCCTATATTTTACCTGACTCCCCTGTCATTTTACAGTGCTGCTGTACTAGGTGTCTGCCTCTCCTATTTTGAAGAAGCAGAAAGTGAGGCTCAGAGATGTTTGATTAAGTTGGTGAATGGGGCTTCACCATTCATGTCTGCTGACCCTAAATCCTTTGTCTGGAGCTGCTGCATTACACTGAAAAGAAAATAACATGGAGATTCTGGGGCTTGAGAACAGAGATATATGAGAGTTCCTGTCTCATACTAAATCAAAAGACCATGAACACCCCGTGTCATACACACACACACACACACACACACACACACACACAGACACAGTAAGCCTCACTCATCTGATATCCATTATGCCTGTCCTTGTGTATGTGCACATGTATGTGTGCACACGTGTGTGTGTGTGTGTGTGTGTGTGTGTGTATGTGTGTGTGTGTGATACTCTTTGCTTTCATGTTACCACTTTTTCACCTGCCTTGAACCAGATCCACATGGATCATAGTATAGGTTACCTGTACCATGTAGATTTTACACATTATTGCAGTTCTGAGCCTTGCATAGCTCGTGTCTACTGTTTTGTTTAGCTTTTTTAAAGCACTTTATTGTCACCAAGGCCAGATTAATACGCAATCTTTGATAAGGAATATACATGGTATGAGTACATGCAGAGCCATATGAGCCCAAGCACAGAGGGAAGAGAAATGGGTTCTGAGTTTGGATCCTGGAACCTTCATGAAATGTCTTTAATGACATATATTTATGGGCATGTTCCTATATATAATGTACCTATACAATGTAGGACCAGGGCAAAGAAGGGTGTGGCACATTGAGGAGTCTGGAAGTCCAAGGATAGGAAGAAAAGAGGCTCAGTGGGAGCCCACACATCCTGTTTAAAAAAATGATCTGACTTCATTATAATTATACCTTGTTCATAAGCCCAGTGTTTATAATAATGTGTGCATAATGGGGTAGGGAGGCATTCACCTCAGCAATTGGTCTTTGATTCTCTGAGTTTCTAAGTGGGATAGGATCATTTTCAGAACTGGCTGTCTTCTGCCAATGATCCCTATAGATTGGTGAAGCTGTTGCCTCATGGCCTAGAATAAAATTTCTAGCAGACTTAGAATATAGAATAAATTTTTTTTCGTTAGTAACTGTTTCAAGAAACAAAATATGACTGCAGGACTCTAAGGTGACCCCAGGTATGGAGGATACAAAAATCACCCTGTTATTATAAGAATAATGGGGAGGGTTTCTGAGACAACAATCCCCAGAATTAATAATTGAAAACTATTGCACTCAGTTCTTCATTAGCAGGCAGCCTTCATTCCTGCTTTTCTATCCATTCTCATTGAAGTTTGGACAGACAGCACATTGCTGTCTGGCCACTGAGAGAACATGGATTGTGTATAGAATCACAAGTTCAAATTAATCAAATTCAGCACACATTGAGTGAAGGTCTTTCCTGTACAGCATTCTAGACAGTTGTGCAGATCTCATTGTAAAGGCATTCCATTGATCAGCACTCTGTGATGCAGAAAAGCAGTGAGCTCCTGAGGTAGAACTGGCAGGCAAGACACCGTGGAAATGAAGGCCTCAGCCAATGAGCATTTCCCACAGGCAGCAAACACAATCAACCCTGGGGAAATCAATGCATTTCAAGCAAACTGACAGGAAAGAAAAAGAAAAAGGAAAAAACCCTCTTGAGTGCTATGGTTTTACAGTTTCCCTGCCACTGATAGGAGACAAGGAGGAAAGGGCTGCTACTGCCCCTGTCTGATGATGGCTTCTCTACTGTGCTCCAGGCAAAACCAAAGAGGCCACTGGTATCACTGAGGATTGGCAGGCGACAGCAGCAAGGGACAGCTGAAAGATCTGATACACTATTTTCAGGAGATGACAGTAATAATGAGCACTAGGCTAGCCAGCAAAGCTGAAGTGCTGTGCACCTGCGGCACCCTGGCCAGGAGTGTAATATATTCTTCGGTGCAAGGAGCTCCTGCGTGCAATACATTGACTACTGTTATCCCGTGCTCAGCCCGTGAGAACAGGACAGAAGTTAGTGTCAGTGCTGGCTTCTCTGTGTCTTGGGTCACTGGCTAGCGGTGTCACAAGTGTTTCTGGGCTTCAGGTGCTTGATTGGACTATATTTAAGCCTGCGTTGACATTTTGCATGTTCCTGAGGCCAATCTCCAGGAGCCATGGCTTTATTTGATTCATTTTCCAACAAGTCACGTTTTGTGTTGTAGCTTTCAAACTAAAAAATGTTATGCATGTCTTTAGTACATAACTTAGAAGTGTAGGCTGTTTTCCTAGCCACGCTATCATAATTCAGGAATGCTGCTAGAAAAACAGAGCTGAAGCCAGAAAAGGTCTATTTTAGATGTGTTCTGCAAGTGTACATGGATGGAGATTTAAAGTGTACAGGGAATCTCAGTATGAAAAGAGACATAAACTTCCTCAGTCCTGTTCTAATCTTAGCCACAAAAGTCCAGGCCACGTATTATACCCATCTTTGCATTTTGATGATGGGGACCTCTGTAAACCAGCCTGTGCCCAGATTCTTTCCCAGGAGGCAGTCACTTGCTTTCTGTGCTGTGGGTTCTGAATAGGCAAGCCTTTCAAATCTGTCTTCATCCAATGTGTTTGTACCATTGTGCGAATGTGCCAAACCTGTGATTGTAGTCGCCAAGTAATGGCACTTTACAGATGACTCTACACGAGTGTCTCTTATCCTGAGGGTATATAATCAGACCAGATGGATAACATTGGGGAATGGCTACAGGTCCAAGGTGAAGTAACAGGAAGAGACCCACAGAAGCTGTGGTAGAGGCTGGGTCCCCATCCCTGAGAAGGGGGCTGAGGGCACCACAGCGAGATGACATAATTGCTATGTGTTCTGCTTGCTTTGCTATGGAGAAGTCACGTGGGGGTGTGTTCTGGCTGTTCATAAATTCTTGGAGCTTTAACTTGCTAAAGCCTGAACCCACATTTCCCTACCTCTTAACCATGGGTTTAGGGTAGGCTGATTTCTCTAGGAAGCAATACATACATACATATATACATATATACATACATACATACATCATACATACAAACATTCATACATACATCATACACATAAACACACACACTGGAGGGAGGGAGGGGGGAGGGAGAGAGGGAGAGAGAGAGAGAGAGAGAGAGAGAGAGAGAGAGAGAGAGAGAGAGAAAGAGAGAGATATTTGGGATCAGGAGTCTTTAAGCAATGTAAAGGGTTAATAGGGTTCATAGTGGCTGTCCAATATGAAAACTGATGATAGAGAAGATGCACTCTGGACTCAAGATAATTCCTCTTCCCACCACTTGCTCTCTGGAAGCAGACATAGCCATAGGATAGGGTGCCTGTTGGCCACACCACTTATAGTAGGACAGTCAGTTTTGAATGGGGCTTCAGCATGTGATGTTTAGAGCCATGCAGGCATTAATGGTGCATACTCGGCTGGCTCAAGTAACAGTAAGCAGGGTTTCATCCTTATGAAACTTTTGCTTATCCAAGATTTGTGGGAATTCCTTAGAAGCACCCCTCAGCCAATACCATTACTTTTCAATTCTTCTCTCTGCTCCCACCTGAGATGTCCCTTAAATCCAGACACACAGGTCCCATGTGGCTAAAGTCTGGTTTTTGGTGTATTTAGCTTACCTATCCCCTAAAACTTTTGGTCCTATGGGAGGACTCATTTGTGCACATGAACATTCCTAGGATTAGCCTTGATGATTTGGTGGGCTTCACTGCTAGTCCTTTTGTCTTTTAGGATCTGGTGTAGCTGAGCTGAAGGTAATGCTAGTACTAGGAAATGCTAGTAACATCCAGTATTACAAATTTTATGGCTATGTGTCATATCCAGCCTGGCCTAATGTCTAAAGTATAGCATAGTATAGTTAAGTATTATGTACCTTAATTCAGCTGGCACGACCACGTCTGTAACTTGAACAAGTACAGGCTGGTTTCCCTGCCATTGCAGAAAGAACAGGCATCTGAGTACCCAATACTTACTGCCTATGTTCAGGCAGCAGGAAGCCTTTGTTAAGAACACAGTTGGAAAAAGAGACAGACACAGAAATGGGGCTGAAGGTGGTGGATAAGAGGCTCTGATGACTGAGGCCTGAGGGAAAAATGAGTGTCACAGGATGAAAGATACATGATCAGTGTTATGGACAGGGTTTTGTACCCGCTAGAACTCTTACATTGAAACCTCACATGCTACACCTCAAAATATACCAATAACTGGAAAAAGATTTCTTAAATAGATGACCAAATTAACATCAGGGTATTAGAATAGCCATAATTTAACATGTCTGGTGGTTAGGGCTGGGGACTAGGACAAAAACTTGTGTGACAATGTCTGGGAAAACATCCCCTAAGGGCCAGAAGACAGCCATTAGTGTGTCTTATGGTTTGTGATTGTATCCTGGATTTTTATCACAGAGCAGCAGGGAAGAAAGCCCAGATATACATGATATGGAGGACCAAGTCTCTTTCTACCACCTTGGCTGTGTGGGAAAAGTGGCCTCACAGAGGACCCTAGTTTTGCTCTCTGTGAATAGGGTTGGGAACTTTTCTAGAGTGATATAGAACCTTTCTGAACCCAGTGTGATGGCCATTATTATCTCATTGATCTTCTTGTTTTAGAATTAAAATTTGTACAGGTAAAAAGAATGTGCCGGGCTACATTGGCATCTGACCTCCTCCCTTCCTCCATTTCTACCCTTCTTCCACTTATGCCCTCCTACTCAGCTGTGATAAAACATGGCAATGAAGCCTTTCAGCCTTTCATGGGTCTGTGAGTGGATCCCACGTTCACCTAGCCAGGTGTCCCTCCTTGTGTGTGGCTGATCTTCTCCTGAATGGTGCTTAAATTGGAGTCACTATTCAAACATGGCTTTTCACTTACAGCCTTCATTGGCTATCAGTAAGACAGAGAGTTGTGATGTCTCCAGAAGCTGGGTAATATCCAGAAGGTGTGGTATAAAGTCATCTCTGGTTTGTTTATTTCATTCTCTGTCACACCTTAATACTGTTGAGTATGTTGTTTGGCTTTATGTGCTTCTGGTCGTAAGCTTTTTCTCTCAACCACATCAGTCTCTCCCTCCATGGGAGATTGATTTAGAGAGTCTAGTTCTAGATGAAGACTGGGGAGAGGTCGATAGAAGGATCCCTTCTCTGTTTGGAGTCCACACCTGCTCTAGGGGAACCCACAGGACAGGTCATAATAAAGAGGTCTGTGTCCCTAGCTTTTCTTCTGCCACAAGTCCCTCAAAGGAGTGCTCTGTGATGGGTTAGCTATTACCAGGTGTCCTTGCTACTGGAATTTCAGTTCCAGCTGAGTTGGGGACAGTAAATGCTACCTCTGACTATTCCTAGAAGGGCACTGGCTTCAGTGTTGTAAGACTGACTTAGGTCTAGATTCTGTCCTTTCCCCAGCAAATGCCATGCAGAAAGCTTTCCTGAGTAGTTTCTTCATCTAAACTGAGGATAGTGACAAATGTGGCAGAAGATTCTTACAAATGCGAAATGCAATGATTTTGCAATGCGTTCTTCAAATACAAGATATATGTTATTTTAAAAGACCCGTTGCTAGGGAATGAATAAGATGCCCTGTGAAGATCTGATTTGGGATGTCAAAAGAAGATGGAGTTTTTTCTTGAAATAAAAATGAGAAGAGCTTCATTCGTTAGGGTTCTACATTATCCTCCCCCACTTGATCACCAACTGGGCAAATACAGCTAAAATGAACCTGATCTCTTTTCTGAATTAAAGATTGTCCACAGTCAGTCACTGTCTCCTGCTGCTAATTACCCAAGGTTCTCTGGAGAAAACCAATAGAAACATTACCTCATGCTAACAGGAAATTGCAGAGCTTCTTATGAATGGTTGGCTAATTCTGCCCTCAGTGCAGAGCCAACTATAACAGGTCCTGCCTGCTCATCAGGAACATCTCAGCAGCCCAGTTCAATCAAGAAACTGAAATCACTTAAACTATGTGCGAATCATACCCAAGTGACAAAAATGTTCATTCACGTGACTTGGAGGAATTCTAAGTATCTTGACCCACCTAAGCATCTTGACTTGCTGAATAAAATAACTTGAATCTAAAGATGGATTCGTTATGGTAGAAACTGACGCAAGTTGCTGCTTGTTATGAATTGGAGTCATAAGTGTTACAAGCAAAGCACTGTGAAGACAGAGTACATTAAGTCAGAACTACATGGTGATCCTGTGTGGCACTTCTGCTCCTCACACAAAAATATATAGTTATTGTATTGCTCTCCTATTTATCTATTCAGATTGCTCCCAAATGAACTAACTTCACTGAAAAGCAAAGCATGTAGCATTGGTAGACACAGGAGCCCTGCTCTCTGACATTCGCACCATGACTGCCCAAAGCACCCTGTGTTTACTGTTTTTGCTTCCTAATGTATGCTTGTGTGCTAAGCAGACACAGACTTTTCTCTCAAGCTAGAGTAGAGGCAGACCTGAGCTCTCTCTGCAGAGGGCTTGCTTGTGAGAGAAGAGACTAGGTATAGTGCCTAGCTGAAAGGACTGTCATTGTATAGCTTAGATAGTTGCAGTGACTTGGAAAAGCTGTGGCCCAATGGCTCAGACAGCCACTGCTATTCCTGACAAGGAGAGAGGCAGAGAACTAAAGGTATTGGCTCCCAAGTAAGTATTGAAGCCTTGCAGGTTGTATCTTTCAGTTGTGAATGTGCATAGCTAGGGAGGGCAGATGTGCATCAGGCAGTGGAGGTGCATAGAGTGAATGACAATGAACATGGTGAGAGTCAGGACTATACTGTCCTTGTGACTCTTCATAAGTGACTTTAGTGCCATGACAGTGAAGGTCTGGTAGTAGGAAGCAAACTCTTTGTCTCTCAAGAGTTAGTATCCCAGTAATTCTCATCCTTCATGGAGTCTCCAACAAATGTGGCCATGGTGAATCACAATAGACTCAGACGTCCAATGGCTGGTCACACTGCCTCAATATGGCACTGTTCTGCCAGGGGTAGAGCCCTCACACAACGTTGACAGCAGCATTATAGAAGACATCAGGGAGAGAAGAGGAGATGGTATACAATACCACTGCCTGGGACTTAGCCTTGCTTTTACCTCAGTTGTCTGGCTTTTCAAGGTTTACTTTATAAAATCTGCCAAACACGCTGTTATTTAAAAACAACAAAAAACAAGCAAAAATAGTTATAGTACCAGTGACAAAATCCTGAGTAATTATCTCTTGACCTTCCTCCTGGAATAGAGATCAGTTTTCTCCTCAAGAAGATACAGGCTCGTCCTATAACCCTGAGTTGCTTCTCTTGCCATTGTGTAGACTTTAGAAGCCCAGACAAGCATCACCCCCTAGAAATGCCTCCAGCCTAAAGCCTCTACCCACAAACTCTATATTCTGCCTAATCTAGCATTACCCTGAAGGTTTCCCTTACCATACATCACTCTACCACATACAGACATGTGAAGCTCCTTGCCCAGTGTCCTGTCCCTGGAGTGTGGGCAGCAGTACTAGCCTCCAATGTTCAGGAGACTGACCAAGGCCATGGCTGCGATGCCCCATTCTTCATCATTACTGGGACAAACAATGCTCTGTGATCCCAGGTCCTGCCTACAACAGTTTTCATCCTGCTGTTTCTCTCCACATGGAGGTTTGACATTTTCCTGGGGTGCTCAGCAGGCTGATGTATTCATTACTACATTTACAAGCTTGTTTGGAGGGATGCCAGTAATCTACAGGCCCTTTGTGTCTGTGGGTTTAGCATCCATTGCTACCTTGCAGATCTGAGAAGATAAACTCAGGATCACAAAGGTCTCTTGTTCTCTACCCTTTGGTCATCTGAGATTATCCTGATGACCTGGGAGGCTAGCTGGAACTATCACAGCCATGGTCATTTCTTCTGATGCATCTGATATTCCCAATGTAAGAAAGCAGAAGGGATGCACAGCCTGGCTCCTTTTAAGGGATGGTTCCACTGTTTTCCTGCAACTTGCTTGGACTCAGGCTTAGAGTTGCTATGTCAAAATTAACACTCGAGTCAAGATATGTCAATAAGTGTGGCAGTAAATGTGCAACCATAAACTGGAATTTTAACCAGACAACTAGAGACTCAAAGAGACTCTGAAAATCCTTGAGAGGGAAGCTAGCCCTAAAACTCAGGCTAAGTTTTGCCTATGGCCAGAGCTATGGTGACCACTTACCATTTACATTCTTGGAGTTACTGGCAAAGGAGGGTTGTCCACTGATGCTGTTCATATCCTGAATCCATTCTGCATTGCAGGGGATCTCTAGTGATTTTAGAGGGCAGGCTTCTGACTAGGCTTGAGGGATGTTTTGCTCAGCATGGAAGAGCTGTTCATGTTATCCTGCTTAACCATGTGGCCTGTCTGTAAGAATTGGGCAGCCATCCAAGTCTCAGTAACTTCTCATAGAGAAAAACTGGGACACCTGGTCAAGTGGGTGCAGCTGGCTATGTAAGTCCTGCTTAGATGAGGAAGGGCACTTGGGGGGATGTCTAGTAAGATGGAGATACCCACAGAATAGGGGCATATTGTGAGTTCCAGAGAGTTAATATAGGAGGAATTAATATAGGATGAAGTAGGGACTCCAGTGAGGTAGGACATGTCATATTTTGGGAGACCTTAGTGTGGTATGGACACCTGATGGTAGGATACTTCATGAAGTGGGAGACCTTTTGTGAGCCAAGGATACCTCATAAAGTGGGGACTTGTTGTAAAGTCAGTCTTCTCAAGCAATACAGGAGGAATGAGGGAGGTAAAAGAGTCATTTCTATGAATGGGACAGTGATATCAGGAATACTACAGCCATCTTGAAGGAGCATGGGAACCAGCCACAGGAGGGAAGACTTCCTAAGAATTGACTTAATTTCAGGTCTCTTCATCCTGCTCCCTACATTTCTGGCAAAGTCAGCTGAAAATATAGAAACCCAAACATCTTCCATGTCTCTAAGCATTGCATCTCACTGGCTGTTTGATCTGGGCCATTTCTCTAGCCATGGATTGCAGCTGAGGTGCAAAATATGTACAAAACTGAGGAAGCTAACACCTCTCCTTGGCTTCATGGGGTATTAGGGAATGGACTATGTGTTTTGGGTCTCTGCTATTCAACAATATGGTTGTGAGAATGAATTTTCATAATATTTTAATGGGCTGCTATGGAAAAGACACTTTCCCTTGACAGGGTCAAGGGTATAAATACCAGAAGTAGCACCCTGTCACGGTGGTAGGCCAGGCTAGGACATTTCAGGTATGATTTTGCCCTCCCATAACACCTGCCAATGTAAGTGGTGTTTAGTGTGTTCATTTTTCTGAACTTCAGTTTTCATCCTTTCTTATTATGTTTCCTGTAGGATGCTAATAGATCGAATCCAGGTGCCCAAGGAATGGGTTGCCCATACAGGAAGATTGTTCTGCTTTTCGCAGCAGATATTAACATAACAGGGCCTTTGAGGACGTCATTCACCTACTTCCCCTATAATCACCAGGGCTATACTTTTACTGCACTCTTCTGCCCACTGAACGTGCTACACAGCTCCAATCCATTAGCTCTAACCCAACTCCGCATACACGTTTGATCATGATCTGTATGATGTCTGAAATAACCTTGGTTTTCTGGCACTGGAGAATTACACAGTAGCTCTTGAGAGTCAATAGCAAGGACAGCAGCCTTATAAACTGATGTTCTTCTATGTGGAAAGACAAATCTTGGACACAGTATGTAGCTGGGCTAGCATGTGTGGACTAACTTGCCTAGACAGACTGAAATTATATATTTACCAAATCTACCAAATGGAAGTTTGAGCATACCTTGAGTTTAAAATGGATCACTTCAGAACAAGCACCCCTCCACATTTTGTACAATGGTTCATGAGGCATAACTCCTGAGAGGAGTTGGGCTAAAAGTTGAAATGATAAAAACAAACTGTGAAATGGCCTATGAACAATCCTGACAATATTCAGAGTCATCCACCTACTATACCTATTTATACCCATTGTTGTTCTCTTGGACCCAAGCGGTCCCCAGCAAAAGTATGAAGCAAACCTTTTCAATTTTCCTATCCCAGAGACACAGTTCAGAGAGTTCCAAACATTTGCCCAAGACCACACAATGAAAAAAAAAAGTATGAAAAATTTGAATCCAGGTTAGGTTGACCTCCAAACCTATATGTTCTGTATGTCCAGCTCACTCAACTCTCATTAGGGAGTATCTCTTTGGACATCATAGGTACATTCTTCCTAGAACTATGTTACTTAGAGAATGCTTGAAATTATCCCTCTTTTTGTTTGTTTATTTGCTTTGGTTTTCGATTTTTGAAACAGGGTTTCTTCATGAAGCACTCACTGTCCTGGAACTTGCTTTATAGGTTAGGTTGACTTCGATCTCAGAGAGATCTGCCTGCTTCTGCCTCCCAAGGACTGGGACTAAAGACCCCACAGTCAAGCCTGGATGATCTTTTTTTGAGATGAATGCTATCAACTCAGGAAAAGTGCTAGTGATTTTGAAAACATTACGAGTTCAAGGTCAAGGAGAGCAGTGGCACGTGGGAGAGACTAAACTTGTTATTATTCCAAGTAGGAGTTCTTACCTGTACTACACATTGAAATTACCAGGCTGAATTCTAACTAGTTAAGTCAAGATTTCTAGGTCTGTGATGCTAGGATTCTAGAGACTGGGGATATTTTAAGTACTACAGGGAGAACTCCACACAAAGGGTTTCTGTATCCTTTGGTGGTGCTCAATGTGGACATTTATGTAGCCAGGACTGTGTGATTCATGACTATTGCCCTGCAAGGTCACCCAACCACAGTTTCTTCATGCTGGCTGGCTTTTCTACCAGTAAAGCATGAAGTAAATCATCAAAACAGAGCCAAAACATCACCATTCATCAGAAAGAAAAGTCATAACCAAACAAGCTAAAAGATAATTTTTGTTAAATAATGAACACTCGTAAAACAGCAATGACATGGTATTAAAACATCTGTGATTACTTATTTCTCAGCATTCATCTGGCAACTGAAGCAGCATGAAGCAAGAGTTGCACTTAAAAAATGACAAGAAAATAGCCATTCATTTAGTGGACAGAATAAGGCCCATCTCATTTCCGGGATCTCCAGCATTGATGCTCATGACCAGGATGAACATCCAGGAGTTAAACACCTGGTGTGTCTTCACAGTTCCTTTCCCTCAGGCTCCCGGGGAAAACACTGGGTTTGTTTTTGAGAGGAGCTGTGGCTTCCTCTCCTTTAAGATTAGTGAGGCCCCAGAACTGTGTATTGCTGGGTATCTGCAAGAAGCCTGATGCTCCAAGCTGAGGCAGCGTGCTGGGACTGAGCAAGGCCAGGGTAGGCATTATGCTCCTCTAATTCTGCATTCTCAGACAGGATCCATCTGTGGACAGAGAGACAGAAGATCTCCCAGCAGTTGCTTTCCTTTCTTTCTCAGCCCCACTTATTTCTGACAAGGAAGCCACAAAGATGGGGTACACACAGAGAATTTAAGCGGGCCACAAGCTAGTGATGACATGTCTCCTGCATTCTGCCTATTGCACCATATTCCATAAAAAATAAACATATTTTAACTGTTTGTATATTGCTAATGGGGTGTTAGTCCAGGCACTGGCAGGCTACAGAGCTGGCTTGTCATCCATCCAGTAGAATTCATCCAGGGGCAGCCACTGGGATGGAATCTTTGGAACTTCCATGAGGAAGAATCAGCATTCCTGGCTGCCTGGTGCTCTGCACAGTGCTGAAGATGAAGTTGAAGGATAAAAACAAAGGAAGTCCAGGAGTAGAAGATTCCAGGGCATCATGGAGTTGTCCGGCAATCCCTTGTACTGTACAGTAACACACAGGTGTCTCTTCTCTGCCCTCATTCGTCTGGCTCAGCTCCCCCTCCTTCATGCCAGCCTTTGGGAAGCTCACAGGTGGTTGTTTTTGGAGAGGTAGGCAATGAGGGCAACAGCTACACCCACATAGATGCCAGTTCCAATCGTAATGGACAGCACTGCCAGAAATAGGGCCCTCCGGGAGCTGGTGCTGGCCTGATGGAAGTCTCCTTTGGCCACAGCTTTGTTTGTCTGCAGAGTTAGCAGAGGAAAAGAAAGGGAGAGTGAACAAGTTAGAATGGCGAGAGTTCCGCTTGTCTCCTTCCCAATCATTAACTTCACTGGGTTACAGACAGGTTCCACCAATACGGGCAAGGACACAGGGGAACAGTATTTATTCTCATAAAGATTAGACTCCAGGTAAGCCTCTAACTTAAGAAAAAAAATAACGGATAGATAGTGTTTGTCACTGCTCCCCACATGGCAAGTCCCAATTCTCTCATGTCTCAAGGAAGTCATATCTTGAACTATCAATGTGAAACCACTAATGTGAAGGCAGGGTCTCAGGAACGATATACCAAGAACAATTTCTAAAGCACATTTCAACCCCTGTAACCCAGCAGAAGCACAGAAGAGGAAACTATTTCTCATTTCCAAGAGAGAAAATTAGACTGTATTGTTAAATGTATCCCAGAAGCCTCGAGGCACCATTCTTCGGAGTGCTGTGGTACCCTTGATTCTTGACTGCCCCCCACCCCTACTAGGATTGGTAACATTCATCAACTGGTAAAAAATATTCTGTATAAGGCCTTCATCTTTGTGCTTGAGCACTTGGTTACATAATGAGACATTGGCTTAGTTGCATTTACACTTCTTGGGGTCATGAAGTAACGTGTAATGTAGAGAGTAGGTATTGGCTCAGAATCAGTATTTTGAGGCAAACATTGTAGGCCCTTCTCTAACTTCACTCTTCCTTGTTATGTTTCAACGTTAGGACTAGATACACTAGCCAAGAGGGGCGGGAGCAGGGCATTGTGGGTAGATGCCATTCATTTCCATAAGAACTCTGGAAAAGGTTTTGTTTGCTATAAGATATGAAACTACTGTGTAAAACATAGTCCTTCTTGTCTGGAGATATGGCTATGGGGATATCTCTATAATGGGTGTCTTGAGGCTAGGGAAAATCCCAGAGGTGATTTCAGAAGCCTGTGTCAATACTGAGGGGCCTCTGAGCCAATTCTAGAAGCCCCTGCTCTAGAACTGTTGAGGAACACGAGTGTTTGCTATACTTTTGCTGGCTGGGACCCTTTGCTATACTACACATGTTCCTTGATTCAGGAAGTGGAGTACGTTAGTATAACTGAAGGGACTTCCTGAGTCACATGGCTCATGGACTAGTGGAATGGATGCAGCCAAGACACATGGTCCCCTGTAGCTCTGAGTGATGCCCAAGAAGGCTAATCCTATGAAGCAGAGAACATTCTAGTTAGTATAAAAGTAGAGCCCACTATTCTGTGGAAACCCTAACTCACTTTCATGATCATCCCTAACACATCTGTATTTTCTCACTGGCACCACTTTTCAGGGTGAAATCTGTGAAATTTCTGCATTATATGTAAGTACAAGAGACCATACTATTCACTTAATGTAAAAATAATAACATATGTCATGAGCCTTAGGTGGTCAGACTTGGAGATAACGTGAGTTTTCATTTTCCACAATCTCCTGATTCTGATTTAGTGAGATAGGAAATCTGTGATCTGTTCATAAGAACTCACATCTGCCTATGAACTCCTTCTCTGGATACTGACTTCAGAATCTTGAAAACTAGTTGTAGAGAGACTTTGTTCTAAGCTCCACCTGTCAAGAAAAAAGCTGATGGCTAATGAGCTGAGGCAGGAAATAGGAGGTGGGACGCTGGCAAGAAGAGTGAGGATTCTGGGGGAAATATCTTGAGAATAAATGGAGACACAGGGAGGGACTCAGGGGACAAAATGAGCAAGACAAGACTAGGGGACAGGCTAAGGAGATGGATACACACCAGCAGGGAGGGGAACTTGGAGACACCAAGGGGATGCTGGGGAGACCAGGAGGAAGAGGAAGAGAGCAGGCCAGAACTAAAGGAGAGGTAATTAACTAAGTGGTAGACATAGAAGAGATTGAATGGTTAAATAAGTTAAGATCTAGTCAGGGAATAAGCCAAAATATATGGCCTAGGCATTTAACAATAACTTAGTAGCTTCAGAGTTGTCATTATGGGGGCTGGAGATGGGAAAGGAAAACTTGGGATTTAAAAATTATTTTTATATCTAGCTTTTATTTTTTTTTCCTCCCTCATTTCTTGTCTTGGCATTGAGCTTGAAAGCTAACCGTGGACAAGGTTCTTGTGAAGCAGAGTTGAGGGAATTTAAAATGAGAAGCCTCCAAGGACAGCACTAATTAATTAATTAAGCTATAATTAGCTGGGTTTCATTTTATCTTGCAATACTCCCAAACACTCCAATGTCCTATAACATAATTCACTGTAATTGCCCTTCTTGGCATTAACCCCAAACAGCCCTGAGACATCGGCACAGCTTGCCACAGCCTGGTATACCAGCCTGGTAAGCCTGGGATAGGATGGAGGAGGGGAGGCAGAGGAAGCCCAGTGAGGAGGGTGAAATTTATCTAATCAGGGCATTTCTGCAGAATCTTCTGAGTGCCACTTCTGTATCTCATCAGAGTTTTACCTGTGGTACTTATTATGGACCAGGGCCTGTACTTCCTCTGTCCTCTGTCATCAAGTGGAAGCTCAGAATATGCCCATAGGTGGCGGTGGTGGTAATGTTGGTGATGTTGGTGAGCAGTCAATAAGTATTAATGGATGGCCAAGTATATAGGTGCTGAAATATCTCCTTCAAAAGCCATGCATACTTTTCCCTTAGTAATTGATCTTTGTTTTTCTAAGGGCAAAAGAAGGGAGTAACAGCTTCCTCAGTCTTACACTTGAGTTCTGGTCCTGTTCTGAAGGTTCTGAGCATAGGGAGCCAAAGCACTCATACCCAATGTCTCCATGTCTGAGAATCAATGTTATTCCTTCCTTCTCATAGCCTGCCTTAGAACTCGCTCTCTATTTTTCTTCAGTTCTTTAACGTTACTTCCAACTCAGGGTGTGTGACAAGAGGACAGTATAGTAGAAATTGTCAAAGCATCAAGTTGGTAAGGTTAAGCTGTACTTCAACAAGGCACTCAACATTTGCTTTTCCTAGGACCAGAGAGTTCCTGGGGTCTCAGAGCCATGAGAACAGTACATTCATCTCAGAAAGTAGTTAAGTGTGGTTACTATTATGGCTTTCTTCTTGTCCTTTTGGGAGAAGAAATGCCTCTGTCCTAGCTGACAGCATCGGGGTCTAGGACATGTTTATCACTACATATGGAAGTAGGAATACTTGACCTATCTGTAGGTGATGGAGGCAAGACTGTGTGCAAGTACTTTCTTCACAAGAAAGGTTGGCCTAAGTCAAGTAGTCCAGTTGCTCCTGGCCACTCTGTTGAGGAAGGGAAGGAGCAGGGACAAGGGACAGATGCAACCAGTGCCTCCAGGCAACGTAGACAAGATGGGGGTAGGGAAGTTGGTTGGAATGAACAGTGCCTAGAATAATTAAGAACTCTTATTTATCTATACTCTGTCCTACACAAGAAACTTCTGTGGCAAAAGTGAGTGTTTAGGAAGCCCACCATAAAGCTGGCCTCAAGATATCCTATGGGAGTGGAAATACTTCGTACTTGAATGTGAACTAGCCACTTGCTTGATACCTGACATCACTTATTGCTCTCTGTCCCAGAATAGGCCTCAGCCTTCACAGTTTAGAAATTTGTGCTGTGTCCATCATTGGTTCATAAGAAACATGCCCTCTCCTATCTCTCTTGCCATAAGCAAGGCTACTTCCAAATGTCCCAATTTCTGTGGCTAGAGGTCTGGAAGAATTGGCTTGGCAGTTCTAATTTGAATTTGGTTGTGGTCACTTCACTGTCCTGTAGATGATGTCTACTACCTGGGCTGGAAAAACTTGGAACCTGTTCCCTAGTTTTTCCTGTTCTTTCCTTGTGCTGAGTCTTCAATCTTTCCTCAGGATTCAGCACTCAGATCCCACCTTGCCTCAGTGGCTACTGGCATCCTATTCTTGATTCTTCCTTCAGGTCTTTCTGCCCTCAGTCACCTTCCAGATAGACAACTTGTTCACCTTCACTGTATCTCAAGATGTTTCTTCTAGGATGTACAAATGATAGGGCTGCCCCCTATTCCTAAAGCTACTGGGAAACTACTATGTGGTTGTTGGGAGAAAGTAACCAATACTACTACAGAGGCATACACAGGTTGACCACCTGAGGCCTGCTCTAGATAGAACAGAATCTAATCTCACCCGGCTTTTAAGTATAACCAAATTCAGCCTCCTGAGCTAAGAAACTGAACCTCAAGAGGACCACCGCAGGTGGCTTTTCTCTAGTTCTTCCACTGTCACTTTAGAACCCAGAACTTTGAAAGCCACCAGGCTAAAAATATACTAACCACGAAATACCCCCACCTATCTATATACACCTTCCTGGCCACAAAGATGTTATGAATCACAAAGTCATTAGAAGCCCAGTTAGTTAGCCTACCCATTAACATAGTGGGAAAACTATCACTTGCACTTTCTTCAGGGGATTAAGGACAAGATCTCTTGTGTCTGGGTGTTTATTTTCCTGCCCTTTAGCTAACATGTTGTAAAAAATGTCTATCATAATACAGAAAGAGCAGCGAGTTTACTAGTCCAGAGTATCAGTGGCTTGCTCTGTACCCTTGCATCTAGAGGAGTAGGGCACAGGGAAGTCTTTAGCTTCACAGTCAGTAGCTGGAGCTTCTATATGCTTGAACACTGCACATGTGGATTTCAGCCCACAGATAAATAAACTGGGCCAGAATGATAGCTTAGATTGTAAAGAGCTTGTGTGTTAACATGAGGACCTGAGATCAACCCCTAGTTTGCTGTGGCAGTGTATACCTGAAAATTCAGTGCTGAGAGGCAGAAACCAAAGGATTCTCGGTGCTTGGTGACTAGCTGTCTAGACAAATTACAAGCTCTAGTTTTAGGGAGATACTGTCTCAAAAGTAAATAGAAAGTGCTTGTGGAAGATTTTGGATGCTGATTTCTGCATCTGCAAGCTTCTGTACACATATGTGTACGTACACGTCAACATGTGTGTGTCTGTTGTGTGCACACATGCACACACACAACACACATACACACACAGAGAGAGAGAGAGAGAGAGAGAGAGAGAGAGAGAGAGAGAGAGAGAGCGCAGACAGACAGATAGCAGACAGACGTGGAGGGACAGGAGGTACATAATAAGCAACCATACCATAATGCATTCACAGCTGCAAGCACAGTGTATTAGACATAGCTGGAGAGGGAGAGAGAGAGGGAGAGGGAGAGGGAGAGGGAGAGGGAGAGAGGAAGAGGAAGGGAGTGGAAGGGATAGGGGGGGGGGAGGGAGGAGAGAGAGAGAGAGAGAGAGAGACAGACAGAGAAACAGAGAGAGAGAGAGAGAGACAGAGAGAGACAGAGAGAGACAGAGAGATGCAGAGAGATGCAGAGAGAAAATTTAAACCATGAGGGGCTGGGCATGCAGAGCCCACTATAAATACTCTGTTTCCTGAGTTAAAAAGCTCCCTTCTTTTGCCTGGTTGTAAAGATATAAAATACCTTAAAATCAGAGAGCAAAAGTAGCCATTAAGACTCCAGAAAGCAGTTCACCTTATGCATGAATGAAGTGCTATTTCAGCTGAGACAAGCTTTCTGTGGAGGAGCAGAGTGGTTCTGCCAGGATTCCTGCAGAGTCTCCTTGTGGGTCCAGACATTTCCAGATCTAGAGATCTATATAGCTAACCTCACCTAACTTGCCTAATGTCTCCCCTATTTGCTGAAGACCCAGGCCTGTGGGATATCCAACAGATGTAGCGTAGCTGCCCCGGCTGGAATATCGTCTTCTCTCTCTAGTCCCCCCTCCCTCTGCAGTGCATTTGCTGGCTTGCTCTTTAACAGGGACTTCAGTTGAAAGTTTCAGAGTAGGTTTACAGTCAGATCGTATGGCTTTGTGTTGGTTCCACATTCGGGTAGAGTGAAACTGCTACAGAATGAAAGAAATTGAGGCACTTCTATGGGGTCAGGAAAATTGTCCTGATAACTGCAGAAACTCATGGTCCTAGCGTTTCCACATCCAATGTGTCCACAGACCTGTGTTCAAATTTTAAAATCTCTCAGATGATTCAGACGTCCCGCGACTCTGATACTAGTGGCACCAAGGAAAGCTCACCCAGTCTCTTGCTGTGAGCAAACTATATTCTCCAAAGCTCCTGGTCACTGGTCTTTCAATGGGCAAGTGACCGACCCTATGCTGACATTTCTCTACCTCTAGATTAAAAGTTTTGATGAGCTGGAGTTTATTTCCTAGAAACTGCTTTAGGTTGAGGTTTATGGAAAACTACAATTTTCTTTGAAAGACTTCCCTGCTGCTCTGTCCTTCCAATAGTCACTATCCTAAGGGGAGAGAGGCAGTCGGGCCAGATGCTTCCATGTTCCACATCACCCACCAATCCAGCCTGCTGGATGTTTATGGAGAGGCCTGAGTCATGTGCAGCGTGAGGGCCTTGGTAGCAAACAATAGATCCCCACCTTCTTGAATTTATGACAAGCTCGGGCAGCCATTGTAATCATCTCTCTGAAAATTATTAGCACTGTAAGTACCTTTAACTGCCCATGTTTCCTCCAGTATGAGTACCTGACTGCTTTACAGTTCTTTGCATTATTACAGACATGCCCATGATTTATTGCCATGTAACCTTCACTGTGCCAGGACAAGGTACCAAGAGCTGTGTTACCAGTGGAAGTAGTACAGTGGACCAAATGTGAGCCCTGTAAGGTGATGACCCCGAGAGGCAAGCAGTGTTCATTCCAAGCTTAGCTGGCATATATACAATGTTTAAGACGAATGAAGGGCAGATGAAAAGCCTATCTACACATATCTACCCATTTGCTACTGCTTGGATGTGAAAATTGGGTAGTTATCTCCACGTGCACTTTCAAACTCCAGGTTTGGGCTAACAGTAAAACTTTTTGCATTCTTGAGTATTGTTACACCTTAGCATGCCACATTAAGGTCACCTTGATTGTCCTGAGCAGAGCACGCTCACTAACAGGCTCTGAGACAATTTGGGTTATAACCTGTTTTTGGAGTCTGATTTTGGCCCAATTTTGGCAATAGTAAAAGAAAAGCGAGTACGAGAGCGGCCTCAGCTGTTAGCTTCTGAAGTGAGAATGCTTTGAATATAGAATACCAGAAGCCACATTCCATGGGCAAGCTCTTAAGGGCAGCCTGCCTCACAGCACCTTCCACTGCACACACACACACACACACACACACACACACACACACACACACACACACACACAAAACACAGGCACTCACACATGCATGCAGGGACCCGTGCTTGTCTGATTGGCAGGCTCATTTGCTCATCTGCATAGGTCCAGGGCCAGCATCTGGACAGGTAAATAACATATAGCAACCACCTTCATGTGGGCTATATGGAAGACCCCAAAACATTTCCCACTTGTTGAGTGCACACCAAGGTGTGGCGGTTTTTATATTTCCTGGAGACGGCCTGATAACAGCAGCTCATCTACTTGGTAGTAGACAGGCCACAATTCTACGACATTCACTGCCTTTAGGTGCTCAGAATAGTTTTCTGTGTACATTGAGATCATGAAGTTTGACCTGGATGCCGAGAAGTTCAGCTATCTCCCGAAGTTATCAGCCCTCCTGGCTGTAGTACCTAGACTGCACACTGTGGGCAATCTGTTATGTCCCATTGGGATATATGCTGGCTGTGATCTGTGCTCATGCCTGCTTGACTAGTACCACTAATGAGAATTCTTCCACAGACCATGGGCCCGGGCAAAAGTTCAAACTCAGAATTTGCAGTGTTTCTCTCCTGTCCTCCTGTCCTTTCATGCAGCCCTCCTGAAAATCCCACATCCCATTTCTTGAACAAAGGTAGCCTTGGCACTCTGTTTATCACGGTGGTCTCAGACTCATAGAGATCCACCTGACTCTACCTCCTGAGTGCTGGGATTAAAAGTAGGTGCCACCACACTTGGACTTTGTGCTACTCACTTCAGTGCAGTTCTATTTTCTGGACCCCCTGCTTCCACTCAGGAAGGCATATCCTTGCAACATGGGCTCTGGAAGTTGCCTGGAAATCCATGCTTGTTACTGTACATAGCTGTAAATTGCTGTAAATTCTACCCACTTGAGTGACAGTTTAGCTGGATATATAAGTGAGCTGGGACCTTTTCCTTACTTTCTTACAACTTTTCTCATGCATTTCTCATTTCCAACACTTATTAGTTCAGCATCAGGAATACTTAGTTAATTTCAGTGACCATTTCCTTCTCTCTAGGATCATTTTTCCTGGTATTCTAAAATGCCAAAGTGAAAGTCCTTGCTATTCAACTGTTGAACAAATTTTCCACTGGCTCTCATTTATGAGTGTGTGTGTGTGTGTGTGTGTGTGTGTGTGTGTGTGTGTGTGTGTGTGTGTGTGTGTGTCCCCACTTCTTGCCCTTTGTCACACTTTAGGATATTTTTCCTTAGCCATTCTCCAAGCCCTTTATGGGATTTAACTCTGAGTATCACACTGCTATATTTCCAAGGACTCTTCTTGTTCTCTCACTGCTATGTATTTACTTCCTTGTTTTGCTTTAGACAACTAATTTCACTTTTTAGCTCTCTGAAAATATTAATTGCAAAATTTAAAAATGTTCTTTATCCTACATATGCCTATAGCCCAGACCCATTGCAAGGGCTCCTCCATTTGGTACAGATCTCATTTTGGGCTCAGGTTTCATCAGTCAGGCAATTGCTGGATGTTACTTAACATTTAAGAACACAACAAGGCTGACAGGTATATGGGACTAATGCTCATGGGATTTCCATGGGTTGCTTTCAGGCCACAGTGCCTGTGCTACAACCCTCTCTGGTCTTCTCACATCTTTGTGAATCTCACCATCATTGTCTCCATGTCCTTTTTTTGTTCCTTTATGGCTTTCTTTTTACCTCTTACTGTAATATTAAAAATGTTTTTAGGATAGAACTAAGATAGTGGCAATGCTTTAGATGCATGTGTCATTGAAAATATTTCCTCTTATCATAAATGTCATTCCAGTCAGGCTGGGTACCCAGAACGATGCTGAGACCAGGATTAAGTGCAGACAGCAACGTGAAGGTGGTCCCAGAAAAGGCCACTGAGAATGTAGAGGCAGGAAAGATAAGCAAAGGGCTGGTGTAGGATAAGAAGGCGTGGTACGATGGTTTGAATATTCTTGGCTCATAGTGTGGCACTATTAGGAGATGTGGCCTTTTTGGAGCAGGTGTAGCCTTGTTGGAGTAGATGTGTCACTGTGGGCATGGGCTTTAAACCCTCTTTCTAGCTACTTGGAAGCCAGTCTTCTCCTAGCTGCCTTTGGAACAAGAGGTGGGGCTCTCAGCTCCTCCAGTCCTATGCCTCCCTGGATGCTGCCATGCTTGGGTCTTGATGGTAATGGACTCAACCTCTGAATCTGTCAGCCAGCCACAATTAAATGTTGTCCTTTATAAGAGTTGCCTTGGTCATGGTGTCTGTTCCCAGCAATACAACTCTAACTAAAATGTATGACCATGTAGATTTTACTAAAGACCTATGTAAAATTCTTTGAGATATTCCTTAAAGACCAATCTCTAGGACGTTCAGGTCAGTTCCCTCCATCACTGCTGTGGACAAGCCCCTTCTTACAGTTTACTCCCCCAAATATTTGCCCTCCTCATCCATGACCAGTAACTCTGCTATGAGCTTTCCAGCAGTCACAGGTCCTTTGCAATGAGAACCTCAAAAGCCAATGCATGTGGACGTCAACACTGATACCATCTGCTGTGTCAAAAAAATGTTTCATGTTATTTCCATGACCTCCCACATCCTAATCTGCTGACTGATAGATCACATTGGGTTGCTTTCTATTAGAAAAATGCTTCAGCTATGCCCGATGTGACTCACAAAAAGTCCTTTTGCTTGATGTGGTGATACATTTCTATAATCCCAGCTCATAAGACTGGGGTAGAGGGATCAGGAGTTGACACTAGCCAAAGCTATATAATGAGTCTTTTTTTTTCCTTAGTGACTAAGCTTACTGTTCCTAGAACCAACAATGTTGTAGGTGAGGTTGGATAGGTTCAAGAGCATGATGCAATCAGAAAGCTCTCCCGGTTTATCTTTTGCTTTGTAGACATCTATGGGTGTGGGAAGGGTTAGAGCTAGGAGATAGAGCACTGCAGAGTGCAGTAAGTAAGGGCAACCTTAGAATTGAAAACCGAAAATGTAAGAGGGTTCAGGGTGGAAGTTAATTGACAGGTGCCAGCTGGATCTTACCATTCACTTTTACTTGGACAAGTGTCCAGTCATTAATTCCTCCCGTTTTAAGCCTCTGACTGGTTTCCTAGTCAACTACTTGCTTTTGAATGCAAACTAAGAACTGTGTTGCCTGCTCATATTTTTCCCCACTGATGACTTCCCTGTGGGTATAGAGAGGACTGACCTTCCTAATTATCTGTTACTGTACTAAGTGAGTCCACAGCCATTGAACTATATCTGTGATTTTAGAGTCAGGAATTCAGGTCAGACCATCTAACTTCTACTAATTTGGTATTAAATAGGTTCGCTTAGTATCTAACTGGTGGGTGTGCTCTTCTGAAGAATCCAAGGTGACTTCATCAGTGCCTTACATCTTTCCCTGTCCACCATGATGGCCCTTGATAGCTGCACTTCCTGAGTGGCACCTCAGGGCTCCATATGAGAGGCAAGAAAAAGGAAACTCAACAGAGGACTCAGAGCATACCCTTTCCTGTGTCCTTTTGGTTACAAGCTAGTCACTGGAGCCAACACAGGTTTTGGCAAGAGAACATAGTTGGGAGGCATGTCAACAATCACCCACAATGATGTCTCCTTCCTCGGCATCTCCTTTCCACACAAATGGCCATGCTCTAGCGTCTTTATCAGGATGTATTCCCAACTCATTACTGGTCTTCTAATTTGAGTAGCTGAGAAAGTTTCCCTTGCTTTAAATACATGTCAAAACAACTCCAAGCACAGAAAAAGTATGCTGCTTCAAAACAGCTTAATATGTCCAATTACTGTGCATTAATAAATGATTCTTTTTAAAGTCCTACTTTCCCTTATGCCATTATCACTGTGGTTTACTCAGGCTCAGGTTTTATTCTTTGTCACTCAGGAGCAGCGTAGCCTGCTATACTTAGAGCATTTAGATAAATTCTGGGTGGGGCAAGATTTTATCAACAAACCCATGATTTCTTGCTACGTATTCATTTATTCATTTAGTTTTAATGAAGAAAGACATTTGTGACATTTTGTATAGCTCTGGTCATGGTCTCAAGATAGTGTTTGAGACAATTAAGCTTTTAGCAGAGCTTCTCTACAGAGAAGCAAAATGGACATAATGTAACATGTTGATTTTTGAATAAAGTCGTGATCAAATACAAAGAACCTAGAGTAGCAAGGAGACACATTAAAAGCAAATGTGAAAAGAATATAAGAAAGAAGAGTCAGGCCATGGCAGCTCAATGGCCTTGAGGCCAATGTAATCTCTCAGAGGTACAAGGTGCACTGCGGTTTCAAGGAACTTGTGTTTGTTTTCATATGAAAACATACACATTATGAAATAGCCAATTTAAATATGAATTGCAACCTGACTACTTACCCACTTTGGTTGACATCAGCATGTAAGGCAGTCACCAATCCCAGCTTGGCAACCACGCCAGAACATGAGTCTCAAGATCCTCTGCTAATGCTAGGAGCAAGCTTTGTTCTTGGAGAATTCACATAATATTCAGAGCTGACTTATTTTTTAATTTTTTTATAATTCAAGTGAAACAAGGACGGAAAGGATGCTGCTCCACCAGGCTGCCTGTGTGTGTGTGTGTGTGTGTGTGTGTGTGTGTGTGTGTGTGTGTGTGTGCGCGCGCATCAAAGCCAGCCTTGCTTGCACCTAGCTCTGAAGAAGCCCCAATTCAGGAGCCCATAATGGAGACCCAAAGTTAGATACAAAGCTTATGGGCCTTTGACAGCTGTGGTCAGCTGGACCTGGTACAAGCTAAGCAAAGTGTCAATTTGGAATGCAGCCTGTGGTGTTGTATCTTTCTATTTTTAAATGTAGTGTCTTCTAGAAGGGAGAAGCAACATCATAGAAATGCTTAACTTTTGTGGAATCGATTTTTACATGCCATCAAATGGCAAATGTTGGGTGAGAAAAAAAAAAAATAAGACAGTCACAGAACCAGGAGTTTCTAAGAGTGATACTTGTGCTACTGTCCGTTACCCAGTGCCTGCTCTTACTCCTGTATATACTGACCCCATGTTGGCTTAGTAGAAACTGTGATTGTATAGCTCAGATGACTGGTGGAGAGGTCTACCTGGATACTTCCATATCCAGGGTAGCCCACCAGTGCCTCCTGCATAAAGTATGTGAAAGATGAATATGTCCCCCAGGAAGGAATGACTACTTACTCTTAAAAATGTTTTTATTGGGGTTGGGGATTTAGCTCAGTGGTAGAGCGTTTGCCTAGGAAGCGCAAGGCCCTGGGTTCGGTCCCCAGCTCCGAAAAAAAGAACCAAAAAAATGTTTTTATTGATTTTTTTTAAAATTTCATATAATTTATTTCAACTATATTCATCCCTCTCCCCCAAGTTCTCCCAGGACTTGAACTGTATTGTTTATACTTTTTGTTTTCGAAGACTTTTCTGTTTTCAAGGGTCTTACTTAGAATGATGTTCTCCTGTGAAAGAATCCAGTTTGTATTCCACTGAGATGGCACCTGACCTGGCCTTCCAATAGAAATCATGTAGGTGCTGTGCAGTGTGCATCCAGGAGACAGGTCTGGGCCCTGTGGCTGAATTTCTGATGCTTTGATGTGGAGAGAAGATAACTTGGTCATTGAAGAGAGAGCCCATGCATAAAACCAGAAATTCAGAAGAGTATCCTCTCTATGCAAAGGGCTAAAAACTCCTCCCCTATACTGCAGAAATCTGCAAGCTCTCCGTTTGCCCTGGCCCTTGAGTAAGCAATCAAACCAAGGCCAGGCTAATCAGAGGTGTGGGCTCTGCTTATTATATTCAGGGTACAAGTGCCCTGCTGAGAAATTAAAATACAAATGGATTTAGCACTCAAGTGGAAAAAATAAAACGACAAAGATGGTCTCTAAGGACAATGACAATCCTCAGCTATGGCTCATGGGTTTCGAGCAGAGGAAAAAAAATGAACCTGGCTCTATTTCTCTATTTAGACCCACAATGGGAAATTATAAACTGCAGAGTACACCAGAGGTAGGTGAGAATACCACCGGAAGCAGAATTGTTACCTCCAGAATCATGTCCCTTCAAAGCAATTCTATTTTAATCTAGCTGTAGAAATCTAAGAGAGTACAGTTGTAGAGTTTGCAAAAACTGGACAAGAGGTTTATGGCAATCTAATGTTCACAACAACTTAAATAATTTCAGTGGTTAAGAGGGAACAGAAAGCTATAATTAATTTATAGTGGGTAAAGGTCACCTTAAAACATGAAACAAAATCTAGAATAGAAAGCAGCAAGAATCTTCAAAAGCTAAAGAATAGAACCAGTATGGTTGCAAAGCAGATGATTCATTTGATACAGATGAAGAAAGAATTTTTGTGTTCTGGAAGACAGATTTTAAAATATCAGCAAGGCAGGCATAGAAAAGAACAGAGATGAGGACCTCTAAGGAAATGTAGCACACAGTGAGAGAATGGAGAGAGTAGGGTAGAAAATATTCAAAGCAATGGCGGAGGACTATCCTAACTGAATCAGGAGGTGAGTTCTAAGTAAGCCAGAGGGGCTCACTTAGTCCTGAATAGAATAAATGAGAGTTAAGACATGGAGACAGCATGGTGGAACTGCCGAACAAAACCAGGAAGAACCATCAAAGGCTCAGTTCAAAGGCCTTCCTATCCTTGCTCTACTATTGACCACTCATCAACCCCACACATTCAACTACCATCTCCATGAACTGAACCTCTTCTTCCTAACTCCAGCCTCACACATATACACCACTACTTGATTACTTTGCCAAAATCACAGCTAAACTTGTAATCATCCTAGCTGGCCACTGGCAATATTGGCGTTCTTGTTTACCCCCCTTTCACTTGCTGATCTGTCACAATGACCAAGAGCTTTAAATTCAGACTCCACTTTGTTTCTCTCAGATTCATCTAGGCAGTGTCCTCTGGTCTGTCCACATTCTGGCTGCATTGGAGAAGACCACAAAAATGTACACATCTTATTATCATTTCCTTTTCTACATTCTCTTGCCTCTTCTCAGAACATCCCTCAATTTTAGGGGTCTCCAAGGCCTTCAAGCTGTGTTTCATGCGTCCCTGTTCCAGTTCTTTTTTTTCCAGCCTCACTGGCCACTTCTCTAGGATCCTCATCTAACCTTAGTGCATTTGACCAATCTCCCCAGAAGGATATCTCCCAGTCTCAGCACAAGTGAACTCTTTCTTATCCAATACTTCTAGTCATACTGCTTTCTTGCTCACATGTTAATTGTCAATAGTTAGCATAGTACCTTGCTCATGGGTGACACTGAACAATATTCCTTTAATGAAGGGCTTTCCCAATTCTTATTTTACAGCTGCATCAAATCATCTAAGCCATTTTTTCCCGACATGAGTTAAAAAGTATGGTAATGAAAGAATAACATAGGTGTTGGCCTTTGTCAGTGATGACTATCCTAGAGCTGACTGTGGAAATGGAATTTGTTACCAGTGGCTTATTTTCTATGTCGCTGTCCCTATCTTCAATACTTCTTCAATAATAATTTCAGATATTTGTCTTGTCTTATACTGGCTTGCTTAGCAAAGGTACTAGGTTTTAACTTACTTTAATTGCTCTGTACCTGCAGCCAGGATATAGGTATGTTGGGCTTTTGTTGGACACATATCTAGCCTGCGATTTCTTCCCTAGAAATTCATTGCTTGCTAAAGGTGGCAGAGTCTACTAGCCAGATTCATACCCCTCTGAACCCACTCTTTTGGGGGTCTCATGTTTGTCTTTATTTACTTGCAGCAAGAGTTCCTGTCTTAAAATAACATGAAATTTGTGATGACACCCTAGCAGCAAGGGAGCCAGGTGTCAGAATTTATTTGACAGGTGAAATAGAACTGAAGGAGGACCCCTGGTAAGCACAGTGTTCTTTGTGTCCTCAGGTTTCTGCTGAGGACACATCCACAAGAGAAAAGGCCGTAAATCACAAACCCACATAAACTTCATCTCTTACTAGAAAATACTCACCTCAGAAGAAGAGCTTTAGTAGGTAGTTTTGCCATTCATTCCATTGAGGTATGTCTGTGTGCCAATATGTAATAGACCGAATGTTCGTGTTCCTATTGGCTCCTTATGTTGAAACCCATTTCTGAATGAGCAGCGGAGGTGAGACCTTTGTGGTCAAAAGTTGGAGCTCTTATTCTAGGATTAATTCCATTATAGGAAAATGAACAATTAGCAGCATCTTAGTCTTCCATATAGGACACAGGACATAGATGCCTGTAACCTAGAGAAGACCCCTGACCAGAAACTACTGGCAAACGAATGCTACCAACTCACATCCTCCAGGGAGGCCCCAAAGATTCCATAATCTCACAAAAGAGCACTCCAGCCAGGGATCAAGTGCTCAAACACTGGAGCCTATAGAAGCTATTTTACTCCCAGCCCATAGCAAGGTGATGGTTCTGGCTAGTTTTATGTCAACTTGGCACAAGCTGCTTATTTGGGAAGAGGAACATGAATTGCAAAAGTCCCTTCACCATATTAGCATTTGAGGCATTTTCTTCATGGATGATTGATGTGGAGGTCCTAGAAAATTGTGAGTGGTGCCACTGCTGAGCTAGTGTGCCTGGGTGCTGTAAGAAAGCCAGCTCCAGTACCAGTAAGTAGCACTCCTCCCCAGCCTCTGCATCACTTTCTGACTTCAGGTTCTGGCCCTGCTTGAGTTCCTTCCTTGATTCTCCTTACTGATGGACTATGATATAGAAATGTAAACTGAAATAAATCCTTTCCTCCCCAAAGTGCTTTTGGTCACAGAAATAGAAACTTTAAGTAAGATAATGCCTATGGACATAGCTATCCCTCTAGCATCATGTTGCCCATCCTCATCAAAAGGTCACTTAACTCATGAGGCAAAAACTTAATGTGACATGTACGTAAAACAGACATGATTTTGTTGTGTGCTCTGTTTTTCCTCAAGGTACTGAACACTGAGCCATGTGGAGAGGACTACCGTTTGCTATGCCTGTGAGCACTGCACTCCTTCCCTGTGTAGTCTCCTGTGTTCCCTATTTGGAAGCAGAATGCAAAACTACAGGTATGGCTATATCAACTTCTTTATGAGGACATCTAATGAAGTGCTACCTGTCAGACACAAGTTAGCAAGACGCTTTTTGTTTGGAATAAATTCAAAAGCAAAGATAGAATGTTTACTTCTAATGAACTCAAAAGAATGAGATAAAAAGTTAAGGTCCTCTGTCCCTCGGGTTGGTACAATGTGAACACACTATAGTCTTCCTGTAGATCTCCTGGTGTCTGATAGGCATGCATGGCTTACTCTGAACTCTGTAGGGGTTCCAAGGGAGATGCTGGACTAGAAATGGAAGGTGTTTCCACAGATATCACCTATGGGAGGGAAGTAGCTCCAACATAGATATGAGAACTTCCTGAGTCAGGGTATGCATCTGCCCACTTCTCTACACCCAAAGTAGAGTATCTCCATGAGGTATGCGGTTATGTGTTCGCACACCCAGGTAAACTGTCAGCCTTGGTTCTATACTGGTTAAAGGGTGCTCCAGTTTATGTCAGAATATTTCTGTAGCTAGCCAGCATGAAAACCTCTAAAGTAGAAGGGGGAGCCCATATCTGAATGTCAAGTATCTGGGTTCTGTTGGGATGCTGTTCCCTGAAAATCTGCTGAGAACTTTCTACTTTGTGAACATGCAATAGATGAAATGGTGGCCATAAGTGTAGTAATTGTGGTAGTAGTTGAGTGGGGTTCTTCTTTATCCAGCCTCTTGCACTTGAGGGTGACCCCAGTGTTGCCTTTGTGGGCAAGCAGGACTGAAGGGTCAAAGGGCAGACTCTCCTAGAGATCTCAGAGAGGAGACCAGCCAATCTGATGACGTGGAAAAGATCTCTCTACCATCAATTCCATCTACACTTGTTCTCTCTCCCTTCACTTCTTACTCTGGAGCATTATCCTTGCTGCACTACTTCAGCGGGAGCTGTAGCCATAGAAACAGATACTGCTGATTCAGCTGAATGTCCTAACCGGAAGCAAGGGCCCATCAGCAGTGGCTGGGAAAGCTTGTTAGTTTGGTCTGTTCATCTTGGGTTTTATGTTAGTGGGCTGCTGTTCCCATTCAGATCATCTATACCTAGATAGATGCAGACACTATACCTAGAGGTGCAGACACTTTTAGTTGAAAATAATAAGATAAACATAATTAACAAGGGTGTTTTCCTTGGAAATACAGCAAAATCCTTAAAGACACTTTGATGAAGTATCTTTAAGCCTCTTAGGAGTTCACAGATCAGGCCAGAATAGTGATGAGAGTCATCTTCCATGTGGCCAGAGTCTAATCTAGTAGGCAAAATAAGCAATTTTAAATTTCCAATAGTTCCTTCCCCAAATGTCTGCAAGCATTTTAGAAGCCCAAGAACACATTTCCCTAATTCTCACTGCTTAGTTCTACAGTGGCTTTCAGCAAGACTCTTTCCCTCTCTGCCGTTTGCTCTCTTCCTCTGTCAGCTGAACATGAGTCACTGTGTCATGGAGTCTCTGGGGTTTGGACATAAGCAATTTTTGACCAGTAATTAAGGCAGAGTGGCGACTATTCTGATGGTCAGTCACTGCAGCTACATAGGCCAGGCAGCTTACAAAAGTCAGGAAATGTTCTTGGATACCGTGGGCCAGAGATTAGGAAGTCTAATTTGGAATCTTTTTCGACATCTACAGCCCGGGCTAAGATGATTTGAAGGCCTAGTGCCAGTGGCCTCTCCATAGGACCTGACTTGCTTTTAGCATAGTGGTTTCAAAGGGGATGATTATTTGCATAGCATCTTGGATATCAAAAAGTGTTATGTGTATCTCGGTTGATGAGAACGATGAGGGGCTCTTAGTGGTCCAAGTCTTGAAACTCACCCAGTTCCTCCTTCCCACCTTGTTGAAGACACACATTGGGGTACTAAGTGAATCTGGAGTGAAGAAAAGACTGGGATCCTCCCAGGCATAGAGCAGGGGCAAGGTTACCCAGAAGGACAGTGGGTGCAATGGAATGTCGTTGTCCTCATGTTTGAATTACACAGCTCACCACAGTGTTTTTTTTTAAATGTTCTAAAAGTCATTTTAAATTACATCTGTCTTAGAATCTATATGAGCTGCAGACGAATGAGAATGAATAATGGCCTTGCTTAAGGATGAACACATGGAAGTTTGGTTTAAAAAAGATTAATTTGCTAAAAATTGTACACTTAAATGAAAATGTGTTCAGAATGTGAAGTGTCCTGAATCCAGGATCATCCACTAATTTCCCCATATCCCTGCAGGCATCAAGATATAGCTAGTTTGCATGGATCTCTTTCTTTGGAATACAAAATCTAACTTCTACATTTTCAAATATACAAAGCTACACAAGGTAATTATCACTCACTCTTCTTTTGTTTTTGCCAGGGCTGGGGATTGAACTACAGATACTGTGTTTGATGCTGTGTCCATTTTCTGTTGAGAAATCTAGACAAGAGTTACAGGGTGGGGGCTATAACACATGATTATTCGAATACCACATTTTAAAGACTTCACATTGAGGCTATATTGCTTCTTGTTTGAAGTTGGGGTACCTAAGGAACAGTCTTGTACAGACATACTGTCATGGTGGGAACAAAGTGCTTTGTCCATAATTGCCAAAGCTCAAGGAACTTAAGTACCAACTGAGTCTTACAAATAAAATGAGTAGGAGGGTAGAGGACACCAGGATAAAATGCAGATTATGGCAAGAGGTCTAATTGCCTTTCAAATTTATGAAGCAATATCACGAAAGGGTTTGGGAGGGAAGGTTTTGACCAAAGTAACTTTAGAATTGATGTGACTTTGAGGAATTATTAATGGGAAAGGACCCACACATGTTCTGTGTTCAGGTCCTTTTCTGGGAAGATATTAGTCAACAGTTATGAATCTCCTGGTTAATATGGAACAGAACAGCTGAGGAATTCTCACTGCAGGAACAGGGAGCTGCAAGGGAACAAGGGGAGAAGGTTGCAGTGTTACATGATATGGGAAACAGAGGTAGAGACACTGCTATGGACGGACTCAACTTTAGATGGATATAGACAGAGGGGGATATAAATGTGTACATGTATTCAAAGTAAGTACAAACATGTGTGTGTGTGTGTGTGTGTGTGTGTGTGTGTGTGTGTGTGCCCAGAACCAGCTGTGAGAGAGCTGGTCTCCCAGGAGTGCAGACACACCTGGGAGCACTGGTGAGACCACCACTTTTGCTCCAAGGGAGCCACCTGGAGCCCTCAGGACTTTGACAGGATCCTTCCAGTTTCCATCTGCTCACAGAGCTGACCCAGAACTTCAACTCTCTATGCGTGGATCTTGCTGGCCGAGAGCTTGTCTCTGAGGAATGCTGACACACAGACTTACAGCAGGGTCAAGTCATTGTCAAAGACAGCAAGACCAACTAACATCAAAGTTAACCAGACAGCGAGAAGCAAGTGCAAGATCATAAGCAACAGAAACCAAGGTCACTTGGCACCTTCAGAACCCAGTTCTCCCACCACAGCAAGTCCAAGATACCCCAACTCTCTGGAAAAGCAATATTATGATTTAAAATCACATCTCATGATGATGTTAGACGACTTTAAGAAGTACATAAATAACTCTCTTAAAGACACACAGGACAGCACAGGTACACAAGTGAAGAAATTAAACAAAACCATCCAGGATCTAAAAGTGGAAATAGAAACAATAAAGAAATCACAAAGGGAGACAACCCTGGAGATAGAAAACCTAGGAAAGAGATCAGGAGTCATAGATGCAATCATCACTAACAGAATACAAGAGATAAAAGAGAGAATATCAGGGGCAGAAGATACCATAGAAAACATTGACACAACCATCAAAGATCATGTAAAAGGCAAAAACTTACTAATTCAAAACATCCACGAAATCCAGGACACAATGAGAAGATCAAACCTAAGTATAATAAGTATAGAAGAGCGCAAAGACTCCCAACTTAAAGGATGAGTAAATGTCTTCAACAAAATTCTAGAAGAAAACTTCGCTAACCTAAAGAAAGAGAAGCCCATAAGTATACAAGAGGTCTACAGAACTCCAAATAGATTGGACCAGAAAAGAAATTCCTCCCATCACATAATAGCCAAAAACACAAAATGCACTAAAAAAACGAAAGAATTTTAAAAGCAGTAAGAGAAAGAGTCATCTAATATATAGAGGCAGACCTAACAGAATTACACCAGACTTTTCAACAAAGACTATGAAAAGCTATAAGACCCTGAGAGAACACAAATGCCAACACAGGCTACTATTTGCAAATTCATTTGTAATATCAAAAAACCCAAAATAGCCCAAACTATTCTCAGCAATAAAAGAACTTCTGGGGGAATCAACATTCCTAACTGTATTACCAACCAAGGTTTATAAAAACTGTATAGTATTGGTACAGAGACAAGCAGGTAGATCAATGGAATAGAATTGAAGGTACAGAAATGAACTCACACCCTGTGGTCACTTGATCTTTGACAAAAGGGCTAAAACCATCCAGTGGAAAAAAGAGCATTTTCAACAAATCGTGCTGGCTCAACTGGAGGTCAGTATGTAGAAGAATGCAAAACAATCCATTCCTGTTGCCTTGTATAAAGATCAAGCGCAAGTGGATCTTGGACTTCCACATAAAACCAGTACACTGAAACTAATAGCAGAGAAAGTGAGCAAGAGCCTGGAACACATGTGCACTGGGAAAAATTTCCTGAACAGAAAGAACATCAATGGCTTAAGCGCTAAGATCAACAATTGACAATTTGAACCTCATAAAATTGCAAAGCTTCTGTAATGGAAAAAAATCTTTACCAATATTACATCTGATAGAGGGCTAACATCTAATATATACAAAGAACTCAAGAAGTTAGACTTTAGAGAACCAAATCATCCTATTTAAAATAGGGGTACAGAGCTTAACAAAGAATTCTCAGCTGAGGAGTATCTAATGGCTGAGAAGCACATAAAGAAATGCTCAACATCCTTAGTCATCAGGGAAATGCAAATTGAAACAACCCTGAGATTCCAGCTTACACCAGTCAGAATGGCTAAACTCAAAAACTCAGGTGACAACAGATGCTGGTCATTGTTGGTGGGATTGCAAGCTGGTACAACTACTGTGGAAATCAGCCTGGAGGTTCCTCAGAAAATTGGGCATAATGCTACTTGAGGACCCAGCTATACCATTCCTGGGCATATACCCAAAAGATGCTCCAAAATATAACAAGGACACATGTTCCACTATGTTCATAGCAGCTTTATTTATAATAGCCAGAAGCTGGAAAGAACCCAGATGTCCTTCAACAGAGGAATGGATACAGAAAATGTGGATACATTTACACAATGAAGTACTACTCAGATATTAAAAACAATGACTTCATGAAATTCTTAGGCAAATGGATGGAACTTGAAAATATCATCCTGAGTGAGGTAATCTAATCACAAAACAACACACATGGTATGCTCTCACTGATAAGTAGATATTAGCCCAAAAGCTCAGAATACCCAAGATACAATTCACAAACCACATGAAGCTCAAGAAGAAAGACCAAAGTGTGAATGCTTCCGTCCTTAGAAGGGGAACAAAAATACTCACAGGATGAAATATGTCAACAAAGTGTGGAGCAAAGACTCCCCACAGACTGTTCCACATGGGGATGTATCCCACATACAGCCACCAAACCCAGACAATATTGCAAATACTAAGAAGTGCATGCTGACATGAGCCTGATATATCTGTCTGCTGAGAGGCTCTGCAAGAGCCTTTCAAATACAGATGTGGATGCTTGGAGCCAATCATTGAACTGAGAGCAGGGTCCCCAATTGTGCATTTAGAGAAAGTAGCTGAAGGTTTGCAACCCCATATAAAGAACACAGTACCAACCAACCAGACCCTCCAGAGCTACCAGGAACTAAACCACCATTCTAAGAGAACACAGGGATGGACTTATGTCTTCACCTGCATATGTAGCAGAGGATGTCCTTGTAGGGCATCAGTGGGAGGAGAGGCCCTTGATCCTGTCAAAATTAGATGCCTCAGTGTAGGGGAATGTCAGGGCAGGGAGTTGGGAGGGAGTGGGTGAGTGGATGAGGGAGCACCCTCATAGAAGCTGGATAGGGGAGAGGTGGATAGCAGATTTCTGGATGGGAAACTGAGAAATGGGATAACATTGAAATGTAAATAAAAAATGCAATTAACTTATTTTGTTTCAAAAAAATTACAAATACTTTCTATAGATGTAGTCACATGGAGAAGTATGCCTATTTATCTCCTCATTTCCTCATAGGGAGGGCTGAGGATCAGCAGTTATTGTCTAGATCTTGTTTTCTTACACTGTTGTCCAATAACAGAAGCTAAGGTTCTTTGAAGAAACAGCTGATTCTAGAGCTTGAACAGGGAAGATTCACATCAGCAATTCTAAAGCTATTCATTATTGCACATCAATACTAGGTGAACTGGAAACGACTTCTTGTAGTGAAAAAAAAACCAAGCTTTTGAGATGAAAGGATGTTGGTTGGACATAGGGTCTGGTTTCAAGTAATCCCAATGACCATAGAAACAAGACAACATAGATTGTAAGGCATGACTAAAATAAAAATGAAAGTGGGTTTACACAATTGCCCCTTAAATTTGTCCTGCTTATTTTCCATGGATTACATTGGCCAAAACTTCAATGGTGATAATAATAAAAAGTCTACTGAGATTGAGACTTTAGAGAGCTATTACATCCTCATTAGTACCAAGACAATATTTCAGTAAGTTGCAGGAGGTCCTCTACATGCTGTCCCTGTCAAGCAGGCCAGCAAGCTGACATAGATTTATACCGTACCATCTTCTGAGCCTGAAGGCATCAGAAGGCTCCTTAAAATGCCAAGGTTCTGTCTTAGGTGCAGTTGTGTCAGGAACACTGCCTTGGTCTCTCCATTCTCGTAGGCATACATCCACAACACAGGGAAGGCTTAAAATCCAAGCTTATACCCAACATTGTTAGTGCCCTTTGAGAAATGCCTAGTTGCTAGCACTGGATCTAAAAGACACATATTTCTCGTGGGGTGTGCAGTTTATCCTGACTACCTTATCACCCTGCCTGTCACAAGCTCAGTTACGTTCTCTCTGGTTGCCTTTCCCTGATCCAGAATGGCATCTCTCCTGTTCATGTTTCAGACAATGTATATTTCTGTGATCCTGGGTCTCTGTGGTCTCTCCACAAGGTGAGGCATCCTTGCCTCCCCTTAAGACTCAATTTGTCCACTCTCCAAAGATCATAGCTTCATGATTGCCATGAAGAAGATGACCATAGAGCTGCCTCCTGGTTGGACTGTGTAGTATCTTAGCACAGATGCCTCTGACTCTCCTGGGCAGCCCCTTATATTCCATCACTGACACGGGACTCATTCTGAACTTGGAAGTGGAAACCATCATGGGCCCATACTCATCAAGAGCCTTTCATGATGGAGTCCCAGCCTCTGCTTGCCCAATTAATGTTATTCACCTTGATAATTGCTGGTCTTTTTTTCCTGATTTTAGTGGCAACCACATCCACTGATGTTCATCTTAACATGATTAAAAACACAGATTCTATTTTACGCTTCAACCATATTGCTGTTCCCATTATGTCTGCATGCCTATCAGGTAGTACCCCTTATTTGAATAATCCATTTTCTTTTCTTTTCTTGAATAATCCGTTTTCATAACTAGATTAGACAGATATGGCGATAGCATGGTTCTTAAAATTAAAGGATAGGTTTTATTCTATAGGCAGCCAACTGGCTGTCGTCTTGTGGTTGACTGGAGAGGCTCTTCAACCTCCTGGTTGCCCTTGCATTGTAGCCCCAAGGGAATTCCTTCAATTTTTCACATGAATAGCCTGATTTTCATCCACAGTTCCCAGCAGATAATGGGGTGTGACTCTGATAGGGCATTCTCATGGATGACTTACCTCCTCTCCTGTGTTACTGAAGGAGAAATGAGTTTGCATTTACCTTTCAGAACACAGCAAGTGTCCTCCCCTTGATCACTCCTGCTGCTTGGAGCACACAGCTATACTCTGGGTGTCTGTCTTAGTCTTCTTGAGCTTGGGGTAGCTCATGGAGTCTCTGGCTTGGGGACCCAGTGGAAGGACTGCTGTGTACGCTCTGCTTTCCTTTTTCAAGTGAGGGCTGAACTTCAGCTATTTCACTTAAGTGACCAATTCACCTCCATCTTTCATAACTGCATGAAGGCAAGACAATGTGCCAGCTGGAAGTGGACATTTACCCTCGGTCATTTACCATCTGTTGCCTTGACAGAAGCATTTAAGCAAGTCACAACAGTTTCCAAGGTGTTTTTATGATTGCCTAGGATTGCCTCCACAGAGTCCTGACAGTAGGAAGTAGAGTGGTAGTTGGAAATAAGGAGGTTCAGAGGAAGTCAAATGATCTCTATCATCTGGCTACTTTTATTACTATTCTATAGGCAGCTGTGCCCACTCTCACCCCTCAACATGGATGCTGGGCCTAAGCAGAGTGCCTGCAGACTGAGTATTTGCTCTGCTCTTTGTCTTGTTCCTGGGATGTCTGCCCTCTCCATTTGAATAATAGAATTTTAGTGGCTTGAAATAGGTCACATCGAGGGATAGCAGCACTTGGGACAGCTCTCCACCATGGGAGAAGTCGGGGGACTCTATACTGTGCCGGAATTGCCTAGGTTAGGTACATGCTCCATAAAGAGGATCTCAAGCTAGCTGGGACCACTGAGGAAAAAAATCTCTCTAAAACATAAGATTTCCCTTACAGGCCTGTTTTGCTATCTGTCTAGTTTCATGGATTTTACCTAGAAGAGTTGTTTCAGTGAAGGGAGGGTGGCAGGTGGAAAGGAACAGGGTCTTCTTGGTCAACAGTTCTCCGGAGAACAACCAAGCAATGGTTGCTGTTAGGTCCAAATGCCTAAGTGACTGGATAGTCTTCAGAGGCTTCCATTCAAGCTTATAATTTATAACTGTGTCCTAGTATATTTACATCTTTTGTTAATAGGTTTCTTTTTCCAGTAGTTAGTCACTTTCCAGCTATGTAGGTGAAAGGAGTTAACTCTTTCTACCAACATGAAAGTGTTCCATTTCCAAAAGGAGGAGAGTAAACATTTTCTCTTTGTAAGTTGATTATCTCAGTCATTTGTCTACACAGTGGAAGACTGACTAACACATGAGTTAACTGTGAGAGGTCAGAACACACAACAGCTATTGCTATCAGTACAAAACCTGAGCATGCATACAAGTACGCATGTGTACACACACACACACACACACACACACACACACACACACACAAAGGAGAGGAAGAGAGTGTGTGTGTGGGGGATACTTGGGAAGAAGAGCACTGACAGGAAAAGGAGGGATATAAAGCAGACAATGGAGGTAAATAGGATAATACATGGTACATGTATATGAAAGGGCAAGAGTAAAACTAAATAAATAAAAATACATTATATAAAAATATTAAAAAGAAAAAATGAAAAGATATTACAGTCCTTTAAGTGGAAATACTGAGATGGAGAAAGTATGTTCAATCTCATGAAAATGAATCTTTGACACAGTTCTAGAGAGATATGCATAGCATATTACAATTGATGTGCATATGTCTACGTGTGTTTATATATGTGTGTTTGTGTGTGTCTGTGTGTACATTAATGGAAGTAGCAAGAATGTGGTCAAAGTAAGCAGAACAGGTCACCTATGGACCAAACACCACACATGTATGGGACTAGAGGGACCCAGTCACACACAGGGTAGGGAACTCTTAATAAAATATAAAGCTTGTGTGAATAATTGCATTGGTGTGGCTATGCAAAAGTATGTGTTATATAAACGCTATTAAAAAAATAAGTTTACAATCAGGTATTCCTTTGGTTGGCCTCTTCCTCAAGATGTATTTCCAATTTAAAAACTTAAATAATTACCAGTTAAAAAAAAATGAAAACTGGGAGAAAGACCTGCCCAGCAAAGGGTCTACTCATTCTACATTCTATTGGTGATAAGAGGCAATGCCCTTGGGTCTCAGACCTGTCTTTAGCACACCAACAATCGTCAGTCTTTATGACATGAGAGGAACTTAAATAACCTAATGGAGTTCTAAAAAGGCCACTGCAAAAAGCCAGAAAGTTAGAAAACTCTTTTTTTGGGGGGGAGGGTAGGGAGATAACTTTCAATTTAAGGAATAGCTCATGAAGACGGAAAGTTTGTTTTAGGCTCGCTGTTGTTACCTGGCATGGTAAAAGTTCTGTCATAGCTAGTGTTTACAACGTCTCAGATTTCACAGCTACTTCCTGTACAACTGGAATTAGTGTGCAGTGTTTTCTTTTCTTTCTTTCTTTTTTTGACATTTTTTTCCTTTATTGGATTTTTTTTATTTATATTTCAAATGTTATGCCTTTTCCTGGTTTCCGCTCCAGAAACCTGGTATCTCCCCCTACTTCTATGAGAGTGCTTTCACTCACTCACTCAGTCACTCAGTCAGTCAGTCACTCACTCATTCACTCATTCACTCACTCACTCACTCACTCACTCACTCACTCACTCACTCACTCAGTCACTCACTCACTCAGTCACTCAGTCACTCACTCAGTCACTCACTCACTCACTCACTCACTCACTCACTCATTCAGTCACTCACTCACTCAGTCAGTCACTCACTCACTCAGTCACTCAGTCACTCAGTCACTCACTCAGTCACTCAGTCACTCACTCACTCAGTCACTCACTCAGTCACTCAGTCACTCACTCACTCACTCACTCACTCACTCACTCACTCACTCACTCACTCC
The DNA here is from genome assembly GCF_011064425.1 of Rattus rattus. NCBI lineage: Eukaryota > Metazoa > Chordata > Mammalia > Rodentia > Muridae > Rattus > Rattus rattus. Next base: position 129,477,991 of record NC_046158.1, on the reverse strand, counting down.
CTAACTCACTCCAACCTCCCTGCCCTGACATTCCCTTACACGGGGCATGGAGCCTCAATAGGACCAAGGGCCTCTTTTCCCATTGATGCCCGACAAGGGAATCCTCTGCTACATATGTGGCTGGAGCCATAGGTCCATCCCTGTTTACTCTTGGGATGGTGGTTTAGTCCGTGGTAGCTCTGGGGGGTCTGGTTGGTTGATACTGTTGTTTCAGAAAACTCTTTAAATAGTAAAATGAAGCTGTCTCAGTGGGAGATTCGATATAGTATGTGAATGGTGGCTTTTACCTGAGGACCAAAGACTTGGTTCCACACATTATTTCTTCTCTACCCTTTTCTCTTTATTGGAAGAAAGCAAACATCTTATCTTTTCATGAATCACACCGTAAAGCTAGCCCTAGATGCCACAGCTTAGAGATAACAAAAGAGGTCTCTATTGACATTGGTTTCCTTGTCTCAAAAATCTCTATGCCAACAGAGTAAGAGATGGCTGGGAAGCCATGCTCTCTTCCCATTTGGAGCTGGCAGAAGCAGGATGGCCTGAATGATTCTGGGTCAGGCATTCCGGCTGCCTGATGAGACTGGATCCTCTCATAGTTCCTGGGAGACATCAGTTCAAATTTCTCCCAAGTTACAACAAGTTTCTGCACAGTCAGCATATTTTCCTCTTGACAACTGCATGTATGGGCAATACAGCTCATAGGCAAAAGGAATAGCTGATATAAAAAGAACATCTACAAATCAATAAAGTATAGAAGTTCCATGGAAGTACAGAAAGGTATGACCTAGAAAGTTATAGTAGAAATAAAAATAATGAAAAGCAAATATATGTAAATATTTAAAATATTGTGACTAATGAAAGAAAAGTTGAAAATCAGTAAGGTCGTTTATTTTATCTATCAGATGATGGAAGTTGAACACAGCCCTGCAGGTGGAAGAAATAGCATTCAATATTTTGTTATTTTTCCTTTTTCTTTTTTTCCATATTTTATTTCTTAGAAGTAAAAATGTATACATATGGCAGAAGAATGGTTTACAATATCTGATGAAAATGGGACATGAGTAATTTTTGATTCAGTGAAATTTCGCTTACTGATAATGGATAAAAATGAGAATTTGAAAGAAATTTATATGTTCATTCTGGGGGTAAAGGCTTGATTAATTATCGTACATTCATAAATCATAATGCTACAAAATCATTAAAAATATCAATACTGAGCAGTGTACTGAGAAGAAAAGTATTTATATTATGTAAAATTTCAAATTAAAATAGATCATGATATTCTTTTAGTTGTAACAACAAAACTATTCATGAACATATTTGTAAATTCTTAGTCTCCTGGGAAGGCTGAGTTTAGGAAAAGACATGGAGGGATAGAGGTTCTTTTATTTTCTTTCTCATTTCTTCTGTTATTAATTACTGGGGCTCTGTATGTGACTGAAAAGTTAACGAATGACTAACCGGATCTGGGAAACAGGAGTTGGTTGCTGATGATGGTACTAAGGAGAGACAGGTCAGAGTTGTGGTATAGGGGTGTCATGCATTGTATCTCTGTGTGTACTGGGGTTCCTAATAAAAGTGACTCTGGCCCATTAGGGAAAGACCAACTTTGGCTTTCTTTACCCTAGGAGATTAAATGTAAACATGAACTGCACCAGTATCTCATAGATTTGTCCATTCAGAGGCTTGTGCACCACTCTGGACAGTCTCATTCACAGGACCTGGAAAAGGCCCTAGACTATGCATGCATTCCTTAGACATTCCAAAGACTTCCAATGCTGCTAGCCCAGGATCCACATTTGTAAAACTACTTGTAGAGCCAATAAAACACAGGCTGATTAAACTATGCTACTTCTTCCTCTAGGATGATAAATAGAATTAAAAGAGCCCTGAAAATCTGCCTCCACCAAGATAACTGGTAATGGGCTCATACTGAGGCATTCTTAGGTTTTAGCTTCCTTCTGAACTGCTCCTGTACTGGGTGCTCTGGGCTCTATCAAGAGCAGAGGATCCAGGTGGGTGTCACATGGTGGTCACATGCCAACGTGTAATCTCTGGCTTTGTTGTAACGCTGGGGAGAAAAGCAAGTACCAAAGAAGGTAACAGAACTTGGGAGTAGACTCTGACCTCATGGTGGTTCTCAAGACTGTGACACCTACTCAGATTGTGGGACAGGGACACTCTTGTCTGCAGATAAACTTTGGCTGGGGACTACATCCAGGCATACCTCCTTACCATTTATCATGACTATTTAGTGTGGCATTAAGCTTGCCAAAGGCCTTGTGTTCACATTACACAATTCATTCACTTCTAATTTTCCTGAGGGCGCTGAAGACTTGAACAGAATGTGAAGAACGACTGTAAATGATAGGAAAGATGGTGTTGTGCTTCCGAAACAACAATAGTAACACTACTGACCAAAGAGAAATAAAGCCAGAGCCCCAGAGGCAGTGCCGCCAGCACCTGTGTGAAATGTCACTGTTTCTTTCAAGTTGTGTTTTGACTTTTTCCAAATGTATTCCAGAAAGGAGGAGACCAGTGTTCATTGGATTATATCCCACCCCAGAGACCCTCCAAGTATGAGAAGACTTGCTTCAAGGCCTAGCTGTTTACTGTCTTTTTCTTTCAAACATGCACTAGACAGAAACAGAAGAGAAAAAGATTCTGGGACCCTTTTCCTGCTCAATCCCCACAACCAAATATCGACCCATTGCTTGGACCCTCTACAAAGAGCTAGAAGAGACCCCATGGGTCACTCTGGAACCATTTTGATAAGATCTTAAAGAAACCTTCACATTCCTCTCTGGTATTTATTCTTGAAGAAGCATGGGATGGCTTAGTATTTAGGGGAAAGATGGGCCAGTCATCCTGATCTGATTGTTCATTGTATACATGTGTTTAAATGTCACCTTATACCCAGCCCAATTTATAATAATCAAGACTATGCAGAGAAATCCTGTCTCAAAAAAACAAATAAACAAGTGATCTCTCTATCTATATCTAACTTTTTAAACAAAGTTTGCAACTAGAAGTACATCTTAGTCAGTGGTAATCATAAATGGTGGTAACTGAAAATAAATGAAAAAAAAACTATCAAAAGTATGTTTCCTATTTTCCCAAGTCTACACATTTTTACTAGTATTATAATTAAACCAGGTGCTAAACTCAAGCACCAAGGAATCTTGCACACACAGGTTTTCAAGAACTGCATCCATGATCCTCCCTGGTGTCCTTCTGTCCCCCATGCATAGACTATTCAGACAGATTTGAAGGACTATTTTGGCTTAGCCTGACAGCAGTGGAAAACAAGACCAGAAGATGTGCAGTTGGACACTAGTGGCGCCCTTTCTATAAGCTTTCAGAGTTCTTGTTGAACTGTTTTATGGTACTGTTTTTAGAGAACATCCCCTACTCACCCCTACCATTTAAGCATGCTTTGGGCTTAGAAACCAGCTTCTGGCAGCAGGAGTTTGTGTATGGCCTCAGAGTGTACAACATCCCAAGTGGAAAAAAGGTCACTCATTTGCATCTCTAAGCAGGTCTGTATCTACCACGGTTGCTGACAACACCTTAGTTCTTGGAAGCTTCCAGCATTCCTCTCTCATCCATCATCTCTGTTGCTATGTTTGAAAGGATTCTGCCAAAGCCGTATCATCTTCCCTTCTCTTTGCTGGCAGCTCGCCTTGGTTAGCATTATAAATCACTCCCAGCTCAGAAGCCTCAGTGCTTTGTAAATATGTGGAAGGGCTCAGATTCTATGTGTTCCCACAGTACACCTGGCACAGGCAGTGCCTCGCTTCCTTTCATCGGCATGTTTCTTCGGCACTGACACAGCAAAGCTGTTAAGATGCTGAAAGGGCAGTGCCTATCTATCACTAGACTTCCCGAAAGGCCCTGAGGGCAGGTCATAGCTGTCAACTTCAATTTCAGTATCATCTGTATAGAACCTTCTCCTTCCCACCGGGTTCTCACCGAGGGACGCATCAAGATTCATCCCTGGGGTCTAGAGAGCCACCTGGGCCACTATTAGGAAATCCTTATGGTGTCAGTGGGGAGTGTTCATCAAGTGTGTAGAAGTTGAGAGGCATGCCTTGGTGTGGTTTATGTATAAAAGGTTATCACCATCTTTCTTCAGAAAGTGTTCTGTGTGCCATCACCTCCTGAGCACTACTTTCACTCCACCAGCCTCCGAGTCACGTGCATGGTACTGACAGAGATAGGAAGAGCAAGGCGATGGTGCGATAGGTTAATCTGTACCTTGCTCCTGTTTTGGACTCTATGTTTTTCTTCTTAATCTTGAATTCTTATTAAAGTTTTTTGAGGAAGGCTGCAGAGGTTTGTGCCTCTGTCCACAGGAGCTGTATACCTTCTTCCCCTAGAAGTTCCTACCTCAGAAAGAAGTCAGCTTACAAGGATCACATAGGTCCAGACACATGGTCTATGTGTCTGGAAAGAAGTGCTGGGGAAAGAACTAAGCCGAAGGAACGTTATTCAGAGACTTTCTGTGCAACTGATTTCAGTTTGTCATACATCAGCAGGACTGGTTTCTCCATCCATGTGAGGGGCATGAAATTCCTTCACAGGTCCTCTTTCTTAGGTAGATGTGCCTATGTGAGCTCTAGACACTGGAAGCCTGCCCTCGGCACAGTCAAGGTCACTTTTCTCACAACATAGTAGGTCCTCTAGATCCCTAGCTTCCAGCAATTTGGAATCCTGAGAAATTAAATCTCTGAGAATTGCCAAGTGAATAGACCAGGGTCAATTTCATATGCAGACCCCAATATGGCCAAAGTGGTTTTTAATTCTATCTCCAGAATTCAAGAGAAAGGAAGGGTTCAACAGTGGAGAGCTGCATGTGCAGTCACAGACAAGAAGAGTGGGTAATGAGTGCTGACTTCACAAGGATAGCAGCCTCACAAAGGGCACACTCCCCTGAAACCCTTACTCTGTCACCCATGCCTAGGCCTGTGGGCACCTCTATGTGTATTTTCATTCAGCGAGGAACAGAAAGTAGTCTTCAGCTCTAGACTATCTTCCTCAGAAAGAATCATGTTGTCTTGGTTATGCGTTCTATTACTCTGATAAAACACCAGGGCCAAAAGGCTAGTTGGGGAGGAAAAGGTTTATTTGGCTTACATTTCTACATCATAATCCATCACTAAAAGAAGTCAGGCCAGGAAATCAAGCAGGGCTCCCCTTGGAGGCAGGAACTGATGCAGCAGTCATGGAGGGCTGCTGGCTATACACTTTGTTCAGCATGCTTTCTTATAGAACTCAGGACCACCAGCCCAGGAATGTCACCACCCACAGTGGCTGGGCACTCTCTCCTCAATCATGAATCAAGGAAAGGCCTTATCGTTCAATCTCATGGAAGCATTTTCTCAACTGAGGCTCCTTTGTCTCTGATGACTATAGCTTGTGTCAAGCTGACATACAAACCAGCCAGTACAACCTGTACATACATGGGAATACAGGTTATTCTCACAAAGAAACAGTCCTAGAGTCAGGTCAGGCATTTCTGTCCTCCAGTAAACAATCAAGGTGCTATTCCCTTGGGGATAGTCTCCTTACTCTGATATTATGGGGTTATTGTCCTACCCAGACTGCAGAAAGCCCATTATTTCAGTTTGTAAAGGTCAGGGTCACCCTGTTTCTTGTGAGAGTAGGGTTAACAACAGCCCTTCAGGATCTGGCAATGTCAGAAAGCTTTCTACCTGCCTTCTGGCAGCTGCAGGTAATTTGGGCCTTTTTTTTTTTTTTCTGAGGGGGGAGAGAGAGAGAGAGAGAGAGAGAGAGAGAGAGAGAGAGAGAGAGAGAGAGAGAGAGAGACAGAGAGAGACAGACAGACAGAGAGAGAGACAGAGAGAGACAGAGAGAGACAGAGAGAGAGAGAGAGAGAGAGAGAACGAACATGGGCATATGAATTATATGCATGCACATGTATAAAAGTACCCAGAATATTCGAGAGAGCGCTGCACTGTTTTCCTCAGATAGGGTCTTTGATTGGGAGCTTGGGAATCACTGGGTGACTATATAGCTAGCCAGTGAGCTACAGGGATTTGATTTACCTGTCTCTGCTTTCTCTGTGTTGGGATTATAATTGCGTGTAACCTTACCCAATCTTTATGTCAGTGTGGGCGGTTGGACTCTCATGAACTCATTATTGGCTAAGCCACATCCACAGCCTTCTAGGAGAATCTTTACATAAGGACCGGCTGCTTACAACTTACCAGTGCCTGCCTTTCTCACTGGGATTCCTCTTTCCTAGCTGGGGACCATTCTGCTCTCATCTGAGTGCTGTTAAGTACAAATGATCCAGCTGATTTCACATCTGCTGTGGGCCAAAGTCATGAATAAAAGATGTACAGATTGGCCACCAATCTGAGAAGATCTGCTCATTTATTCTTCACAGCTCTCCTGCTGTCCAGGGTCAATGTATGTGCCACACAGTGGGGAGTAGCTGGTGCTATGATGCCACATTTATGTGTCAGAGGAGAGGAGGGGATCTGCTCCAAGGAGTGAGTGAATGGATGAAGCGGTCCAAAGGATGAAGAAGCAGTTCTCCTTTGGGGGCTTCTTTGCCCTATTTTCAAACCCAGCTCATGAATATGTTCTCTGTAAATTTGATGGCAGAGCACTGTGGGTCTTGTTGGATTTTTGGAAAACCTGGTGGTTTATTGTTCAAATTAGGCTCAATCCCAGAACCATGGAAAAGTGTTGGCTATTGAAAGAATCACTAAGGGGTTGGGGATTTAGTGGTAGAGCACTTGCCTAGCAAGCGCAAGGCCCTGGGTTCGATCCCCAGTCCCGAAAAAAAGAAAAAAGAAAAAGAAGATACACTAAGATTGAATGCATTTTTTTCTCATTGGACATTAGAATAGTAAAGTTGCACAATCGATATCTGGAGGGTAACCAGGCGGAGTGTTCTAAAATCCATATTTCAAACCAATTCCAGAAAAATTGCTGGGAGAAAGCTCCAGGCACCCAAAAGTCTTAGCATTTCCTAGATGACAGTTTGCATCTAGAGGGCCAATGTTTCTTAGGTTAGAAAATTTAGGTTCTTTGTGGCTGTCTGAGATTGGAGAGTTTCACAAGGCACTGAAAATTTTGGTCTGGGATATTTTACTCATAAGTATGGGATTTCCCAGGATGGAGGTGTATATCACCAAGAAGACAAAAAGGGAACACAATCATGTCCCTTTGAGCTGAAATTTCAGGCATTTGTGAGCTGAACCACACAGGCATTGGGATCTGAACTCATGGTTTTTGTTGGGGCAGAATGCACTTGTAACCACAACCACCACCTTTCTAGCCCTAAGAACTGAATTTCTTATAGAAACTAAATAAACAGTTTACTCATTATCTTCCTTACTTTGAGTTTGGGCTTCTCCCCTTTCTCTTCTAAAATCATTTATTAGTTATATATTGTATCAGCCAAAAATGATAAAATTGGTTGTTTCCTTACTCATCACTTGATTCCCTTTCCATTATTTATTTAATTTCCCTTTATACTTATATTAAGTCTTCCTCCCACTTTCTTTTGTAGGTGTTTTTCCAGCTTTTCAATTAGTCCTTATATTTCTGGTTTAATTACTATCACTTTCAAAAAGTTCTGCAGAACTTAATTAATTTAAGTTTATTCTCTACTAATCTCCTTTTATCCAAGAATTGTTTTATAATATATGTAAGGGTTGCAATTAATTTCCAACTATACCGCAGACTAACAATATTCACCAATACTGCGTGTACTGTATGACTCATGTTTTGTGCTACTCCTTTTTCTGAATAACATTTCAGAATCTACCACATCATTTATAATTTTTCTTTTCTTTTAAATCTTTGATGGTTTTCTTTGACAGATAGTGTTGCTACCTTAGGCACTCTTCCTGTGCATTTTAAAAGAAATTTGGACTCTGCTGTTAAGGATCAATGAGGTCAAGTTGAGTGACAGTGGTGGTCAAGTCATCTTTCCTAATTTCCTCTCCAGTCTGTCAGTTTTTGACAGGAGCTAGATTTCCAACAGCAACCCACATTTTCTCAGTTCTACCAGTTTCTGCCTCATCTGTGACTCTCTGTAGTGAGATGTGTATATATTTAGGGTATGGTGCGCATCACTTTGAAGAACTGGTACCTTTATCTTCATGTACCTTTTTATCTTATTTTTTTCTATGCCTAAAATTAACATAGCTACCTGTGATAATTAACAACACAACCCAAAGTGATCTGGGGAGAGATTCTAAACAAGGGACTTTCTACCTTGTGTAGTCCTGTGAGTATGTTGCTGGGGCACGGTTTTAAATTAGTTGAAACAGGAAGACTCAGCCAATAGATAGAAGAAGCACAATGCCCTAAGCGTAGGGGTCGAGAACTATCTAAGAGTAGAGAAACAGCTAAGAACAAGAAAGCAAGAGAGTATGCACGCATTCCTTTGTTCTGCTCTTGAATGTGGCTACAATGTGACCTGCTGTCAAACTTTCTGCTACTGTCACTTCCCCAGAGTGACAATCTGCAATGTGAAATTATGAACTAAAGTAAATCCTTTCTAGGTGGTTTGTAACAGTAAAAGAAATAAACTGGACACTGCACTAGCTTTCGTTTAACTGGTCTTACAATAGTTTATCTTTCTCTATTTCTTTACCTTTAATTGTGTCTTTATGTTTAAAATTTCTTATAATCAATTTAGTAGGATTTCATTGCTTTAAAAATCTACTCTGACAATCTTTATCCTTTGAGGATATCCTTAGAAGATCCACATGTAAGCCATTAATAACATCACACTAACAGGTATTACCCTAGTGTTTGGTTTGGTTTGTTCTGGTTTTTCTTTACTCTTTTTTTCGGAGTTTTCTGGTTTTAATTGAATATTGTGTCATTTCATTTTGTTTCATCCATTGACTCATTTATTCTTCTTTATATGTACATTCGTCTCAGTGATTTTCTGGAATATATAGTACATACAAACTAACTTTCCTACAAGACCTTGGCATTTATGTGTCATTAAGGCTCCCCCCATTAAAGCTCTGCTCTCATGCTGGGGTGTACTGCATGCCTCATTGTCCACATTGCAGATTCTTGTTTTGGAAAAAGTAAGAATAAAAAGAATAAATATGAATATATTTTATTAATATCTATTATTCTTTATCTACAGATTTTTACCTGTATTGTTTTTTCCTCTGCCTAAAAAGTATTCAATATTTATTATAAACTCAAGTCTGCTGGCAATCAATTCACTTGTTTCAGAATTTGTACTTGATGCTTACGGATATTTTCTTTCTTTTCTCTTTTTTTACAGGTGGTGTAATTTTTAACATTTATTATCTTTAATTTATTCTTGAGATTATAATTACAGCCTTTTTCCTTCCCTTTCCTCCTTCCAAACCCTCCCATATACTCATTGTTCTCTTGCAAATTTATGGCCTCATGTTCTCACATATGTACATGTTTTTACATATATGTTTATAAGTGTAACCTGCTCAGCCTATTACTTGTATGTATGTTTTCAAGCCTGACTATTCAGTATTGGATAGCCGGTTGGTAAGCAATCCCCTACCTAGTGAAGACCATTTCTCTCACTCCCAGCATGCCTCAGTTGCCTGTAGTCCTTTGCCTTAGGGTGGAGGCTTCATGAGCTTAGGAACCAGAAGAACAAGGGAGGCGCTGCACTACTTTTTTAAATCTGTAATTCTACTCTGGAAGGTTTATTTTTAATATTTAGTTGTGTATTCCTTCAACTTCCTAAAGAATACATCCATTAGATTCTTCGCTGCCTACTTTCTGGTGAAGTGCTAGTAATATTCACCCTTACTGCTGTTGCAGTAAGGTAGTCTCCCCACCCAAACCCTCAAGGGGACATCTGCTTCTGAGATTGTCTATTTGTTTTACATTTTCTACAATGTAAGCATGAAATGCATAGGTTTTAGACGGTGATGTTCACTTCAGTTAAGCTTTTGCCTAACCCAATACTTAGCTTTTCATAAATTTTCATTTCTGGCATATCTTTAATAGTTTTCCTCTCATACAAACACCACCCACATCCTTTACCCTATTTCTTCTTGAGAGTCACATTTCCATTTCTAATCAATGGTTTTGAGTTTCTCCCTAATATTGAAAGGCTTTAATGTTCTTCAGACATCTCTCCTGCTGCTCCTTCAAGTATTTCTAATACACATTACACTACTTGACCCCATCCCATAGGCTTTTTACTGTGCTGGTTCTCCTCTCCCTAGACGTCTGTTGTCTTTGCTTTGGTCAGTCCTCAAGCCTATCTTCACATTCACTGCTCCCTTGATCATGTTGACAGCCTGTGAGTCCAACAGAAGAATACTCAGCTTTTCTAATATTTTCATTTCTGTCATGTCTTTTATAGTTTTTCTCTCTTTAGAAACATCACCAACATCTTTGTATGTTGCTCATTTTTTCCATTAGTTCCATGAAAATACCAATCATACTTATTTCATTTTATTTGGCTTTATGGGATAACATAAGAAAATAAGATTACAGTGCCCTTATTTATTTTCACAATTTTTATTAATTATTTGAAAATCACATTCAATGTACTTGGACCATACTTACTTCCTGCCCCACTCCAGACCCTCTCAGCTTTCCTACCTACTCAATTTTATGATCTCTTCTAAAAAATAAAATAAAACCATCATGTTCATTCAATGCTGACCATACACTCATATACAGAATCTTCCACTGTACTGTGGTTAACCTTCCCGAGGCCACACCTTTAAAGAAAATTGGCTCTCCCACTCTCAGAGCTAACAATTGCCGAAAGCTCCTCAGTAAGCATTGGGACTTTCTGCCTACCTCCCTCTTCTTTGTCTAGGACTTTAGCTTGAGATTGCTTTATATTCCCTAAAACCTCCATTTGAATCATATTTGGCATGCATTGTGATGATTGTTCTAGACTCTTGAATTACAATATACATTTTAAATTAAGTTTTATATATACTACTTTGTGAGTCTTGTATAGGACAGAAGATTTGGAAGTAAGTAAATAAGCATGAGCATTATTTTGGTCAGGAGTGATAGTGAATTGCATATAGTATTTATTACACTTAGGCACCAAAAGCTTCTCACTTCTCTAGGGTGTAATGCCTTTCATTTTTTAGCTTTGGGGCATACTCTTTGTCAAGCATAATGTATATCTTGCAACCATCCCAGCTAAAATCTATTATTATTGTGGAGGCGTATTCTCATGATGGCCTGACAGAGTAAGAGAGGTGTTCTTGAATATTCTGGTCAATTTTTATTCTTTGTAGCATGCTTTGGCATTTGAATGCAGCATAGAAAATGATGCGAGTTCAATACCCATCCTCTCTCTCCTTCAGGGTAGATATTGTCCTTACCAAAAGCATGCTGAAGACCAGTTTACTGGAGACACAAATAGAGAAGAACAGATAGTGTGCCTTATCCATATTTACAAAGAGGCTTTGTATCAAGTGGCAGAAGAGTTGTTATTAAAATGTGAATGCCCGGGTGCAAATAAAAGAGTGTCTCGGCAAACCTGAAATGATGATGCACTTTGTAAATGGCCACTTATCAGGACAGCACACCAAACTGATGTTACTCGGGCGCTAACCCAGACAAATAAAGTTAAGGAAGCACTTGCACTTTAAAGTGGCATACCTTATTTACTTAAAGAGCAAAAGCAAGAATAATAAGCTTCTTCAGCCCTGTGGGCTTAGAATAACAAATAAGACAGATGCTGAGGATGAACAAATGCCTCAGGTGTCTTTTTTTTTTTTTTGAGGCAATTTCCATTTTTATATGTACAGGTGGCACATGGCCACTAACATTTGAAGGGATATCCTAACTTAGCATAGTTTTAAAACATTTTGAATATTTACTAAGCTCATTTAGCATTGCTAGAATATAATTTTCCTTGCTGAATGAAGATTCACAAGCTTCTCAGCCCTACTCATGTGTTACCATTGATAATGCACTTGACAGTGAGTCTTGGTAGAGAGCATGGCCTTCGAGAAAAAAAATACCCTTTGCCTTTTGTAGGAATAATGTTGCACGTTCATAAGATAGAAGACATTTTAGATATCAGAAGTTTTATCGAATTGATGTAGAATATTCTTCCAACTTATAACCAGTTCCAAAGGACCCACAATTGAGGGAAGAACCCCATTTCCAGGAATAGAGGGCCAGCACAACACAAACTCAGTATTTTTGGAGGCATTTTAGTCTCGTAATGCTTTGTCTGAGCATTTTTAAATTTTTTACCCTACAGATCTTTTGCTTATATATTATGGTTTCCAATTTTGTGTTACTGTGTGTGTGTGTGAATCTGTTTTTCATTGCATCTATATGTGTTTCCTGTGCTTTCTCTTTGGTTCTTTTCTTATTTGTTTTGTGCTATTCAGGATTTTTTTGTTTGTTTGTTTTGTCCCATTTAGGATTGTTTGTTTTTTGTCTTATCTTATTTTTTATTTTTTATTTTCCAATGCCTGTTTGTTTTTTGAGAAAACAAGAAAGGGTGTGTACCTGGATGGATGTGAGGAATTGGGGATGGGGAATGGAATATATGTTATGAAAAATGTCTATTTTCAATCAGGAAAGGAAAGAAAAGAATAGAGTCATTCTGTCAGTACTCATTTCCTTATATACCTCACAGCACATATATCTTGGCAACATTTTCTAGCCTCCTTAAAATATAGCTTCTGGCAGATAATATGAATCCCAATGGCTGCTATAATGGGTCCTATCCCTCAATCTCTTCTGCTGTCCCAGTGTTTTCGTTGCTTCCCACAACTCGTTGCACTTGGAACTACTACATGCACTTGGAAGTCAGACTATAACAAGATCTTGTTCTCCTAGCTCCATTCCAATAAATATAGGGTGGTTGGTTTTGCAGCATCAGTGTCCTAAATAACATTCTGATCTTTATCAGAACACTGAGAGCAAGTGTTACATGCAAATTACTTTCTCCATAAAATCAGCAAGAACTATGTAGACCATAGCCAAATGTTTCATACAAATGTATGGGAGCATAGACATCACTTTTTCCTGTTGTCTCATGGAAGCTTAGGTCAGGGCTTGTAACCTCTCAGCAATTAGTGGACTTCTGGATCTGTATGTAAGTCCATGGGGCCTGAGATCTTCATAAAGCTTGATAATGAACCTTGCTTCAGTTTCGCAACACAGAAGGCTTAGTTTCATCCCATATCTTAGTTACTTTTCTTGCTGCTGTGACCAAATACCTGATAGAACCAAAGGTGGGAAGAATTGTTTGAATGGTTCCTTCAAAGTAGGAAAACCATGACGTGTTGGAAGGTCTGGCAGAGAATACAACTCCCATCATTTGGGCAAAAAAGCACAGAAAATGGAACACAGAAAGATACCAGCGCAGAGAAAATCCTCAAGGCTAAGTCCAAATGAGATAATTCCTCTAACTAAACCCCAGGTCCTACCTCTTACCTACTAACAATGCCATCATATTTTGAATGTATAAAAGAGCTAATCCATTCATTAGATCAAAGCCTTCAGGATCCAAACAACTCTGGAAAGACAGGATACCCAGGGGCATTTATTAATCTTCTAGGCAACCAATTTGACAGTCAAGATTAACCACTACAAGCTTTTTTGATTCTCTCAACTGAAACTATACTGAGCTATGATTTTACACAGGATTATTCAACTGGGTCATACTATCTGGTGCCCAGATATTGCACATTCTGGTCACTACTGAGGAAATGCCTTCTCTTTCATTAGTGGACCTTCACAGTCTGATAAAATAACATACTATAGTTATTGGGGGCTATAGTATTAACTTAGTCCACATTCTGTTATTTTAAAATAACTGAGAACAAGCAATTTATAAAGGGAATTAAATGTGGCTCTCAGTTCTGGAGGCTGGGAACTCCAAGAACAAGGAATGCCATATGCTTATTATCTGACTAGGACCTCCTGCTGCATTATACCATATCCAAGGGCACCACATGGTGATAGAACAAGTATGAATTTCATGCTTCTCTTCTTATAAAGCTACCATCACCACTATGGGAGTATTTCTCCTGACTTTATCTAATTAACAATTACTAATCACTTCTCAAAGGATTCACCTCCACATACTGTTAATATATGACTTGAGATTAAACTCTCAGCACATGAACACTGGGGAGACACATTCAAATCATTGCAGCTGTTTATGGCAACACATTGTTAGATTTATCAATGTAAAAAATAACCACAATATCTGGGTATAGTCGTTAAGTTATAAGTGTACACAGGTATAGGGTGCACCAAATGTCTGATCTTGTTGATATCACACTAGCCTCTGTTCCATGGGAATCTCCTAAGAACAAATTTATGTCTCTGCCTCTGCCTCCCCCCGCCTCTCTGTGTAGATGGGGGAAGAAGGAGGAAAGAAAAGACTTTTTCTTTATATCTTGGCTCCATAAAGGTCCTCTGCTTTGCTTTTTACTGTATGGCTGCCACTTTGGAAGCCTCGAAGCTCCCACAGTTCTTTTCTCATTGTACCAAGCAGAATCCTCAGAATAAATGGGGCTTTGTCAGTGAAAACCATGTAATGATTACTGATACTCACCAGTGCCCTTTCCATCTGCTCCACATCCTTCAGACTGTTTGCCCGAGTGGGTTCTACCTGAGTCCAGTATGAGCATCCCACATCTGTCCTATTTCTCTTATGACTTCTTAAACATAGGTGAATGGGTGGGGACTTGCTTAGTGCTCAACAAGTGACTTCCTGCACCATGTATGAGTGCAGTCTGGAAAGAAGGGACTAAATTATGGCAGCTGGATTTGAGACAGAACCCTAGGTCACTCACATAGACACATAGTCCTGGCACTGGCCAGATCTTTCTTTCACACTGTGAATCAAGAATCCCTGAGATCTTCAAGGCAAGAATGGGTGAAGGTTCTATCAATCACATGGGCAGACTTGATCCAGACCCATTTTCGCATTACTAAGGAAGACGAACCCAACACCACAGCCTTCTCCCAAGCATTTTAGCAGGTTAGACTTCAGGCTTGAGCTGATGTTAAGGACATAACCCTTGCCATCTGTGTCTGAGAATAATTTCACATCCTACTTGTTATCCAGACTTCCAGCTCCTCGCCGAAGAGTCTGAGGGTTTGGAAAGGCCACAGCTGGGAGAATATAAGTAACTTTCATTCCCTTCACATATCTGATGATATTTCTTGTTTGTTTTCTTGTTATTGCTTCCATTGAGGAAGCTCATCATAAAAGATGGTCTGAAATCATGGTTACAGGAGTTAAATAACTGAAAGAATATAAGAAAGAGGAGCAGGAGGATGGAGAAGAGGAGCAGGGAGGAGAGGAGAAGGGAGAAGAGTAGATAATGTAGGAAGAGGAGGAGGAGGGAAAGGGAAAAGAAATAGAGGAAGATGTGGAGAGGAAGCTGCCAGTTTCAAGGTGAGAGGAGTCAGACAGAAAACTAGAGACTCTTGCAGAAAGAAGAAAAGGTCACAGCGGCTATTTCTGGTGTGTAAAATATTCCATTAGTGTGATTATGTGGAAGGCATTAGCACTGCGCACTGCGGGAAGGAGTAATTTAATACAGAACATCTTTCTTTTAGCGTCAAAAGATGAGAATAACATATACAGGCAGTGAAAGCACTGCTGATATATTGTTTTATTCTTTTGGGGAGCTTTGCAAGTTGGCTGAGGAACAAGCCAGAAGAGCAGTGAGCCAGTCTACAATCAAATAGAGGACAGAGCAATATGACGCCACATTATTGGAACTCTACTAGCCTATATAGCCTTGATACCAGGCCTGATGTTCAGACTCCCAAGATATTGCAGGCATATTATCACGTGTACCCCTCTCCAGTCCTCCATTATTTAGGATGTCACTTCAGTAACTCTATCCATTAGTCCTCCATTAGGTCCTCCATTGTGAGTCCTCTCGGGCTCTCTATCCAGGGACAACCTCCATCCCTTAAGCCTATGATTCTGGGAGTCTCTTAGGAAATTCATCAATAGACACTTATCAGGTCCATCATCACAAAGCAGACATCATATCCTTAATCACAGAATGTCACTCAGGCCTGCCATCCTAGTGTACCCTCAGGCTTTTATTCTAGGGCACTGCTCAGATCCTCCATCCTGGACAACTCCCGCAGGTCCTCTATCATGGATATCTCCTGGTTCTTTCTTTCTAGGACCCCTCTCAGGTCCACATCCTAGGGAAACCTCCCATCCCCTTTATCTCTGAACATCCTTCAGGTTCTCTACAGGTATCCCATGGGCCTTCCATCATGGAATCTGCCTTGGACCTTTCTACTACAGGATACCATTCAGACACCCCATTTTGTTAGTCTACCTATCATGAAGGTCATATATATTCTCCCTCTAGGCCTGGTATGCCTTGAAGAAAGGAGCATCTAGTTCAAAGCTGAATCTTTAGATCTCCAAGTGTTGCCTATGAGTTTAGTAAATATCCCATTTCTATGACATGAGTGTTGCCGTACTGCCTAAGAAGGTGCGTGACAACTATTCTTGCTTGTCAAATTGACTACATCTGGAACTAACTAAAACCCAAAAATGGAAGAGCACACCTATAAAGGATTTTATTGTGTCTTTGAGATATGAAGAAACACCTTTAATCCAAACCTGTAGAGGTGAGAAGACCCTTCTCTAATCTGGGCCACACCTTCTGTTGGAAACCTATATAAGGACATGGAAAATGGAAGGCTTTGCTCTTCTCTGTTAAGTTCCCAATGCTTAGTATGCATGGGGCTGCCATGTTTATAGGTACTCAGTCCACACACGCTTTACAGGGAGAAGGGGTAGATGTGAAACTAGACACTGCAAGTAAATTTTTACCTGTAAGCTCTAGTTGTCTGCTGTCAGTTATGAGGGCTGTAGGAAAACATTGTCAGGCTAACCCGCTTTGTGCCCAGCAAGGTATTTTTTATTGCCATGAGGACTTGGTATGTGTTCTGTCCAGACACAGTGGTCCTTCCAAGCCTGCTCTAATACGTCTGGTATTGTGAGTGTTGAGGATAGCAGGGCAGGGCTGTGACTGCATAGAAGATGGGAGGGGAGAGCAGAACAGGTGGGTCATTCATTGGCATCATTATTTCAGCTCTCTAGGGAGTGTAATTTGAGTGCTTCAGATTCTTCTGAGTTAAAATCCCCAAAGTCAGAGCTGGCAGGGGATGCAGGTCAAGGAAGGGAGGCCCAGAAGAGGTTCAGGTGCAAATGAAGAGAGGCAAGACTGAGTTAGGAAGAAGGTGGCAACTGCAGGGTAGACGTGAATCTCACAGTGTCTAGTAGGAACATCTCCATTATAGCATCCAGGACCCATGACAGAGTTGTACTTTTTAATTATGTTTTGATGTACTTGTTTTAATTTTATATGTATGTCTATTTTGCCTGTATGAATTAACATATACCATGTGCATGCCTGGTGAATGGAGAGGTCAGGAGAAGGTGTTGGATATCCTGGAACTGGACTAAGAATAGATGAGACACCAAGTGGGTGCTGGCAACCAAACCCAGGTTTTCTGTAAGAGTAGCAATTGCTCTTAACCATTGAGCTAACTTTCTGGTTCCAGAGTTGTATTTTTATTGCTCTAATTTTTATTCATTTGTTTTCAGGTAGTGCTAAGAATCTAAACAGGACTCCCTGATGCTGAGCATGTTCTCAAGCACTGAGTGACCCCCGCAGCTCCAGAATAGTGTTTGAAAATGTATAGAATAGGGGCTGGAAAGATGGCAGTGGTGAAGGGAACTGACTGCTCTTCCAGAGGGTCTGAGTTCAGTTCCTGGCACTCACATACTGGTTCACAATATCTGTGATGGGATCTGACTCCTTCTGGAGTATGAGAAGACAAAGCACTCATATATATCAAATTAATTAATTAATATGTTTAAATATATAAAATAAAATAGAAAGGTTTAAACCAGAAATTTAAAGTATTGAAAATAATAAATAAATGGAGCATATTCATAGTCAGACTACATTATTAAGGCACTGAAAATAGCATGTGAGATTGTTTTCATAGTTGTGCTGGACAAAGATATCGTAGGTTTCTTCCACATTGGCCATGTGGAGTGAAGTTGCCTGACTTCCATGTGTGTTTTCTACGGGTGCCAAAGTCTAACACACTCAGTTGTGTTGGAAGGTTACAGTTAAGGGTAACTTTCCAGCAGACACTAAGCAAATACTGATGTGACTGCTTTCCCACCCAAGCTTCCCCATGCCTTGATGGTCCATGAATCTTCCTCCAGAGCCAGGGCAGGACAAAGGGGACAAGCCTCAAAATCTCTGAGATAGAAAGTAAGACGAGAGAAAAGTATCATGCTAACCCTCTTCAACATGCCTATTTCAGAGATCAAAACAGAGGGCCAATTAAGTACTGAGTTTCCTCTGCAATGTTGTGTATAGAAAGGACCTGGAACAAGGAAGCTATTAACTTTAGGCCTGTGAGGTAGATAAACTTGATCTAGAGTGGCATCTTCATACTGCCATATCCTCCCAAAGTCCCCCTGACTACACGGAGGTGTCAATCAATTAACGAGAACTGAGCACTACTATCATGTGAGGTCCTGATGCTATAGAGAAGTAGAAACAACAGTGAGGAAGAGAGACAGAATCTAATGTTTGTCATTTCTGAGACAAAAATACCTGATAAAAATATTTAAGGAAAGAAAAGTCTACTTTGTCTCACGGTTTAAAAAAGGATGCAGTCTACAGAGCCTGGGAAAGGAGGGTGAGGTGGCTGGTCACAATTTATGTGTTGGCAGTCCTGAAAATACAGAGTGGACAGACAGTGGGACTTGACCTTAAAACCTCTAGCATCGTTTATCATCACATACCCCACGATGTAATTTCTCCAGAGAAATCCTCTCTCCTAAATATTCTACAGCCTTCCAAAAAGGCATCTAC
Organism: Rattus rattus; assembly: GCF_011064425.1. Lineage (NCBI taxonomy): Eukaryota > Metazoa > Chordata > Mammalia > Rodentia > Muridae > Rattus > Rattus rattus. The sequence goes on along the minus strand of NC_046158.1, from coordinate 129,459,101 downwards.
ACCTATCAGCCAAGTGTGCAAACACACGAACTGATGGGAACATTTCATAGTCAAACACAGCATGGGGGCAGACTTCCGGTCACACTCACTGCCCTGTGGACTTCAGCAGCTGTCATCTCTGACTCTCAGATTAATCTTCTGTGACATTAGAGGAGTGTTCCTTCTGGCTTCATCAGACAGGTTTTATGGCAGTAGAGTCCTTGAAAAAAAATCACATTGGCAAGACAGGCCATGGTAGTACAGAAATGCCATGTGGATCAACTACAGGGAGGGAGGTTCAAATCGCAGCAAGGAAAGTGCCTAAGTTTCCTCAGGTATGAAATGTTTTAAGGATTTTGATAAATGTGTGTAAATCAGTTATTCGTTTCATCTTGAGCTTTTCAGTCATTAAAGCAGGCCTCTCAAAGAGCCCCTTGACATATAAGTTAGTTAATTGCAATATAGTTAAAGTACTTGAAAGCAATAATGTTATACTAAAATATTTGACAATTTAGGACTTTTCCACACACTTGATCTCAACTAGGAGTTATTATTAAACTCAGTTCATTTAATTCCCCATGTCACCAATTACATTAATTTATACATCATAAATATTCTAAATATACCCTGAGCATCTACACAGGCAAACCAGGATTTCTATTTGACAGTGATGCGTCAATGATTAGAGAGTTAGTCAGATTTACATCATGAGCAGCTTTTCAGAGAATGGGGGCTAGAAACAAACTGACCATTTATATTTTCTGACCTAATTTTTGTAGGCTTAGATTCAGACATCAGAATAGATGCCTGGTGCCCTAAAATTCTTCTAATCGGCTGCTTGAGGCTGTCTTTTCAACTAATAGGAGCAGAAAACTTGAGGAAAACTGGCTTTTAACAATTTAGTTCCTTCTGATTTCAAAAGTTTATTTCTATGTAATATATATGAATGTTTATCTGCATATATGTATGCATACAAGGTATGTGCAAGACCCACAGAGGCCATAAGGGATGTCCCAGAACTGGAGTGATGGATGGCTGTGAGCTGCCATGGGGGTGCTGGGACCCATTGCCAGAGTAACAAGTGACCTTAACCATTAACTCAACTTTATATTTACTTGTTGCTACCCTGCTTTTCACTTAAACATATTTTTTAAAAAAACCCAAAATGGGCGTTTTTATACTCCTTTACCAAGTTGCACATTATACTATAGGAATACTAAAGTGTCTTATGACATGTTAGTGTGTGAAATGGCCTCACTGGTGACTGGTGTGTCCTTCCTGATAATCGTGCCTTGGCATGTGCACTCAGTTGTCTGTCCTACCCCAGGCAGAGGGTTGGTATGATGTACTGGCTTCTCCATACCTCTAATCCTCTTGTAGGTTTTTCTTTCCTATGCTCTCCAAATCCTGCCTTTTATTATCTACAACCTAATCCTTTAAGGTCTTAATTGAAACTAGAAATGTCTGAAACTTTTCATTGGAATCAGAAAAGAGCTGATTGTCCCATATCCCTTCAGTGGCAGGATCAAACTCGGGGGCGGAGGAGGGTTTCCTTAGTCTGGAGGGGGCTCAATAAAGGTGTTCTGAGCAGTTTAGGTCAGGACTTTTGGCACAGCTTCAGGAGAGTGAAAGGAAATGAATGCCTTATTGAAACCAAGAGGTGCAGCTTTCAGAGGTGCATGTGGGTAGGCACAGGGTTACAAGGTGTAGACTAGATTCTATGGGTCACTGAAATACAAGGCCAAATGAGGATTCTCTCTTGGGGGTCATTGGCAGGTTTGAAGCAGCAAGAAAATGGCACTGTGTGTGGAGGACACAGCTGAGTTTAGCAGAGAATGGTAACAACAATAATAGCACCTTATGCAAGTGCAGATGACTTCCTCTTTCCTCCAAAGGAACTGGATAAAAAACAGAAGTTGTCCAAGTGGGAATGGCCTCCTTCCAATGGGGCACTGTGTGGCAATGTCACATCTTTATACTTTGCTTTTTCTCCTCATGGAGACCCAGTAAGCATAATAAGTGACCTAAGGTCTCAGTTTGAGCAGATGTTACCATGGTGGTACCTGGAGTCCCAATCCAAGTACTTATTTCTCCCACTTAAAACACAGGGGCCCTGATACATTCTTCTGACTGTCTTTGAGGTGGGGAATTTAGCAGCATGTCAAGACTGTTGGCTTTGCAGCCAGGTCTCTACCCTGACTTTGTATCTTGTCCTTCCTCCTTCTTTGAGACTCAGTTTCTTAGTAAATGAGTCCTCCTGGTCTCATCTCAGTTGTGAAGAGGAAAACATGAACTATAGCTTAAGGTGATGCTTGGTACCCAAGGAAAAGGGGCTATGGCTAAAGCACACATTCAGTACCTACATGACACATTGATCATCCCAAGTGTCCACTATGCTGTCTAAATCAGGAATTTCCTCAGACTGGGATCTGAGTACTGAGAGCTGAACCCCATTTGCTGTTTATGATGAACAATTACCATTTTGTGCTAGATTTGAGAAGGGATATTTCTAAGCTGAGCTATATTTAGAAATGTATCTGAAGTGGTTCTGTTGAAGCCTGTGTCACAGCTTTCCAATTCTGTCTAGTTACTGAGGAATAAAATTAATCCCTCTTCAGGTTAATGAAAGGTTGTACCAAGTCTGCTTTGAGCTCTGTTGCCTAAGTCAGCTTTAATTCTTGGGCTTGGGCTATCTCGTGCCATGGATAATGAGGATGTGGTTCTCTCCTCTCCTGCTTTGAAACAGGGTAGCTTGGATGTCTGTTGGGGGAAGGACTATCACAATATTTTCAACTGGATGTTCTATTTCTGTACTGAGAAGTCCTTTCTCAAAATTGAACGCACCACCCCCTTCCAACCCATGACAGCATGCTCCCCTCTACTGGAAAAAGGAACTGTTTGTGATGAAATATGCAGACTCTCTACATATCCCCAAAGTTGGTGTACAAAATGTCAAACAGTTTTAATATTTTAAAAGATTATATTCATTTATGTATTTAGCATGTGTGCATGGTGTGTGTGTGTGTGTGTGTGTGTGTGTGTGTGTGTGTGTGTTAGGACAGACTGGACATTCCCAAGGATGTAGATGAGCCAAATTGTTTGCATTTAACTAAACAAGGGGCAGTAGAATTTGGGGTAAGTTATGTCTGGTTTATCAGAAAGTCATTTTCTTATTTTGCCATGAAGTGGTTATGTCACAGTTGCCAGCCCTGCCGTGAACAGGACACAGAAAGAATGCTCTTGTTACTACATGCCATTTCAAGACAGAACCAATGGCTGTGTGAGATGAATTGCAGGGTTGTTCAACCTTGGGGATCATGTCTATACTGACAGAATGATAGGACTAGTGAGAAAATCCATGATTCCTGAGCAAACAACTGTCCCTCACAAAGAAGCTCATGCCTTGGAATGTCCTCTTTCAGTGGCTCTGCTGGTCCGAGCCTCTTAAATGAAGCTCTGTTGGTCTTTATTTCTTCTATGCAGTTGGGCTGGTCTCTGCTTCTTCCAAGATCTCCATTCTTTCCAGGCTGTTTGATCTGAGCCTCTTCTAAGCAGCTCAGTGTGTCTGAAAGTGACTTTCACAGCTTTTATTGTTTGATCTTCAAGAGGGAGGGGGTCTTGTGAATCTGGTCAGTTTCAGTGACTTCCTGGAACTATTCCGAGTTGTTTACTTCTTGTCTTAATGAACTTCTCTGAGGATGGAGTGTTTTATCTCCCCCTTTGACTATCTTGTTTCACTTCCCCTTTCACATTCTGTTTTAAGAAGTTTCTCTCCAAACTGTAAAGTTTGTTCACTGGAGGAAACTGCTGTAAAGTATCTGCCATAAACCCTCAAAACATAAACTAATGGGTCAGTGGCTGAAATATTTGAAACTGTGAACCCTAGACCCACACCCCCCTCCCCAGGTTATTACTTAAGTTGTTTGGATGCAGAAATGGCAAACTATCACAGCCAGGCTCTGAGGGAGAGGTCAGAGGAATGCCCAGCACAATTATGAGTGAAGTGGAAGGTTTATGGCAGGAGGGCAGGCCGCAGGGCTCCTGTAGGGGTGAAAGGAGTCCCTTGTGTGCCCAGGTAGCAGGGCATGGGTACACAGGGGAACTTAAGTGCACAAAAGGGGCTGTGAGTATGGCTAGGCCTGGACTGCACATCAGGTTTTAGGAAGGAGGGGACTTTAGCTGGAGACCAGAGGAAGCTGCAGACATCTATGTGCTTTTTGGATGATGCTTTTGGTCTCAGTCTTACTTACTTAGAAACTCTGGGAGACATAGAAGGGTAGAGTGTTAGAAACTGGGTCCTGACCTAGAACACTAATTCTATGGCTCTGAAAAGAAGTTGGTTGTGAGTGCCTAGCTCCTCAAAGGGATGGTGTTGAGTAACAAGATGACAGGTGCAACAGCGTGGAACCTTATCTGTAGGTAAGCCTTAGCTCTATCAACAGATGAAGGACCCTCACTGAGAGAATAGCCTGAGAGCCATCAGCTTCAAACATGTAAGCAGATTTCCTATGACTCATCATAAACCATATCTGAACCACCCAGGCATAAACATTCCTGACTTCAAAGAGATGCCACCTCTACCCATGCCTGCAAGTGTATGGATAGGAGGACTCTGATGAAGATGAGGACCTTTCCAGGGAGATATATATATATATATATATATATATATATATATGACCTTTTATATATTATAGTACAAGGCCCTGTCTTTCTCTGCTTCCATTAGTAACCCCCAGCTGAATTCAGGCTGCTCTCATTCTCATGGCTTAGCCTTCATTTCTAACAGGTCACATCCAATTTTCAATTGCCTAAAAAAAACAACTGACATTGCAGCCCAGTCAGACCATGCACGAATCTGAGTTAACTTTGTGGAGGTGTGTGTGACTGTAGGGTACAACTATAGAATCATAGCTAGAGATCTGACACAAGGTCTAGCTAATTACCACTTGGGTTCTTTGTTTCCGATGCCCCATGAGTGACGAGATCTACAGGTACCTGTGCCCTCATTGTCCTTGAATATGCCATCCTGAATTGTTATATAGAAAATGGGCAGAGGGATGGAAAGCCATCCTTTAAAAGATCTTTTTCATTTTCATACATTTCTAAAGGAGTACAGAACACTTTGCACATTCACAGTTATCAGGCCTGAGATGTTCAATACCTTGGGAAAGCAGAGAATGATTTTAAAGCTGAATTTGGGACTGTAATACTTCATTTATATAACTCTAGCATTCAAGAGATTGAGAAAAACTGCTGCAAATTAGACGCAGTTTTGGCTACAGTGTGTCAGCTTGGGCTGCAGAGTAAGACCCTGTCTCAAAAGAACAGTAGATTAATGGAGGTCATGGTGCTATCTTTAATCACAGAGGCGGAGGTGAATCCATGAAAGTTTCAGGCCAGAGAGGGCTACATAGAGAATTCTAGCCTACTCATGGATACATAGTACTAGTATGTCTCAAACAGAGCAGCAACAGCAAAAGCAACAATGAAACTAAAATGTACAAAAGGGCTTGCTATCCACTGGGCTTAGATACATAAGGCTTAGATGGTAGTCAGAGACCAATCACAAATGCTTAAACTGGGCTTCAAGCCGCCATTACTTACTCGTAGCATTTGGATAGGCTATGAAGAGAGTGTCCTGTGGAACGGACAGCAGATAAACTGAAGTGGAAGGTATGGCAGCATTCTCAGCTTTAAATTCAGCATTTGCTAGGCTCTGCATCTGGGATCCTCATAACTCTCAATTGTGGAAAAATGCTGAAGCTAAGACAGGAGGCAAGGAGGGAGGGACACTGCCAAAAGCCGGAACCTTGAGTGTTAAGGAGCACTAAACTTGGGTACAAGATCTTGTTGTGCATGTTATATTACAGAGTGGCATGTGGCAATATGATCAACATATATAAAATGCTGTGTGACTTGGGGAGGAGGGCTGAAACTTGATTTTCCTCTACAATATTAACCCATAGCTATCTCAAACCAAATCAAGGCAAGCAAGCAGAGGGGATAGTTTAGTAATCGGGGACTGTAGTTGGTTTAGATTAGGTACTGCTTTCTCCTTACTAGAAATGAACTTGGTAGTCTATTACCAAAGGAACTTTGCACACCTCCCCATCTATGAATGGTGCACCAAGTAACCTTGGACCCCCACCTCTATTAGGATGTTGGTACACCCTTCCCTGAGGCCACAGGGTAAGTTTCTCCCCACCTTAATAGCCATCAAGTTTGGAAAGTTTTTATTCAAATGTATTTCTGATACATCTTGGTACAGAGTAGGAGGGGTAGGATCCAGCCTGAACTGGTTTTGAGTATGTTAAGACAAAACTGTGTCTTCAAGTAAAATTTTAAGGATAATTTATTATTTATCATCTTATATCTATACATAATTTGGCATGCAAATGAATAAAATCAGATGCGTTATAGGGAAGAATATTCACAGTTGAACAATGATTATATTTTAGCAGTCAAAACACCGAGCCACGCTCACTCAATCCTATTAATAACTAAACCCCTTCTGTTGAAAGCTTTTAACCCCCCCCCCAATAACTGGGGAGCTTAAATATTTTTGCTCATGCAGTCATTGCTCCCTTTCTGTGTTTTCAGAGCTTTCCTGTTTTACCTGAGATAAAGCTTTCTTGCTTTATCTTAGGAAAACTTCTGGTACTTTTGCAAATCTGTGTGGGCTTTAATTAATTTCCTTGAATAAGAGGCTAAGAACTTGAAAACAACCAAGCCTTACCCCAACTACCAGTGACAAAATTGTGTGAAAACTCAGTTGTCAAGAAGGATGTGATTATAGCATGCATGCCTGTATGCATGTGTGGATGAGGGTGGTATATTTGCATATTCCTGTGTGTGAGTATGCATGTGTATGTAAGCTTGACACTCACTCCATGCCTGGCTTTTTATGTGGGTGTTGAGGAGTCAAACTCGGCTCCTCAAGTCTTGCAAGCAGTTGACTGACTGAGCCATCTACCCACCCCGATCTTGGCTTTAATTCACAGATTTGGGAGTAGGTAAGAGAACAGGATTCGTATTTTCATCGTAACCTTGATGCTTTTCATCCTATTCTCCCTAATAGCCACCTGACCACCGAGATTCTACTGCCTCGGACATGCCTGAAAACGTCCACATGTTCTCCACGGCCTTTTAAATCAGTGGCTCACCGTTAAAAGGCATAATTATAATTAAGTTTTGCGTCTTCCTCCCAACTGCCCTGTGTTTGGGCCTCTTTCCCGATTTTGTGTACTCCTGTATGAATGGCCTGAACATGAACATTTCCATGTGAAGTAGGTCCTTGTGTGGGAGACGGATGCTCTCTTTTGGATTTGCATTTAGAAGATTACATTGCTAGTTTTCATATTGCTTCTGCATATGGTTTTACCTAATAACACGTATATTAATTGGCTAGCATAATCTGAGACTGAAAATCTCATGACAGAATGAATTCTGTAAAAACACAGTTTGTGAGGCTGCAGAGATGGCTCAGTGGTTAGAAGCACTGGCTGCTCTTCTGCAGATCCTGCATTAATTCCCAGCAACCACGTGGTGACTCACTATCTTTGATAATGGGACCTAATGTCCTCTTCTGGGGCTCAGGTGTTCATGCAGATAGAGCACTCGTATACATAAAGTAAATAAATACATAAATCATAAACAAAACAAAGCAAAACAGTTTGTGAGTCATTGCGTGAAGCAAGGTGGGCTAGTCTTGGTGACCACACCAGTTTAGAAGGCAAGAACATCTATCTACAACGGCAAAATCATGTCCCTCAACAGACAGTGCCTTCTTAAGATCAGACACAGGCTACTATCCTATGTGCTACTATGGGTATATATCGTGTTATGCAATAGACACTTGTGAACATGCTTTGGGGAAGGCTATGACCATGGAGAGCGTTCCTAAATGAAAGTATGTCCCAGGCCCTAGACATATGGGTTCTAACACTCTCAGACATGGCCAATGATGCCATTTCCAAACTAGGAGTTTCTGGCACTGTGCCCTCGTGGTACCAAAAGTTCCATATAGAGGACTTAGTGTTCAAAGACACGCAAAGGAGGTGTGGGAGCCACCCTGCTGTTGGAGGCGTTCTACACTCTAATGAATAGCCTCAGTGATATCATTTAGTAAAAAGCATCACGCATTAGAAACAGACTCTGAGCAAGCCCCAAACCCAGACAGAAGAAAGCACAGCGTAAAACATTTCAACTCTGGTTGCTAAACAGGTTCGCAGAGCACCAACCGTGCTTTCAATAGTCAATGCATGTGTTCTCTACTATATACCATTAATCACAGAATCACCACTAATTACTCACATGAAGCTCTCCTACAACTGGAAAAACAAATCCATCCAACGGGCCACAGGGAAAATCAAACAGGATTTGTTCACTTATTCACCCAAATAAGTTTAAAAAAAAATCAGCGACTCACCTGCAGCAAGGATTTCCATGGAAAAAGGAGCGGATCAGAAATCTGCTCTGTCTTGGCTGCATCCTGACATTAATATTTATGTGGAATTGTTTAAATCTGGGAGTTGCAAAACAAGCCACAGATGCTACAATCAGCATATTAAATATTCATATGGAAACAGAGGTAGAGATGGGGGAGGGAAAGGAGAGAGAAAGGAAGAAAAGCAGAGGCAGAGAGGAGAGAGAGGGAAGAAAAAAAGAGGGAGGCAAGGAGCGGGGAAGAGAGAGAAGAAGCTCACAGTTGATGCTTATCGAGCTGAATGCAGCCAACCTCTTCATGTCCACCTGACACACTGTCCCCTCTGTCAGGCTTTCCAGTTTACCTGCCTGAAGCATCAGTGCTGTGAGTGAGTTAAAAGGCTCACGATCAGCTTCGCTTTCCTGTCACTTGCCTGGGAAAGCTGAGATATCCCAGACTCTCAGTCCACTCTGTCCTTGTCAACATGGCCCTGTCTCCTCTTCCCCACCACTCTCAGAGCTGGGACACTTTCTCTTCCCACCACAGCAATCTCCTCGTTTTCCAAATACAACCCCCAACTCCCTACCTGGATGGCTGTGGCTCTCAGGTGTAAAATTAAAGCTAGAGCTGATGGAATCAACTAGTGCTTAGGGGTGCATTCAGCCATAGGATCAATTTATTCGAATCTACTGACATTGAAGAATAATAAACTTGAGGTCAGAAGAGGCAGGTGGGGTGCATAGGACATTGCCCCCTAAGTGACTGTTACAGACACTATCCAGTGTGCATAGCATACGGCCTTCAGGCTCATGTGGATCACAGCATTTAAAAGAATAATGATTGTTAAGGCTGTCTTTGTTCCCAGGTTTAGAGAGTTAAACATACTGGCTTGTTTTTCTGAAAGAAAGGCTTAAGAAGGTGGATAGGTGATATTCTGGAAATATCCTGTCCATTGGGTTTAGATGTTTGAGAGAATCCAGGATAAATAATCGTATCAGCCAAAGAAACATCAAAGAGTGAGGTGAGGTGCTAATAGCCTGAGCATCTCTCCTTAGCACTCATCTCCAGGAAAGCAAGGTGTGCTTCAGGTCTGTACAGCAGTACCCAGGCAGTGGCTCACTCTCTGTTTTCTCCTCATGCAAAAGATTCCCTGGAAAGTCATTTTCCAAAAACTCTGTTTTGCCCACACTAGTTTCCTGATGCAGAGGAATTCTCCATAGCTTTAAATGATATGCCTATTGGAACAATTCTAGTTTGCTTATAGGGCTCTCAGGTCCTACCTACTCTGTCTTCTCAGCTTCTCATCAGTCCTCTTTCACCACATAATGTCCGCCTCATCAAGTCCGGGTCCTACCCTGGTGACCTGTCTTATTTCCAAGAATGAACTGGAGGCCCAAGGGCTTAGATATTCTGGGAATCATTTCACTTGACCAGCAGTTTATGCCCTCCTGGGGAACAGTTTAGAGAATAGGCTGGCTCTGTGTTGAAAGCTCTAGAGACCCCTTAGTGTGAGTGCTGGTTGCCCACCATGTTCATAAGGCGTTCACTCAAGGCATTTGGGTGGCTGGATTTGCTATTTGCTGGAGCAAGTCCTGCTCAACTGTATCTGAGAGCCTTAGGTAACTTAGAAACTGTATAATTCATCTTCACAGAAGAAAGCATCAGATGCGAACAACTGCATAGACTGAGCATGCACAAGGGGCTAGACCCTGGGCTTAGAGATTCCCTGCATTACTGAACTTGGGACTTCTCCCTCCTTGGCTTTTCAATGAAAAGCAACAGGGTTAGCCAGATTTCTCACACAGTTCAACCCCAGTAGACTGCACTTTCCACGCAGCGTAACATAGCTTATATTTCAATTATCATCAAAAGAGATGGAAATTTGAGCAATTGATAATAGAAGTCCCTCATGTGAAACTTTACCAGTCTTCATTAAAATACCGATGCTAGAAAAGGAGATATTATCCATTTAAATGATTTAAAGAAGCACAAGTATATTTATGCTATGGGTAATGCCAAACTAGCAATCTTTCGATAGATGAAATCTAAAAACATCATAGAGAAATTAAGAGATATTTTAGCAAGCAAGCAAGAAAGAAGATGAATGGTTATAAGGCCACGATCAGGGAAAGGCCAGAAATCTAGAAAAATGGGCAACACATGCAGGAACACTTTTGCCTGACCCACAGTGGTGCCCAAGAAAGTATGTTTTTGCTATTTTGTGAGACAAGAGAGATCCAAGTTTACGTCTTGAGCCAACCAAAAAATAGTGATCTGTGCTCTGAGATGACGTACCTGAGAGCTAAGGCATGTGAGGAAAAGGAAAGTAAATGAATACTGCCAGTCAGAAGCTATTAGATATGTTCTTACTGTGATCGAGAAACTATGACCAAGAGATGGCTCAGAAATCTGGGAAGGCAAGTGGAGCCTAGAAAAGGCCTAGCTGATGTGAGGAAGCAGAACCAGAAATCTTAAACCTCATCAGTCTACAAACCCAAGGCCATGGTTTGGCAGAAGTTGAAGCAAGAAAGAGGGCCCTATCAACTAGATTTCCACACCACATGGTCACACGTGCAAAAATCAAAGTGACATGAGGATATTTCCAAAGGCACAAAACTGAGAGGGTTCACCAGCAGCAGATTCACTCTAAGGGAAATTCCAAGTAGGTGGGAACTGTAAGTGAAGAATCAAAGACTCTTGGAGGATGGGGATCAAATCATCGGGAAGATGAGGCAAATGCAGTGCCTGCAGGATCGAACGATGGCATGACTGACTTTAGGAGGCAAGTTTGTTGTTCTCTTCACCCATCCATTAGGAGGCATATGTATTGTTCTCTTCATCCATCCACTTACACACCCATCTATTTTGAGCTAAAGAAGAAGAAAAAAGAAACCCAAACTCATATCTTGGAAAGGATTAGTGAAGTTGATGTTTTATATGATACTGGCAAAAGTCAGATTCAAAAGCCTTATCAACCTCACATTTTTTTCCAAAGGAGAAAATAAGCTTACTCTTCCTATGTAGAGGAACTGCCAGGGCAAAGGGTCATAGGATTGCAGAGCTGCCAATTTGGGAAGCAAAAATGGTCAACTTGTAAATGGGAGCAGAGTATGAAATTTCAACTTCCCCAAATAGAGTCTCGAGGCCACAGAAAACCTGCACACTTGAAAACACTCCCGCTCTAACAAAGAAGGGAGTCCTGGAGGCTGGGTCCTGACTAAGCACTAATGGAGAGAATTCCCAGTGCTCCAGTCATGTCTGCACCAGCATTTCCTGTGTCCCCCGCCATTTGAGTAGGTGATGCACGTCAATGAGGACAGTGGTAGAAATGTAGGATGGAGACTGGCTCAGTAATTCAGGATGCTGAAGTGTGCAGTTCTCAGAACAGTACCTGGAGAATGAACAAGAAATGGAGCTGCAGCGTTCTACATGTTCTGAGTCCACAAACATTTTCTTCCTATGGATCTGGAATAAAATGAGGTACTATAAAGTACATCTGGGGCTCTTTTTCACAGCCAAGCCACTGGTCAGTAGGAGCAGTCAGGTTAGCAATGGTGCCAGTGAGTGTTACACAACAGAACCTGGATTAAGAGCTCAAGGATTGCTAGGGCCCCAGAATGATGTAGTCCTGAGCCCCTTGGAAGTATCTGTTCTGCAGGTTGCATAGCCCTCAGTGTCAGAGAAGGCACATCTGAACATGCACTCTCTCTCTCTCTCTCTCTCTCTCTCTCTCTCACACACACACACACACACACACACAAATATGTAGCTTAAAAAGACAATTTTCAAAATGAATGTGAGAAGAAAAAAATTAGCCAACCAGCCTCATCAGCATTAAAATAGTTAAATCATTAATTTGAGGTCTTCCTGTGAATAAAACCCTAGGCATAGACAGCTCTGTCAACTTCACCGAAGGTTAAACTTAGTCAGTGATTCATTTTAAGCTGCAGAGAACAAGCACAGAGGAGATTCTGCAAGAAGCACAACCACAAGGCCAAAACTCAATGAAGAAATTACAAAGAGATAATGGAGGAACAACCTCCATTATCAGAAGCAGAAATACAGGCAAACAGAAGCACAATTCTACAGGGAGTGAAAGGTAGGCTGGGGGTGTGTTCTCCAAATGTAAGGCGGCCCAATGCTTTCTCACCAGTCCACATACCACATTAGCACAGGACAGGAAAGCACTCAGAGATCATTTGTCGCTGGCACAGAAAATGTTCAAATAAAATCAAAATCCATTTATGACAAAAAGACAGGACTTAGACAATCTTTCTTAATAGTGAAGTGGGAGCAACTTTCCCTTAGAAACTTGAGAGAGGCAAACAATGTCCTTGGGGACCCCCAGGCTTTTGCAAGTGAAGTAAGGAAATATGAAGAGACAAAAGTTGGGGTTACAAACTTCAGAAGCAAAACAATGAAGACAAGAGAGCCAGTGAGCCCTAAGGAGGTCATTCCTGGTATTTGGGTTGGATCACGATTGTGGTGATGCAAAAGCTGGGAAACAGTACCCAATTCTTCTATCAGGAGGATCCTATTTCTTAACTTTAGTGATGACTACTTGGCTACTTGCTTTAAGACAATAAACAAGCTTGATGGTTTAGGTGTTTAATTTCAGAACACAGGATATAGAAGCCGTAAGATTGTACGTGTTCAAGGCAAGGTTGGGCTATATAATGGGATCCTGCCCTCAAACAACAAGTAAACAAACGGACAACTTCTTATTTTATATAACTATATCTGTAGTCAATACATAACAATGGCATATATAGAAAGCATGAAGAATAACATTAATTGTATTCCGTTCAGCCCCTTTTTAAAAAAAATAATCCCTTGATTCTGACGGAGCCAGATGGTGCAGCCTGGGAGCCCAGGGCATAGGTGGGTATGGGACAGACCTTAGATATGGCCTTTAGGACGTGGATTATGAACTCCCTCCCCTGCCCTCGGCTGCTGGGTTTGTAAGGAAACCCTCAGAGACCAGGAGCAGGCTGTGCTGACACTCAGTGCCATCACTAAAAGGCTGCATCCTGTCCTCCTTCCTTCCCTCCCCAGCCTCTTTCCCACTGTCCTTCATTGTGCCGGCCTCAGTTTGCATCTCCAAATAGGTCATTAGTACTTCCAATAGCGCCACAATCTTGAGGAGTCTGAAGGAGCTAGGGCTCAGAGACTTTCCTTCATGTCTAACTCAGCTGTTACTTAGCACGTCTCAGTGTTCCCAGGAGACACAGTGGGCCTGAGCACCAGCTCTCACTTCTAAAGACCAACTTTGCCCCTCTGAGAAAAAGTTTCACTCCAGGTCAAGGTGAAAATGGAGATGTCGGAAGGAAAAGAACAAATGTGATGCTATCCTATACTGTTTAATAAAGTTTGAGCTTCAATAGAGCAGTGTGAGGTGGCAGGACACAGCCCTGGGAAGGAAGCCAAGCCCTGAGACATCAGCACAGGGAGCAGGAAGCATGTGTAATCCCTTTCCAGAGTGTAAAGTCAGATATGCTTGGCTGGCAGCCTTCTCTCCCAAACTTCACGGTGGCCATTTATTACCTGTCTCCTGGGGGCAATGCCAGAGCATCCTTTCAACTGTGTGTTAGAAGAGGACGGAAGGGAGGGTACAGCAGCATGGGATGGAAAGGAAAGAAGGGGGGAATGCCGAGAAATCATCCCCCTGGTCTCCTGGAAAGTGCAGAACATTCAGTAGTCAGCATAACCATGCCAGGCATCGATACACCCATGTTTCCTTGGAGGTTAGTATCCCAGTGACAAGGGCTGGGCCCTTTCCCTTCCACAGTCTGTTCTTTAGGCAGGTGAGTGCTGTGTGACACCTCACACCCAAGGCAGCGACTGCCTAGGGCTGGGGGCTGAGCTGAGGACCAGAAGGACTTGTCCAGATGCCAGGTAAGCCACTGTGAATAGGACAGTGGTCGATTAAAGAAACAGTGAGGAGTAATTCCCACAGACAAACTCTAAGGTGAAGTAATACTGTCAATGGAAGCGTCACATTCAGTGAATTTCAATGGACCTCTTGGCAAAGTAAGCACATAAACATATAAAACCTGCATGTTATTCTGCCTGCAGTTTGACAAATGGAGGGGAAAATCCCGACAATTTGCTATAACAGATTTTCAAGGCATCTAACCAACCTTAGCTTTTTTCCATTAGAAAGAAACTTAACAGATGGGGCACATTCCCAAAACCCCAAGTCTGACCCCTGGGTATTGACTTAGACATGGATAAAAGCTCAGCGACAGTTAGCATCATCTGGTGCCCTGTGAGGAGTCACACCTACTCCCTGAGCAATGTCCTGATAGAAGGTCCAAAGAATTCTTTAGCTTTGTTTTCCTAGAAAATGGGCTGAAATCACTGACAGGAATCCTACAAGCTAGCCATATGAAACCAGCATTAGTATTTAGGAAAAGACAGAGGAGACACAAACATATTTCATTTAGAGATAGGGATGTCCCTCCTGATGTGCTCTAGCAGAAGGTAGCTGGTGGTAGGCTTCACATCGAAACTGTGAAATATTCACACTCCAGAGAAAACATGAGCCCCTTTTGCAGTGGTTCTCCACCTATGTGCTGTGACCCCATTGGGGGTTGTATATTAGATATCCTGCACATCACTCAGATTATAATTCATAACTAATAAAATTCCAGTTATGAAGTAGCAATGAAACTAATTTTATCATTGAGGTCACCACAACATGAGGAACTGTATTAAAGGGTCGCAGCATTGGGAAGGTTGAGAACCACAGACTCGCATCACGTGGTTTAGCTTGGTTGTATTCTAAGTTAACAGAACCAAGATAGACAAGGTTGGAAAGGAAGAGCACATGAGGCCCTGAAGGCTCCTGTTGGGGTTGTTATGTCACTGAGAATGAGAGGGAAGGGATCTAGACCTTCCGTGTTCTCCTCGCTACAGGACTCTGTGATATACAAAGTGAGACCTATGCTACCTCTAACATGGCTGTTGTGGATCAAGTCAATCTCTATGTTCAGAACTTACTGAGCCTAATATTAGGGTGGCTAAGGAAGCCGTGGACAGGGTTCTGTGACCAGTCTCTGCTTTTTTCTATGCCCTCTCTACCTCTTCTCCCTCCCTTACTCTGTCTTAACCTCTGTAAGTGGAACAGAGTCCTTACCCTGAGCTCTGTGTTTTCCATAGCAAACACACAGAAGGAGTCTTCTATGCTAAAGAGACTGTAGCCTTGTTCCCATTGGTGCATCTGGAGGAAGCCTGGTACCTATAGGCCTTCCTGCACAGCAACTTGGCTTCTAAATGTTCCCAGCCATTTCTTCCTGTCCTGTACTTTTATTACCCAGAATCTACCTCCCAGACTCCTTTCTTCTTCTGAGAAAAGACTCCTTTACTTCAGTTCAGGCTGTCCCAGGAAGCAGAACCTCTCCTGGCGAGGTTTCTCTACTCCACAATCCCATCCATATGTACCCTACCCTGGTTTTGTCAGCAACTAAGGATGAATCCTGGGATTCTGAGGGATGACCCTTCTTCTCATGCTTGTTCACCTTCACACAGGAGCTCTCCAGAAAGCCTCTCCCATCAGTTTCAGCATGGAACATCTATGCTGTTTGATCTCTTTGAAGAAAGCTTGCAAAAACACACTGTACAAAATGTGCATACGCACACACACATAACACATGTATGGTAATCTCAAAACAAATAGAGACCAGGGTTGAGTGCAGTGGTAGTCTGCCTAGTATGCTGGATGCCCTCCATTGAAAGACTAGCATTACAAAATTAATTAAGCAAATAGACAAAAAGACGGCCGTTTACATTTCTTCATTAACATCCAATATTGCCTTATGTCTATTCATAGCAAAGTTCAAAGGGCATTGTTCTGTGTTCTACATTCAGCTGCTGTACTCCATGCTTGTTTGCATCCTTTTAACTGAAGTATTACATAAAAGTTTACAAATCACGAGTGTGACTAGAGCCCTAGGAGTTTTCAGTATGTGACCAACATGAGATCAAGAACTAGAATGCTCCAGCTCCCACAGGCTTTTCCCACACATCTCTACGGGGTCTGCTGTTCTGTTCTCTGCGGCATAGCTTTCTGATTCTAAAAGGGTTCTATCCCACCCCCTCTGGAGAATATTCCTCAGATCGCCCCTCACTCTAGTCTCTGAGGACATTCCTATGCTCACCTACCTCCTCACTGTTCTCTCTGGTTCATAAGTCTTAGCTCTGCCTGGGCTTATGCTTGTATCCCAACTTTTCCCCTGAATCCCAAACCACATACATATTCAATCCACCTGCCCCGTGCCTCTCTTCCATGCCAATGGACTTGCTGAAGCCAAGACAAACCTCCAGCCTCATCCTGCTCCTTTGACATACCAACCTTCCTGCTGTGTGATGCCCCATCTCCCCCATTTTCTCTCCCTTCACATCTCAAAGGAGACTCATAGGGCATTATTCTTCCTCTACTTACAAAGTGCCTGGAAGCAGGAGTGGCCCAACCCCACTGGCTGTCTTCTGGATTATAATGACACTGCCCCTTTAACTTCAGAGCTCTGCCGCCCGCTGCCTTCGGTTGCAATAGCACATGGCTCATCATGCCCTGAAGTGATCACAACTCATTCTCTCAGGTCAAGGTCCTTGGGATTGCTCGCTCACGTGAACTTTTCCTTTTCTCTGTCCTCATTTCCAACTCTTACACACAGTAGTTTCCTGGCTTCAGTCATGCCAGGACATTCTTCATGAGTGCCTGCTGAGTTCCCATCACAGAGCCTTTGTCCTGGTTGTTTCTGCCAAGAAGGCTATTTCTCAAGTGCTTCTTGTCATGAACTGTCAAGCTCCTTAGCATCCCCGTCTATGACCACTCCTTAAAATTTTATCTCCCATATCAATTTGCAATGTTCTCTCTCTCCTTCACATTCCTCTGGGTTTATTCTTGTTTGTCCACTGCCTGCCTTCACTGCAAGTACAAATTTACAGAGGGAGAGTTTGACCTGTCTTATTTACTGCAGCATCCTGGGTACCTGGATCATGGCTGACACATTCTATTTGTTCAGTAGACATTGGCACATAGGTACATTTCAGTGAGTTGCTGACCGGCTCTGCAGGACTCCTGTTCCTTCAGATCTTCAGTATCTTAAGATTTCCTCCTTCCCCTCATTTTCCTGGTTCCTTTTGCTGCCCCTATTCATAAAGTTCCTAATCTGCTTCTGAGTACCCATCTCCCATTTAATTATTGCTCTAATGTTGCAGTTAGTAAAGGAAAGAAGCAGTTTATGAAATGAAATGAAATCAAGGCATAATAAATGCCTCAAAGAGAAGATTCTGCTAGTCACTGCACTTATGCAAACCCCTGGCCTGTGGTATAGATACAGAACCAAAGGCCCTGGAGAATATGTCCAGATGCAGTTTCAGGACACCATCTGTAGGGAGATGTATTGGATTTGGGCCTGCCGTTTTGTGACTGTATAGCTCAAAGTGGCTACGTGACTGTTGGCTGCATGGCCACACATACTCCTCTAAGATGACTGCCATAAAGCCTCGAGATTGTGGGACAAAAGCCTCTCCCATGAATTTACAGCACAGGAAGATAACATTCACGGGATGCTTCAGCCCAAGCAAATATCAGTTATCTCCTGAGTCAACACCCGGTGTCTCCACTGCCTGACCTCATCGTCTACCACCTGACCTCTTTGCCTCCTGCTATCACTGCCTATACCCTCATCTCCCCCTCCTTTGTGTTTCACAAAGGTCACTCCCCCCACCTGAAAGCCTTAAAAGCTGTAAAATTCATCCCAATAAACGAGACCTTGACAATAGAATCTTGCTTGGTCTCCTTCTTCTCTCGGTCCCCCATTGGCCCAAGGGTAGCGCTCCTTGGGAACCCTGAATAACTGGACCCGCTGGACGGGTCAACCATCTGTTCCAAGGGACAGAGTATAGGTCCACAAAGTCAAATACTACCATTTTCCCCCTGGGATCCCTGTGGCACACATTCTTCAAGTGGGGTTTGGGGGCAGGGGATTGAGGGGGGAGTCCTGTGATTTTAGGAGTGCACGTACATAGATAAGAGTTCTGCTGCAGCAGGTTTCATTTTAAAGGCTAGAAGTGCCCAGCATTTGGCCTTATGTGCCCCTGTGCTTTCTACCTTTATGAGATCTAAAAGTGGTTTTAAGCCTTGAAACGTTCTTTTCCACTTCAAGGAGGATATTAATTTTTTTCAGTTTTAGACTTATTGGAGGGATTAAAGAAGATAAAGTGTGGGCATTAATTGTCTTACAGCGGGCACTCAGCAAAATGTGGAGTTTGTGTTGCCTCTCAACCTAGGTTGGAAACACCAGTTTCTAATTTGATCTGTGCAGCCCATACCTTTCTCTATAAACTGGTTTACAGAACTGGCTCTCATTAGAGGACAGATGACACCATGAAAATGAAGTGGGCAGAAAGCTCCAGTCCAGGCTCCTGCTCTGCTTCTATATTGAGTCCTTTGTTACATCTCAGGGCACAGTGATAGGCTTCCCTGTCAGACTCCATATCCTGAACCTCCCAAACCCAGCCTCAACCACAACAGGGTATTTGTGACCCTATTTTCCAGGAGATCACTTGGGTATTCACACTGAATGCTGAAGAAATCAGCAGTAAACTCATTTTTTAAAAAGACAGGTTCCTGGGCCCCACTCCAGAGGAGCACATCTATGCTGGGAAGGCAGTGTGCTTTCCTAAAGGATTCTCTTCTGAGAGGGCCCAGAGCCTTCTTTAGCAGGGGCACATTGTGAGAGGTAGTCTCTGACACACACTGAGCGCTCAGCAGGGTCCCTCCTGTTTGATCTCCCAACTTTCAGAATTCCTGTTCACTTCTTTCTCGGCATCCCCTTGCCTCCCTGCAAATCTGCATTGCACGGACAATTGTGGTGCCCAGCAGGGTACTATTGTGCTTTCTGAATTTGCTTCCTCTGGGAAATTGTGGGTGAGGAAATTATTTTGATGCCATGCTGTGGACCAGGAAATAAGCATGGACGGATTTTCCATCAATAAGGATCTGCCTAGAAGAAGACAGAACCCCAAAGGCCCAAGTTTGTAAGACCAGGACAGCCATCCATTCTTTTCATCACTGATTTAATAACCCCGAACCCCCACCTCCGCTTAGCTTCCTCAAAGTCTTGTGTATTTCTGTAACCTCACTGAGTTGTTGCTTTGACAATAGGCACAGTAGACTTTCTGGTGGATACACTGAGACAGTTTTTTGTGGGAAAGGAACAAGAGAACACAGCAACAAACAGCTCAAGTTGCATATGATTGTCAAAGATTTCTTGCAAGCAGCGCCACGGCCTTGGGAAGCAAGGCTTCAGAATACAGCTGGGCTGGGCTGTAGCTCCTCCCACCCCCGCCCCCACAGGGAGAGGCTCCACAGCTGAGCACTCTGGGGGCCTTGACAACATCTGCAAAGAACCTCCAGAGAAGACACCAGGCTTCTCCCTCCAGGCCCCAGGATTAGAAGTCCCAGCTGGCAGTGTCCAGGTCAGTGTTGATTCAATTTAGAGCCTGATTCCAAGTGTGTCTGTTCTGTTCCACGCCATGCACTCTCCTCCTGGCAGCTGCAGGCTCTCCTCAAATGGCCTGGAGATTTCTTTCCTGTCTGCAGTTTGGGCCGCAGAGGCATAAACAGAGTGCACAGCAGCCTCCTGGCTGGGCTGAGGTTCCGGGAAGTGTTTCAGCATGGAAGCCCCATCTAAAAAGCACTTGGACATAGGCCCCTCAAAAGAGACTCCATCCAGACAGTTCTATTGGAAACAGCAGCACAGCTCTGGGTTCAGCAGCAGTGAACCCATTATCTAAGTATAGTGCAGAGGGAGGCTGGGGAGGAGGGAGAGGAGCAGGGACCATCTCGCCCTTCTCCACCAGCACAGATTCATCCCTCTGCAAGTGTTTGAACCTTACTTCCAAAAACAAGGTCTCTAGAAGCTGGTACAGAAGGTAAGCTTCATATTTCCTGCCAAACAATAAAAACTATCTTGTCCACTGAAGGTATTAAATACCTTGAATCCTTCTAAGAGGTTCCTACCACATAAAGAGCAGCTTAATTTGTGAGATGAGATTTTGAATGCTGTAATATCTTTGGCCACAACTTGTTCTACCTAGAAGAGGACAGGGCTTCACTGCACGATACGTGAAGAGGCAGAGACCAACTGGGATGGTCTTGTACAGGCAGGAGCTTCACTCACCGTTCTTTTTCCAAAGCCTCATCTGCAGAATGGGCAGTTCCTTTGGAGACCTTGGAGGCCAAGCACCTCTGAGCCTGCCTCAACTAGCCCAGCAATACGGCTGGGATCATAGCAGGTATGATGAAGCTGGTCTCTGGTGTGAACACACCCGCCACCATTCTTCAACCTATGTCATTTATCTAGCGTTCCCAGTACCCTGGGAAGAGGTGACACCTCTGCTTGTGGAACATGAGACAAGAACACCACCCCCCTTCCAAAGCTTGATGTCAAAGCTCAGCTCTGGTTTTCATGCCTTGTTGCCTGTGCATCTGCACCCAGGAGAGCAGATATGCCACACACTACGTATTCTGTGATGTCCCAAATTTGAAGTTTATAAGATTCAGTGTCTGGAAGCAGTTGGTAGCATGTTTAGCTCATGAGACGGAACCACAGAGCCCTTGCAGAGTAAAGAGTTGCCTCTTTTCATTTCACTGTCCTGACCTCCCCTTTATTAGTGAGGCTTATTATCTAACCCAGACTTAGGGTACTGCTTATATAGGCAGGAGCAAACTGCACTATCCATGGATACCTCAAAGAGGTCTTTCTCCAAACCCTTATGTGCTGTATGAGCAGTGTCTTTGGAGACCTTGGTAGCCAAGCTCATCTGAGCCTACCTCGTCTCACAACTTCCTGGGCCCAGGAATCTGGATATCCACACACGTTTATACTTGGAAATCATGGTCTGCAGCATTCATAGAGCACATTCACAAAAGAGATATATACATAGACCCTCTGGGCTAGGGCTGGCTCTAGAACAATCTCTCAGAATGACCTTAGGGGTCCAAGATCATTCACTCTAGTGCTTATCTTCCCGAATGAGACCAACGAACAGCACAGAACAGGCACTGTGCCCTGTTCCACCCCCCTTGTCTGATCTCATAGGTGCCCACTACAACCGACCACATACACACTGTACCTCCTACTTTGTAGGTGACACAAAGAGAGCTATGCAAGGGTTCCCTTGCCACAGCAGTCTAAGATTCATCAATTCAGAAGCCATCAAGAAGCAACTACTAGTTTAGTCAGGAAAGCAATGTTCAAACCAGGAAAAAATCTGTTTTAATTATGTCTGTTAGTTGTTTACAGCCTCAGTCTCAGAATTCTCTAAGCAAGCAAGGGTATCACGGCATTCCTAGGGGGTCCTCACCCCCTGGACAATCCCCATAGACACTGGAGTCTCTAGTACTCTGTACTGCATGGGGCTGCCTTTCTCCCTGTTCTGCTTTGGACAATGGCTGTGGGAGGTGGTGATGGTAATTTCATGCTTTAATTAGTGTATATAAATGCTTTTCTTTAATGCATAAGAATAGGAAGGATGTCTCTTTGCTAGGAAAAATTTCTTTCAAAATGTGGGTTGCAATGGGGTATAGTATACTAAAATGGGCTGGGAATTGGTACCTTCGGAGTCTCCCACTCCGCATGGGTCCACATGGGCTGTTGGGGACCAGGCTCTGTCATATGAATAATTTTTTTAAAATGAGCCTTTAACTAGGAAAACAAATCTCGTTTTCATCCTTCTAGACAGGTTCAATGTTTCCAATGTTATTTCTAATAGGGTCCAGATGTTTTTCCCCACAGTGACACACCAAGCCTCATTTAGAAGTCAAGCCTGCAAATGCCATCTGCCCTCTGGCAGGTTGGATGCCTGCTTTGGTCATCAGTTCTGTTTCTCAAGGCAGTGTCACCTCTATGAGGACAAAACTGAGTCAGCAGGAGGTAAGGCAACCTAACAACAACCCTGCCCGGCACTGTGGCACTCTGAGATACTCCAGCTTCTTGCATACAGACACCCCCCATTGCAATGGACAAGCTTCCTTGGCAATGGTGTGCTTGTGTGAACATCACTCTGTGGTATATATAACCAACTAATGGGGGCCTTACCTCATGGGACAAGTAGAAGGCCGCAATGCCCAAAGGCCAGAAGCAGCAGAGCATGGAGAAGACACTGAGTCCCAGGTGATCTCGTGGGGGCATCATGAGGAAGTTGTCCTCACTCTCTGTGTCGCTGGAGTAGTCACTCTGCAGAGACAGTGGAAAGGAAAGGAGGGACATTAGTGAAAAAGGAGGCAAATGCCACCAGGCTGAAGCAGGTCCTTCCTGGCTGCTGTTCTAGATGCTATTGCTGATGGTCATGTTACCGTGATCATCTGCAAGTGTAAACCTCAAACAAGACTGACCAAGATCAGGAAGAGCGAAGGCCTTCCCAGTCCAGAGCTCTTAGACCGAACAATTGTGGTACAAATGGTCCTCCAGCTCACTGTGGTTCAACTTACAGTTTTGTAAAAGTTTCTCATAGACTTCTCCAGGTATTAAATGTACTCGAACTGAAGACATCTTAGACTTACAGTGAGTTTATTTGGGAAGTCAGAGAGGAGTATCCAGTTTCATATAGCTTCAGGATCTTGGTGTGGGATTATAGATATTAAAAATGGTAGCCCTGGGGGACGTCCAGGAGATATATGCCTTAGCTGCATTTTGCTTTTGCACTTCAGACATGGTGGGGATAGTATGGATGGAGGAAGAATTGCTGTCTCTGGAAACCTTTCAGTTTCCTTTGATTCTGATGTGAGTCAGGATATAAATGGCCCGAGCTCCATACAGATGTGCAGCCTCCCTCACAGGAATCTGACAGCTGTTCTGGGAGAAGCAGACTGTAGATGTCGTTCTCCCTTCACTGTGATGCAGTGGCCCATGGGATTCCCCTAGACCTGGTGAGAATTTCCTAGGAATCTGCTGTTAGGTGGTTTGGCGAGTGGGCTGGGAATACCAGGAAGGACGATTCTAGAACTCAGCAGTGAGGGAACCACTACCTCCACAGCTTGTAGGTCCTTGCGTGCTTGCTTCCCAGTTGAATACCCCTGGCTGGCTCTACCCACTTAGATTTTTATCTCATCAAAAAACAACGTTACCTTCCCAAACTTTTTATTTCACACAAAGATGGAGCCCTAGCTTACTCCAGACACTGTTTCTGAAAACAAAGCAGTAACACATCATTTCCTCCTCAAAGAGGTCTTATGCTTCAGATCCTGCCACAAGCTGGAGACCATTGAGTATATACAATGGAGCTGGCTGTGGGATGATTCCATTTGACACCTGCCTCACCAGGCAGCCTGCAGCCACTCATAAACAGATGCCAATGGACCTGGACCCTCCCTCTCCCTGGGGCATATGTAGCAGATGTGCAGCTTGGTCCTCCTGTCGTCCTCCCCACCAGCAACTGGAGTGGAGGCTGCCCCTAATGCTGCTCCCTGTCTGTGGAATCCATTCCCCTGGCTGGGCTGCCTTGTCTGGCCTCAGTGGGAGAAGATACACCTAGCCTTGAAGAGACTTGATGCGTCAGGGTAGGAAGATACCCAGAGGAGTCCTCTACCCTCTCAGAGGAGAAGGAGAGGGGGGATAGAGGAAGGGACTGGAGGGGGGCAGGAGGAGGGCAGCAACTGGTATGTAAAATAAGTAAATAAGTAAGTAAGTAAGTAAATAAATAAATGTAAAAAAAACAAGAAAATTGTTCCATTCATAATTTATGTCATAAAACTTCTGGAAACCCTACCTACCAGGTAGACAGCATTGTCCTGCACTGAGAGGTCAGGAACTGTGTGTGGGAACTTTGTTTCTGTTTAGTTAATAGAGAAAACAAGTAAGGGGCATTGGGATCACTCAATTAACAAGCAGAGATGTCCGGGATGGATGGCCCTGCCATGGAAGTTGGTGACCCACTAACCACACAGGGCTGGTTCTCTCCACCATATACAGGTAGGGCTGAGGGATAGGGGTCGCCTACTTTCAGTTCTCAGAGCAAAAGTCATCTTTGGAGACTATAAGGACAGTTCCTTATCATGTCTCCGTCCTGCTGATCCCTGTTTTCTGCCCAGTTCTGAGTCCCCTGCTTGGTGCAGTCTGCACTCCATGTGTCCAGGACTATACAGTGTTATTTCCACAGAACCACATCTGTGGAATTTCAATTCATTTTATTCTGTACACAACCCCCCATATGGACTCTGGAAAAGTAAAGGAAAATGAAAATTACTATCATTATTGCTATCTGAAATGAAAATCAAAACAGCCGGCAGAGATGCATAATTCATATAAGATTCCAGGGCTGCACTGTCCAGGCCCTGCCTAGCATGGAATCACCCATCAGGATGACGGACACCCTGTGCTCAGTCTGTTCCATGGTATCTTTCCACATTCAGCCCTGTCACCTCTAGGGCTTCTAGATCTTGAAAAGTAGTGAGGTAGAAAAAAAAAATCCCTGACCACAAGTGTGTGTGCACTGATGAACTGTACCACTGGAGGGCACCTCTGCAGGAAGTGCCTGAGAGGGTTAGCTGGTGACAAATCCACCAGGCTCTAAGATCACACTCACAGGGCAAAGGCCATCTTCTTTCCTTGGGCCTTCACTTTCTCAAACTGCAGATCAAAGCTGTCCTGGTGTGCATGGAGGTTTTGATTCATGGGCAACAAATTTGTACATGTGTATGGGTTCTTCGCTTTTATGATTTGAGGTTCTGATGTTTAATTTACAAAGAAGTTTGTGCTACTGAGGTCATTGTGTCTCACGGCAACTCTAGAAATCATTCAGCTGTTACTGCCATTTCCATTTTAGAGTGGGCAAATGTGAGGCTGGGACAGGTTGACGCCCTTGACAAATGACAACACCGTTCAGACAGCCCCTCTGTTCATTCCAGGCTCTGTGTGGTACTTGAACTCATAGCCAACTGCACATAAAACTGTTTTGTTTCAGCTATGCTTATATTTTCCTTCTCTTTGGCCACCAGGACTCTGATGACCTTGCTTCTTAAATGCTATGTTCCAAGATGGCTGTGGAGGCGTAGCAGTAGGCACAGAGGTACTAAAATTTTTCTAGATAATCAAGGCTGAGACCTGCTGCTTAATTACACCCAAGCACGCTAGTCTCTGGCTTTACCTATCTCTGTAGAATTACAGCACGGTCCCTTATGCAGTAAAGAAATGGGTTTCAGGACAATAAGTGTTTTTGCACATTCTTAACTCAACCACATATTGAAGTTACGGAGTTGCTCTTGCATGACGCTGAAATAATTAATCAGTGTGATTAAAATGGATTTTCAAAATTTAAGAGAAATGACAGAGAAAATAAGAACATCATGGCTTGTAATGCGTACCTTTGCTCAACCATCTGTAGGGTCCTCGTGAGTTTAAGTGGCCACAGGCATCGAGCCACCAAGCAGGGAGACCAAGACATGTGCGGATTCCTTCACCCAAGTAAATGAAATACACGGCACCACCCACACAGAACAGATGTGGCTTGTAGGGCAGCTGTCTTTTAAATCCCCTTCCAAGGGCACTGTCTGGGAACATCTGCAGCAAACGGGAAACACTCGCAGAAGTTCAGGATTCATGCGGTGTCTCCCAGTGAGCTGCACAAAGTAAGGCAAAGGTAGGTGGGCTACTGGCTCTGCAACCTGGGCTGCTGATTAGCTGATCCCCTGCCTGGCATATCTCCCCGCTGGGCTGATGGGTCTCAATCCTCCTATTACTTTTTTCATTGCTAAATAGTCATAAGGTCAATACTGGTGCTGATCTTCATTAAATTCCACACTCACTGTAGCAATGTGAGCAAGCACTGCTGGCTGTTTCTAGGGGAGCAAAGGTCGACCAAGCCCTGTCTCTTTGACTACTTCCAGGAGTCACCAGTGTGGGGACCTGGAGTCATCCTCCTTTTTCCACTCGGCTGTCTGGACAGGAAGGTAACCACTTGGTCCTTAAAGGACCTCTGAGTGGGTTCATTATATTGAGCCAGCAGCTGCTAGCGACGTAAGCCTATGTAAACCTGAATCACTTAGAATTAAACACAACCAGCAATTGATTCCTTGCTTTCACTACACATTCAATTCATTGCACAGTATTCAGTGTCTATCAGACTTCTCCCATGAACACACAGAGCTCATTTCCTCAATTTATATAGGTATTGTCCCCTAAAATACTATTCCTCATCAGAAATTCCCCAACACTCAACAGACTGGTTCAATTTTCCTTGGCAGAATCCTCTCCTACCCAGAAATTCTCTGCAGTACTGGACTCTACTAATCTCACTTGTTCTGAGCACCAGGCAGGCAGATGACAATGTATGTCCTGCCACAGAGAGAGCTTGGTGTACTTTTCTGGATGAAGAACACATCTATAGCCATAGCCAGGGAAAACAAACTAGTTCAACTGAGAAATGTCTCCATCAGATTGGTCTAAAGACGAGTCCGTGGAGCATTTTATTAATGATTGAGGTGGGAGGTTCCAGCCATTGTGGGTGGTGTCACCCCTGGGAAGGTAGTCCCCGGTTGTACAACAGAATAAGTTGAGTGAGTCGTGGAGAATAAGATGATAAGCCACATTCCTCCATGGTCTCTGTTTCAGTTTCTACTTTGAGTTTCTACCTAGAATTCCCTTCAAGATGGTCTAAACGCTGATGAAATAAAAGACGAAATTAACCCTTCCCGCTGGCTTTTGGTCTTGGTAGTTATCATAGCAATAGAAACAAAACTAATACAAAGTGCTTGTTTTCTGTGTTACTCTAACTCAGGTCACATTGAAAACCATGACTTCCCCAGTAGCCCCATTGTGTGGTAGCTGCGTGGCTCAGAGATCTGCTGTCTCAAAAACACAGAATACAATGAAGTCTCATTTCAGGATCTGAGTACAATCGTCCTGAGTAATTCATTAATCGTCTTGGCCATATGTTAGGAACGTGTTTAGTTTCCACTATTTGGGCCCATCTTGCGCAGAGATTGAAACTGTATCATGAGATGGTGAAGTAGAAACCAATGTAAACCCACCACAGGCTAGGTATGTGGCTCAACCAACTCTCTGGGGTTGATCCCCAGCACTGTGTAAACTGAGCATGGTGGATCCTCTTCCTGTTTGCATGTTGGGCTCCAAGACGAACTTTTATAAGACAGATAACAATTATACATAAAGTTTGGAAATGAGTACATTAATGCACTACTTAGAAGTAAATCTCTTCTTTTTCTCAGTAACATCTAGTTCAATGGTCCTTGAATGACTTTTGTATTCCTTGAGAAGACTTTCTGTACTTTTAGGAGACACTAACCTGATTAAAACCCTGAAATATGAAAATACATTTTTTATGAATGATGAGAAAATAAAGTTAATGTAGAACAAAACCAAATAAAAGCGTAAGTGACTGAAAGGGATGGGATGAGGTCTCTGCTGCCTACTCTCTGGGCCTTGTCCTGCAGAAGATGAGGCATCGAGTCCTGCCATCTTGTTTATCACTGACCCCCATCATCTGGAGGCTCTCAGTATGATTCAGAGACAGACAGAGCTAAGATAGGCAGAGAGACAGGAAGAAGTTAGGGCACAGTTTTTGACCTGTGCGTCTTGACTCCTTTGGGATTCATGGATCAGATATTCTGCATGTCAGATACTTATATTACAGTTATTAAGTAGCAATGAAGTAATTTTATGCTTGGGGTGATGACAGCACCAGGAATTGTATTATTGAGCCACAGAATGAGAAAGGTTGAGAACTTACCCAGGATATGGGTAAGGAAAGCAGCTTCACTAGACAGCAGGAAAGAAGCACCACACTGGTCTGTAATACTGGGTTACATCCTGTTGGTGATGGAGTAACTGGAAAGACCTGAAGAACATTTACCAGCAAACTGTGGAGTGACTGACATAGCGTGTTATCTAGTGTGCAAATGTGTAGCTGAGGATGAAGCTGGAACACACTACTGTGTGGCTCACCTCCAGAAACAGTGCCCTGATAACAAGTTATTCATATTTTGGCCTAGTTTAGTTTTGTTCCTCTTGGTTACAGCCCTTCAAATTCTAGCTTCTGACTCTCTCAGCTCCCTGTGCAGATCATACTCCCATGGATCAATATGTTTTACATGAGGTTTCAGTTCCTCATGTAAAATTCTTGCTTAGCGTTTTGGAGCAGGCACCAGGTCTTGAAGAGAGCTGTAAATAGCTGTCGTTCCCACCTACTTGGTCAAAGACAGGCCTGAAGCTATGGCACCAGGCAGAGGGTCACATGGGAAAGGCTGTAGTGAGAGGAACTTGTATATGCATGAAATGTTTAAAAGGGAAACTTCTTTTAATAAGCATTTGTTCTGGGAAAAAAAGCAAATCCAATTCTCATTTGAGAAGTGTCTGGTTAAGGCCTTTGGAATCTGATGTTCTGAAAGCATGAGCCAAATGAAACATAACTCATTAGGATTCATCCCTGGTGCAGCTTCTGGTAAGACTTTAGTCATGGAGGTGGAGCAAGATGATAAGGCATAGAATTGTGTTAGAGGGCTGCTGCTCCAGATACATGTAATACTCATTTAAATGCTTATTCTCTGATTAGCTACAAGTATGTGACCAATGGTTTGATTAAGATAAGAAGTCCCACCTACCTGTAAGACAATGTTTCTGCTATTCTTCCTGAGGCCTGGGAAGGCAACTTGGGCAAATACTATCATTAGACCCTAAGACCAATCATGGTTTGTGATCATAAGAGTTCAGGTGCAGTCATTCTCTTGCAAGCTTGCAGCTTGGGTGGTGTATTGATTACTTATCTTAATGCTGTCATGAAATAACTGAAAAGAAGCAAGTTAAGGAAGTAGAGGTTTCAGGAAACTGACTCTGTGATGATGAGGAGGCATGGAAACTGGAGTGGCTCAGTCTCTGGTGGCAGGAGTTTGTGGCTATCACTTCCAATGTCTTGGCAGAGGAGGAAACAACCAAGTCTAGAAAGAGGGCCAAGCTATAACCTTCAACAGCTCTCCTTCTAATGACCCCTTCTCTAGCTAGGTTCTATATTTATAACCTTCAACAGCTCTCCTTCCAATGACCCCTTCTCCAGCTAGGTTCTATCTCCTAAAATTTCTGTAGACTCTTTAACAGGGCCACTAGGTAAGGACCAAGTGTCTAAACATGTGGACCTGGAGATATCTCACATTTAAACACTAACAAGGATATCTCCCCAAAACCATATACTATGAACTCCATTCCAAAGTCAACTGTCGATGGCAGTAAGAGAGTGGGAAGAAGTCCAGCTGCACCATCTGGAGGTGGGAATGACTAGGAATAGATAAGGCCAATAGGGTGGAGTCACCATTAAATCCAGGTGGCTTTTTAAGAAGAGACCAGAAATGATCAGTATACTCGTTGACTCTTCCCATGGGATACCCTATTCTGACTAAGTATTCTGCCATCATGGTGCTCACTGTCAGGTGTGGCTCCTCTGCCTGTCCCCAGAACTACAGGACATAGTAAGCCTGTTGTTTGTTTGGCTTTTTTGTTTGTTTTACATAATTTACCCAGTCTGCATGGCATAGTTATTAGCAATAGGAGATGAGGTAATGAGGGAGCAACTCTAGGAAATGAGTTGTGAAGAAAAGTGAAGAACTACTAGAGACTACAATCAGTCATGGGCATCTGGAGCATCTTACAGGACACACAAGGATTAGCTTATTGGGGAATAGGCTGCCGTAAAATTTATAGGGCAGATAAATAGAAAGATAAATAGAGGTCAGGCAGAGGACCTCAGCTGCAAGAGTGATACTGAGAGAGAGAAGGAGGGACTAAGCGTGCCTCCTCAAACCCTGTGGAGAATCTAGGGGTGTTGGATACCCTGAAACCTCAACTAGGGCATCCTCTGTGTAACAAGACTGCCAAAGTCAGGGTAACCTTGAGAGATGAAACAAATGCACAGACCATGGTCAGGCAGGATGGAGAACCATCACCATTGCCAAGAAAATGGGTGCACAGTATAAATACAAGTGTGTTTTTAAAAGTCAAATCAGCCCATCCTAGACATGGTGTGAAGGATACAGCAAGATTCAGATAAAGGAGACCAGGGCATAACAGGAGAGCAATGCATGTGGTGTCAGGTACCAAAGAGGCCTGGGACAATTGGCTAACTGATACCTATTACTATACAAAGTGCACACAGGCCTCTGGGCTCCTTTAGTATCCATGGCACCTCTCTCCAGCCCATGAGCTTTGGTTCCCTTCCCCCTATAAAACCCGGCCATTTGGGCCATGTGTTCTTTTAGTCTCTTGGCTCTCTTGATCTGCTTGCTTCCTTTTCTCTTGCCCCTGTCCCCTTTCCTCCTCTTTCTCATCTCCATCTCTCTGCTCCCATGTATTTTCCCTCATATCTCCAATAAAATCCTTCTCCTCAACCATACTTTGGAGCAGCCATGTCCTCATTTCATTAATGTGGCAATGGAAATGTTTTTTTTTTCTTTATTTTATTTTGTATGTGTGTGTGTTTTTGCAATGGTCTTTTTTTTTCCTTCCATCTTTATTAAACTAAGTATTTCTTATTTACATTTCAAATATTATTCCCTTTCCCGGTTTCCAGGCCAACATCCCCCTAACACCTCCCCTCCCCTTCTGTATGGGTGGTGTTCCCCTCCCCATCCTTCCCCCATTACCGACCTCCCCGAAACAATCCCATTCACTGCAGGTCCAGCCTTGGCAGGACCAAGGGCTTCCCCTCCACTGGTGCCCTTACTAGGCTATTCATTGCTACCTATAAATTTGGAGCCCAGAGTCAGTCCATGTATAGTCTTTGGGTAGTGGCTTAGTCCCTGGAAGCTCTGGTTGGTTGGCATTGTTGTTCATATGGGGTCTCAAGCCTCTTCAGCTCTTTCAGTCCTTTCTCTGATTCCTTCAGTGGTTTGTTGCTGGCATTCACCTATGTATTTGCCATATTCTGGCTATATCTCTCAGGAGAGATCTACATCCGGTTCCTGTCAGCCTGCACTTCTTAGCTTCATCCATTTTATTGAGTTTGGTGGCTGTATATGTATGGGCCACATGTGGGATAGGCTCTGAATGGCCGTTCCTTCAGGCTCTGTTCTAAACTTTGCCTCCCTATCTCCTTCCAAGGGTATTCTTGTTCCCCTTTTAAAGAAGGAATGAAGCATCCGCATTTTGGTCATCCTTCTTGAGTTTCATGTGGTCTGTGCATCTTGGGTAATTTGAGCATTTAGGTTAATATCTACTTATCAGTGAGTGCATACCATGTGTGTTTTTCTGTGATTGTGTTACCTCACTCAGGATGATATTTTCTAGATCCATCCATCTGCCTATGAATTTCATGAAGTCATTGTTTTTGATAGCTGAGTAATATTCCATTGTGTAGATGTACCACATTTTCTGTATCCATTCCTCTGTTGAAGGATATCTGGGTTCTTTCCAGCTTCTGGCTATTATAAATAAAACTGCAATGAACATAGTGGTACATGTGTCTTTGTTGTATGTTGGCGCATCTTTTGGGTATAGCTGGGTCCTCAGGTAGTTTCATATCCAATTTTCTGAGGAACCTTCAGACTGATTTCCAGAATGGTTGTACCAGTCTGCAACCCCACCAACAATGGAGGAGTGTTCCTCTTTCTCCACATCTTCACCAGCATCTGCTGTCATCAGAGGTTTTTATTATTTCTGGTTATAGACACAAACTCAGAGTATGCTGTGCTATTCAGTTTTCTCTCACTATAATAAAATATTTGAGATAACTTACAAACAGGAAAAGTATACCACGGTTCAGATTTAAAGGTTTCTTTTCAGTAGAGCTTGTGGCAAAGAAGCACATCATGGCAGAACATTCTTGCTTACCTCACGAGTCAGGAAACAAAAGGGAAGGTAGGGGGTATCAGGGACTGATTGGCCCTTTAAGGACACCCCCCCATGACTTACAGGCTTCCTGCTAGTTTCCACCATCACAGTATACTGCCACCATGGGGATCAAGCATTTGATACATTGGTTTTTGGAGAATACAAAACAAATACAACAAACATCAGGTTTTAAGAAGAAAATGAGAGTTCATTCTGGTGGCCACTACCATAGTATATGACTCGTGTGCAAAGGAATCAGCATGTTCAAAAGCCTTAGGTTGATAGTGGGCTCAGGACTGGATAGTTAGAGGGAACATAGCTCGAGGTAGGATGGAGTAGTGCCTACATCGAGTTCAAGTCACAAGTCAACCACATCTGACTGCTAGAGAAAACCAGGAATCTACTACATCACCTTAAATAACAGGGAATAGTGAGAGGGTTGCTATCACAGCTGCAGGACAAGCTATTCACTGTCAAAGAAGCAAACAGCTGTGCACCCAGCTTTAAGTCTGTATCACTTTCACAGGTGATTCTGTATAGCATACAATAACTACATACATA
This sequence comes from Rattus rattus, assembly GCF_011064425.1. Taxonomy (NCBI): domain Eukaryota; kingdom Metazoa; phylum Chordata; class Mammalia; order Rodentia; family Muridae; genus Rattus; species Rattus rattus. The sequence goes on along the minus strand of NC_046158.1, from coordinate 129,426,293 downwards.
TTTTCTAAGACAAATGCATATCTCAGAATTTCTTAACTCTAGTTTGTTGTATTTGTCTAGGGAACTCAGAACATAATCTACTCCTTATGGTTTTCCACATGGAAACTTTAAATCCCACCACATAGGCAGGTAACCTGTTTCTCCACCCCTCCTAGAAATGTTCTCTTCCTGAAAGCCAAGTCCTAAAGAGAGAAAAGCTATAGGTAAGGCAAGTGACTAATGTTACTTATAGGCATCGCTTATTATCCAGGCCCATTGTTCTTCCAGATGCCACTTATCCAATAATGTCATCTGGCCTCAGACCTGAATTACAAGAAAGCATGGTGTCTCTTAGTCTAGTTTGGTGATATCCGTCAATCTTGAACACACTTACCTGTGACACTGCACCTCCTTCTCCCTCATTGGGAACCTTAAAAGAACAAGCTCGGTTCTCCTCACACAGGCTGAAGCTTTCACTTCAGACCCCAGCACACTGCCAAGCTTTAATGAACCCTGCCTGCAGACATGATGAGTAGCTGTTGCACTTGATGAGACTGCTAGGGCATGGGCTGATGAGATGCCAATCAGAGCAATCTTTAGGAAGATTGTCAAGATATAAGAAAGCTACAGCTTTTAGTTCTTGGCCTCACAATCCCAGTTCTAGAAAGTTATCTGGAAGATGTGACATTAAAAAAAAAGATACACAAACACAAGATGTTTTCGTTGCAATGTTAGGTGTAACTACACAATGTTTGAAATAACTGAACTTGGATGCTCATTCAAACAAGGGTGATGTTATGTTGCATGACTCTTCCTGGATAGACATTAGCAACTGTCTGCGCATGCTTAAGATAGGGAAATGGCAGACATAAGAATGGATTCTCCCTAATTCTAGCTTGGTGAAGCAATGAGTTTGTTGGAATAGTCACTTACAGAAGCATGCATGGGTAACACAGGGGCAGCTGAATCACCCAAAAGCCAAGTCACAGTGAATCATAAAGTCTGCATGCCTGGGGCTCCCTGTACAATCTTCAGATACATCCGCTGCTCAGAGTGTATCTCTCACCAGCAGTGGTTACTGCTTATATGACCTTGGCTAGAGGCATTGTGACTGTCTGAGCTTCTTATAGGTTCGCTTCTCACTCCAGAACAGAATGTTTCAATTTTGAAAGAATAGCCATAGGTCAGGTGGTTAGATGAACAGTGCTGCATGTAGCCTCACAGAACATAATGAAGCTTGTGAAAAAAATAAGGGCAGATGAGACCAGAAGGGAATATAGACAGATACCAATCCATAAAAAGATTTAAAAAAAAATCACAAATCTGTGTCTCATGACACTTCAGTCAGTGACGACTCCACATACAGTAACAGTCCCATAGAATACCATTCTGAGTGACGTTGGTTTGTTATCAGTTCAGCCGATAAAGTTTGCATGGTGAAATTTCCTCTGGTTACCAAGTGTGTGAACATACATGTTTCTGTGTAATATATGTAGAGTATACAAGCACAAGCATCACACTTCCATGCTCAGTCTGCTGAGAAGCTATGTCTCCCAGAGTATGAGTGAAAGCATGTACTCACAGCCCTTGCTTTCTGAATATAATTTTCCAATGAAGAGAAAGGGCTGATTTTAGACTGGGGCTGGCAATGTATAAGAAAGAACCTGAACATCAGGGCGCACCAGGAATAAACAGAGGGGATGAACAAGGAAGTATCAGAAACCGTTTGAAGAAGCTCTTTTTGTCTAAAAGAATAAAGTGAGGATTACAAACATACAATAAATCCTGACAGCGGTACTTTGAATGCATAAGAATTGATGGTCTACACCAAAACAAAGTTATACATGGTTGAGAAAACAAATACAGAGGGAAATGCTCTTTCCTATGGTACATCACCTACCCACAAGTATTACAGGAAGCACAGGAGTGGGGCATTTGGAGCAAATACGAGCTGCCTCATAGCATGCTCCCTGCAAATGGAGTGATTACCAAGCAACAAGGTTCTGTGGTCAGTGAGAAATCTGGCAGTCACCAAAGGAAGCAGTCAGAACTACCCACACTAGCAAAAGGTAAGTAAATATTACTGGCCTCCTGACTGGTCTTACTAGGAGAGGTAGTATCATTTTTATATCTTAAGTTCAATTATATAGAGTAAATCAGACAAGCCTAAGCATACAGCTGGCCTGCAATGTAGCTGACCCATATTCTGCAGAAGTCAAGGTCATGACCAACCTGGACAGAGCTCTTCCTTATTAAGGGCTATGACAGTATATGCAGTGCAGAAGCTGCATGTGAATTTCCTTTCCTTTGCTACACAAGCAATACAGAAACAATGAAAAAAAAAGTGCACTTTATAGACTAGAAAGATAGGAAAGAGTACTGTAATTGGTAATTTCATAATAATTCTATTCTTAGTGTATGTGTGTCTTTGCCTAGAGACACCACATCTGTAACTTTCCAAAGTGTGCCGAAAAATATACATGTTTATAGATAAAATGGCAAAGCCAGAATGAGAAGATGAAGGCCAAGGAAAATGGAGATGAACAAACAGAAATTGGCTGCATTAGTCCTGCGACTCTCCGTCTGCAATCGTTTTAAACATAAAATGTCAAAAATCCTTCATAAGTGTTCTATTTCAGTAGAAAAATTATACTTTAAATTGAATTCTTTTCCTTTGGGGATTAAGCATCGCATATATTTTTCCCTCTTCTGATTGTGCTTTAATGAAAATGCTGATGTGGACACCACTGGAAAAATGCAAAAAAAAAAAAAGCTGAATTCCCTTTTATGAACATGAAAATTTATTTAGCATTGCAATCTGGCATCCCATCTTGTTTGTCCTTTTCGTGTTTGCAAAAGGAAGCTACTAAGTGGTCTTTAGTCCAAACATCTGTTCTCAAGAACATAAGACATCAAACACTTCCAATAGATAAGTTTGAGCCAAGCAAACCGAAGGGGGCCCTTGGGGTCAAGAAGACTTATTAAAGGGCATAGCGAATGCGCACCCGCTGTAGGGCCAGCAAGAAAACATCTGCTAATGCATCTGGAAGAGAACTGCTCTTTTGAGTCACAGGATGCTGGGTGAATGTTCATCCTCTGTTGCCTAACAGTTCTCTTCCTTCCTTCCTTCCTTCCTTCCTTCCTTCCTTCCTTCCTTCCTTCCTTTCCTTTTCCTTCCTTCTTTCTTCCTTTCTTCCTTTCTTTCTTTTCTTTTTCCTAACATTCTATTAGTCTGAACTGTAGGGACTCACCAGAATACTAGGAATGTAACTGTAGGCTGCAGGGTAAGGAGTGTAGGCTGGGATCTGCATAGCCACGTAGCAAGCCAGCCCTCCCTAGAACTCAGGGCAAGCTTGGGAACCTTAAACTCATCTACACACAAGTATTATCTTTTCAGCAATAGTCTCTTTGCCCTGAAATGGAACAAAATTATTCCAAATGACCTGGGAAATGAAAACCACCATGTCCCTCTGTTTACAAGACCTTTGGCCATTTCTACAAATATATTTTCCCCAGTCCTGTCTTCTGCCCCAGGGTGACAGCCCCTTTGCTTGAGATGAGACTCTCATTGTGTTTGGTCAACAGCAGGGGAACAGTAGATCCCCGCCAGAGCGGTCTAGTGTCAGTTCACTCTTTCCAAATTCTAGGGACCTGTCAGAGTCACTGCTATGAATAGTTTTAGAATTTGGGACCTACAGTTTCCATCTCAGCTACTCATAGGCAAGCCACACATGGGATATGGAGGGTCCTATACTCCAGAAGACCCAGATATATTTAGCCATCTTCCCTCTCAGCCCCACCCTTCTCTTCTGACCAATGAGCCACATACACCACAAGGACAAAGCACCCACAGTATACATTGGCTCCTGAATTTGTGACAATTATTTTCTAAACCAGCAGCTGCTTCTGAGAAAGCACCAATTACAGTAAACCTTTATGTTCATCAAAAGGGCCAAGTATTCTGTTTACTTGTGTATCAGCCATTTTAAACAACTCTCTAACTTACATTTTTCTTAGGTTATTTGAAGTTCTGTGTGATTCAGAGGAAAGAATTCCTTGTCTATGTGGTTAGAATTTGAAGACTATAAGATGAATATTAAAATTCAATAACAATCACTTTATTTACATGTATCTCTGAGTGTGCATAAATTATTTAAAGTACACAGACTGCGTATATACTTGGAAATAGTATATATTCACTTAGAAATAACTTGTATATATATATACATATATATATATACACTTTGAAATAATTTTAGACACTCATACAAATTTTAAAAATAGAACATAGTTCCTGTAGAAGTTGCAAAGATAGAACAGAGTCCCCACATGCCCTGACTTATGCCTTACATAACCACAGTCCAATGATCAAAGCCACACAATGACATCAGCTCTAGTACCTGTGACTCACTGCTGGCCTGACTGAAGCTGCCTGCTGTCTACCGTCTTATATCCGTCATGATGGTTCTGTACATTCAGGCACTCACACAGGCTTATGTAACCACTGAATAATCAAGAGAGAACGATTTCCAGGGCTCTCCCTCATCTACCGGCTTCATTCCGGCTCAGCCTCAGCGACTGACTCTCCTTGAACTACTGTCTGTTCTTGCAACACTGTCTTTTGGGGATGTCATTCAATGGGGATCATACAACACAAAGTCTTGTGAGACAGGCCTTCTACAGTTAGTGTAACACTCCCAGAATACATTCAGGTTTCTGGGTGTATCATTCCCTTCCTCCTGCTGTCTAATAATCCATGAAAAAGAAGTACCACAATGTATGTATTCATTCCTCCCCTGGAGATCAGTTGGCTGCTTCTAGTTTTATATTATTCAAAGTAAACATTTGGGCTAAATTTACTCAGATGTTCATGTAGATATCTGGTTTTATTTCCTCAAACACACACATACAAAACTATTTAGTCAGACAGGATTAGTTGAACTTCTAAAGAAGCAAACACATTTTTAGAGTGGCTGAAGTATGTTGCATTTCCATCAGAAACAGATGGAACTGTTAGGTTAGAGATCTTAACCTTGCTGAATTCAAGGCTCTTCCTCTCCCTCTAAGACCCCACCAAGCTGTCTACAATGCAATGCTCTAAATCTTCTAAGACACTCGCAAACTCATCAAGGGCCTCATCATGCCTAATTATTTCTATGAGCCTGTAACTCTCTTAATAAAGTTAGACTAAAAGTTGATTTTATGTCACTTTTTGTTTGAATCTTCAGCAGTTTTCAACACTGTTTATGTAGCGTTATCACCACCAGCACCTTGTGTTGTTGTCAGGCTCTTCTCTCTCCTCTGCTCTGCTCTCCTCTCCTCTCCTCTGCTCTCCTCTCTCTTCTCTTCTCTTCTCTTTTTCCTCCCTCTTCCTTCTCTCTCTCTCTTCTCTTCTCTTCTCTTCTTCCTTCTTCCTTCCTCCTTTCTTTCTTTCTTTCTTTCTTCTTTCTTCTTCTTTCTTTTTTCCTCTCTCTCTTCTTCCTCTCTCCCTTTTCTCTTCCTTCCTTCCTTCCTTCCTTCCTTTTCCTTCCTTCCTTCCTTCCTTCCTTTCTTTCTTTCTTTCTTTCTTCCTTTCTTATTTTTTTCTTTTCCAATCTTTTTTGATTCTGCTCACCCTAATAGATATGTAGCGATATCTAATCATGGATTTTCTATGGGCTTTCCTTGTGGCTGAGGATATTGGACATCTTTCGTGTGTGTCCGTTTGCCATTTATTTATGCTATTTGATTCTGTCTTTAAATATTTTGCCCATTTTTGACTAAATAGTGTGGCTGCTTACATTTGAGTTGAGAGTAATTTATATATACTCTGCTAACATGCTAACATGGTTAGTTTAATTGTTAGCTTAACAGAATTGAGAATCGTCTTGGAACAAAGTTTCAGCGAGGGCCTCTCTAGATAAAGTTGGCCTATGCCATACCTGTAGGAAATTGTCCTGATAGTATTGAGGTGTGAAGATCCAGTCCATTGTGGATGGCCCCATTCCCTAGGCAAAGGATTTGGAACTATGTAAGAATGAGGAAATCAAGCTGAGCACAGGCATTCCTGTAATCATTGCTTTCTGTTCCCAACTATGGATGTGACAAGACCAATTCACTCATGCTCCAGGCACTGTGTATTCCCTGCTATGATGAACTATAACCAAAAGATATGAGCTAAGACAAACCCTTTCTTGCCTAAATTACTTTTCTGAGAGTATTTATCACAACTAAAGAAAATAAACTAATAAATCTTCATACACATGCTGTGTTGGGTATGTATTTTTTTCAAGTATTCTCACATACTCCAGAACTTGTTTTAATATCAAATTGGTAGCAACTTTTGTGGAGTTAAAAATTAATCTGGTAATGAGAGTGGGGAGTGGAATAAAGAGACATAAAGTTGAGGTATATGGTAAGTTTTATGAAAAAGTCTTTGTAAAACCTGTACTTACGTACACTGAATCCATATCAATAAAAATCTAAAAAAAATAATTTGGATTTTGGTTTTGGTACCATATCTAAAACCCTTTTATCTAATACTTATGTTACAGAGAATTTCTATGTTTCTTCCAAAGTTTCATGGATCTATGTTTTCATATGTGGATGTGATGAACCATTTATTTTCAGAGTTCCTATACGTTTGTTTAGTAAATCACTTCATCTAAAAGAGCAAATCCGCTTGCCCACCTAACTCCTAATGTGAAAAACACCACTAAAGTCAGTGTATGATAAGTTTGAAGCAGGTTAGAATAGGTTAGTTAATAAATGGCAGGAAAAAAAAACAACTACCCATGATACATTTTGCACCAACATATATTTTGAATAGATAAGACACAACAACACTTAAAGGAATCCTATAGCAAATGCCCTTGTAGCTGCCATTCAGATGCCTCAATTTGTCTTACCACATGTCTGCCAATCTGCTCACTTTTCTACCCCCTCTTTTCTTCATTTTAGCTTTCTAGAAGCAAGCAAGCACTGAGAGCTAAAGTCATTTCCCTGAACTTTTGTACCGATTCAGCCAATTTCTATCAGTTTAATCTTAATATACAAAATGGGGCATTAAAGTTCCATTTGTCTCTTCCTAGTTGTAAGACCTTTGGATCAATCACCAACTTTCTTGGTGTGAATTGTCCTTGTGGTCATGACACCATGATGTTTCAAGGCATCAGGAATATTATGCCTAGTTGTATATGTGAACATAACATGCAGACAGGGTAGAAAAGTAGTGGCTGGAATGTCTACTTGTCTATAATTCTGTAGGATATAATTGTTTTCCTTCCACACATAGCCTAGTTCTTATCTAGTGGAATACTCACAGCCAAGGGTAAAGAGGGACAGTTTATCAGTTTGCAGAAATTCCAGTATTCCACTGCCTAGGGACCAATCTGGTTTTATTTTATGCTTACATTGCTGTCAATAGGTTGGCTGTAGCAGAAGGTTAGTACATCTCCCAGACAGAATGTGAGGCTATTCATCTCATAAGTGGGTTGCTGGCACATAGATCTTCTTTTGTGCCCCTCGAAAGCTCCTAGACTTCAGAGCTAGTTCTGGACTCAGATGACCCCCAGAGAACTGTAATTTGTCTGGTGTTGCTGTTGGTGACTGATGCTGCCGCTGAGAAGGCAGTATGAGCAGTTGGGACATAGGTGCCTTCTATTCAGATGAACACAACTTATGTTAAAGCATGTCATTATCTCAAAAAGAATGTCAAGAAATTCCTCAACTTTTTCTTCTGCCTTTACTAGCACACTGAATATTATGACTATCTTTAGCCTTGACCTCTGAAAGCATATATTGAGTATGTATAGAAATACAAGTATTCTTACATTTTCATTGTTATAATAAAACTTGCTGGTTTATAAAGACAGGAAGGTTTTGGAGGATGAGAGTTCAAACAGCATCTCTGGTGAGGGCTCCTCTCTTCATAATGCTGTGGAGGATAGGTCTATGGTGTGAAGGACATCCATGATGAAGTAGGAATCCAGACAGTGGGAAGGTCTTCCTTTTTTATGATAATCCTCTCTTGAGAACCAAACCAGTGCAATGAGAGCCATTTAACTCTTCTGAAAGTGACACCTTCATGGCCTAAACGCTTCCACTAGTCACACTTCTCACATTAGAACATGGAGAATTAAGCTGCTGAAACACAAATTGCATGGACTGCATGCAGCCAACCCATGGCGATTATCTGTTGAGATGCTGATATACAGTTTCAGCACCCAACGGGACAGCATAGGCCTCTTGTTTGTTCGGTAGGGGTGTGTGTGTGTGTGTGTGTGTGTGTGTGTGTGTGTGTGTGTGTGTGTGTGTTTCTCTTAAAACTCTCCTAGAAGTCCCCATTATTTTTGCTTTAAGTTCTGATAACTCAAACTTCAGTTTTTCACAGTAGGGAGAGATCCTAAATGTGACAAAGAAAATTGTACTTATGGAGAGACAGTAGTCAGTCCTATAATCTCCAACTCTTGGAAGTCTAAGGGTCTAACACCACTCCCAGCCCATGCTAATGTCAGATGGGCTTGATGTTACAAGCCGACTATTGTACCTGACCCAGATGGTCCAATATACTATCCAAGGAAGAAACCATGTTGAGTTCACTTGATGAGCCCATGTATGGCTTCCTAGTCATCCCCTGAAGCAAAATTAGAGCACCTGCCTCCAGAAGCTGCCATAAACATCAAATATCTAAAATGGAACCAGTCACAATTCTCTAAGCTCAGAGAAACACCATGCAGCGGATTTGAATAATCTGTTAACAGCCAATATCTCAACACAGAAACTAGGACTTGGAGGGCATGTACCATGTTCATACCCTGTTCACAGCAGGTTCTTAGTAAGCAGCATGAATTTCTAAGACCTTCAGGGCAGATGCTTGCCTAGGGTTCCTGTAGATTGCCCTCCTTCTCTCTGTCCCTCCCTCCCTCCCTTCCTCTTTACCTCACCTCCCCCCTTCTCTTCTCTTTCACCCTTTAGTGTACAGTAGCCACCACCTCATTTCATACTTTGTACCACCAGCCTCTCTGACACAGAGATTGTTTCACAATCCTCCGTGTTATGTTCCACAGTGTAAAAGTTGGGCAGGGAACGTCACACCTGAGACTTTAAGGTTGCAATAGCACAGTGCTGCTGAATGAACTCCACTGACTGTCCCCTTGCTGCCTGCAGTCCATTGGTTTCATGGCTGCACTGACTCCCCACATTGGCCTTGCAGGCGCTCACCTATCTAACTAACAGAGGGATTTCTAAGTACTTGTGCTCTATACAAGGCACTGCTCTCTACTGGCTCTTTGCTTACAAGTGCACTTCAGGTGCACTACGAAATCCCGCTACAGACTCTGGAGATGTTTTCCAATTAACACCAGTGACCCACAACATGAACTCTGTGTCCTGAACATGTGGGTTTTAAATTAGATGGTGGATGCATTTCCTCCCTGGGTCTCACATTTCCCTGGTGACTAGTTCAAGAGAAACAATGTGTTTTTTTTCCCTAGGAGAAAAAGGAAAAGCAAAATCCTTTTTTCCAGGATCTATAGGAAACTCCAGCTTCTAAACTATCCAGACTCCCTATTATTCCTTTGGCCTCCACTTGTGAGTTAAAACATAGCCCTCATTAAAGGAAGTCCAGAAAAGAGCCGCTCAGCATGGATCTTTCTCACCTTTCTGTTCCCATATGGTACGCTTCCTTTTAAGAAAACAGCAGCCATGCAGGCTGCAATGCATGACCAGTCCTTTTTCTATAAAGGACAATCTCTATCTCCAAGACCTAATGGTTCTAACAGGCAAACTTCTCAAACAAAACACAGGGAGGAGGTGCCCCTTCTTACAATTTCAAGAGTCTAACTTTTAAAAATTTAGAGTACCGACTCTAGGTCTGTATCACCATTCACTGTCCCCTCCTAAATTTCATCTGTCCCTAGCCCCAATCTAAGCAACGTGAACTGCTTCAGATGCACAGTTCTTTTATGTTGTCAGAAGATACCGTGATATGACCTGTGAGAGGAGAAAAGAATACACACTAAGCAAAACATGTGCTCTTTGCTAAATTTATTGATGGACTTCATGGCGCTTTTGTCTATAGTATGATCAGTCTGATCAGTAATGTCTAATTCACAATATGAAGATATGTTTGCCTTCATTTTCTGGCCTATGTTTATGTGCGTAGTGTGTATGCTTGTACACATATTCAAACATGTGTGGGTACATGAGGTCTGAGGTTGGCATTGGGTATCTCTTCCCTCATAGTTGAGCCAGTTTCCCCCCCCCAACCCCCACTAATCCCGGAGTGTGCCATTTTGGCTAGTCTGGCTCGCCATCTATCAAGGATCGCCTTCTTCCCATCTTTGTGCCGAGATCATGGGTAGACTGCCACACCCACTTGGCTTTTAAGTGGATTCTGGTTGTCCTCATGCTTACAGTGCTTTACCCACTGAGCCATCATCTTTAATGACATCTTTGAATTCAAAGAATGATCTTCTATTGAAGTCTCATGTTTATTATCACTTTCTTTCTCTTTCTAATCTCTGAGGTGAGAAAAGTCACCTTTAATCTGGGCCATACCTTCTGCTGGAAGCTTATATAAGACATGGAAGAAGGAAACTTTTTCTTCTTTGCTTACATGCTTTTGTTCTGCTATCAAGTTCATTCCTTCATTTGAGCCCACTTCTTCAGGATTCCGATATGTACTGAAGACCAGCTGAGACACTCGGCCTCGTGGACTGAACAACTACTGGAGTCTTGCATCTTTTATTCATAGGCATCACTGTTGAATTAACTGGACCACAGGCTGTATGTAGGTCTTTCTAAAAAATCCCCTTTCTATATATGCAGAGAAAAATTCATTTATAATTTCTGTTACTCTAGAGAACCCTAAGAATGACATTGCCCACAGTGGGTTGGGCCCACCTACATCAATCAACACAATGCCCCACACACACGCCCATAGGTCAGGCAGGCTAACCTGGCCTAAGCAATTCTTCAGTTGAAGTTCTGTCTTCTCAATTGACTCAAGGTTATGTAAAGTTGACAATGAAAACCTAACTAGCACAACCTGTCCTAGATTTTTTGAGTATTGAGACAAGAAGACTTTAGTCAAGATGGGGAAAATTTAGTATAACTACAGTTTCATTTAGAATTAGAATTCTTTTTGCATTGTTCAAACCCGAGGATGAAAGAAGATCTGTCAGTTATGGGCTTTCCTTTTCATTGTTATTCAAACTCCATTTGTCACAATTACCATGCTAAAAAGCATGTAGCTTAGAAAGGGCAGATTGTGTGACAGTAATGATCATCTTGCAGGGACAGGAGGTTCTGTTCTCTTTGATGATTCTGTTTATTAGCTCCATAGCTATAACAGATCTTCAGCCCCTCAGGAGACTGACAATGACCCAGTAGTCACAAGGAAGGCTGCTGACCAGAGCACTACACATTCTGATTACAGTCTCTTCTGCATCCAGCAAATTTGGTTGGCACTGGGGGTCTTTGCTTAGCAGGGGGGAAGAAAATCAAGGGAATATGAACAATGACCTTGAATTCTATGACAAGAGGATGCACTGTAGGGAAAGTTTCTTCCCATCAAATGGCTTTATCACATACCTCAGTGCCTCTATTGACACATAAAAGATAAAAATGTGGAAGATGGTGACACAGTATGTGAGGAGATTCAGTAAAGAAACTGCCTACATGGCCAGTCCATTGTTAGGGAAGGTTCCTATTGAGAATAAGAGAGAAAAAATAGCCAGAGGCATCTGTAAGAGTTCAGAGCAGAGAGAAAAGAAAAAAAAAAAAAACAAAAAAACAACTGGGCATGGCCAGGGTTAGTGAAGTGGAGAGGAGGAGAGAATAGCAGAGATAGTGAGGTAGCAAGAGATAGAGGACAGAGCATACTGAAAGAGCGAGGGGTGAGAGGCAGAGGGGGAGGGGAGAGGGAGAGAGAGACTAACAAGACAGTAGATAGGAAGCATGAGCTGAAGGAAGTTTAGGGTAGAAGCGCTAAGGGCTAGGATGCTGGCATGGACTTTGATAAGTATAAAAGGTGCTTGTGATTCCGAGGGAGCGTAGACACCAGAATGGGCTTTAATGTGCTGACAGGTGCCACAGGGCTATGTCAATTGGAGAGCTTTATGTCCCTTGTGATAGAGGTAAGGGAAATAGCTCCTTTTGGGGTGGGATGCAGAAAACTCATTTCAAAATTCCTAAGGAATGGCAGCCTTTATCTGTCAGAAATCCTTCTTAGTACAGCTTCTCAATATATGAATTCATTTCTCAATATATGAATTTCCTGCAACCTAAATGTTGGTTATTGTTACTTGAGAAACAGACCTAAATTATTATCATCATCATCATCATCATCATCATCATCGTCGTCGTCATCATCGTCATCATCATCATTATCATCATCATTATTATTATTTTAGAAACAGTGTAAGGTATATATTTCAATGAATTTCCATACTCAAAATTAATCAGTCATACTATTATTCTAATTATCAAATATTTGATTATATGTATGTATATATTTCATTTCTCGGTAAACAAGGGCGGAGAACATGGCTTCATGAGTAAAATATTTGCCGTGCAAATATGAGAACCTCGATTTGAATCCCTAGAGCACACATGGAGCCGAACGTGATAGCACATGCATTTATGATCATAATGATCCTACAGAGGAATAGGGAGTTAAGATAGAAGAATCTCCAGAAACTTTTAGGCTACCTATCATGTCATATGTGTCAGAAAGAAAAAACAAACAAGAGCAAAGCAAAACAACATAAACCATTATGAGACCTTGTGTCAAACAACAGGGAAGAGAAAGAGAAAGACACACACGCACACACACACACACACACACACACACACACACATACACACACACACAAATAGATAATAAAATAATTTCTATGGTTGATGCCTTGCAAATGTTGTCTTGAAGGTGAAAGTCACTCCCAGGCCAACCAACTTTATCTGCACAGTGCCTTCTCACAGAACAAGGTGGCAATGTAGCTAGAGGACTAGAAAATTCATTTGGGGTCACAATGATATAAGATAGTTCCCTTGCACATGACCCAAATGTGATCCCAAAGAAACAGGAATGTTTAAATATAATTCTCATGGATATTTTATCTCGAGGGAAAAATATGGATAGCTTAATTTTCTAATACCATAAGCAGTGATCTGTCATATTATTTAAAGATAATTAATTTGATTAAAAATTTTAGCCCATCCATAAGCCATCTGTTCTCATTTGCTTTCCGTTGCTCTGATAAAACAATGACCAAAAGGTTAAAGAGATGGCTCAGCAGCTAAGGTCATTGGTGGTTCTTCCAAAGGACTCACATTCAATTCCCAACACCCAAATGGTGGCTCACAAAGGTCTGTAACTCTAGTTCAAGGTTACGTAATGGCATGTTTCTGGGTCTATAGGCTTTGCCCATACATGGTACACAGATATACAAGAAGACAGAATACTCGAATCTAAATGTAATCTAATCTAAATGTAAAGGAAAAAAAAAAAACAACACTAACCAAAACAAACTCAGGGAACAAAGAATGAAGGATGTATTATATCCTGCAAGTTAGTCCATCATCAAGGGAAGCCAAGTCAGGAGATCAAGAAGAAAACTGGAGGCAGGAACTGAAGCAGAAACCACAAAAGGATGCTCCTTACTCACTCATTCCCTTCGGCTCACTCAGCTACCTTCCTTATCGAGCCCAGAACTACCTGCCTAAGGATGGTACCACACACAGTGGGCTGGATCCTTCTACATAAATCAGCAATAAAGAAATGCCCCCCTCAGACATGGTCATCTGGTAAAGGAAATTTTTTAATTCAAGTTCCTTCTTCCCAGGTATCTCTAGCCTATTAGCAATAAACACTCTCTGACCGCATGCGCATGTGACACATCTGGTCCATGCCGAGATATGCGTGTCCAGAATTTCATATAATGTTCCAGCAAATCTTCACAAGAATTCTTGGAAGAAAGGTAGGATGAAGCCAAATCCAGTCTTTAGAAACTGTGCAAATAACCACAGAATGGGTGTGTAAGGCTTAGGCTGCACCGTGTTTAATATCTGACAAATGTAAGTCTCTGAGTTTGTTTGTTTGTTTATTTGTTTTTCTATTGGATTTGGGAGAATTGCTAACATTTGCAATGGCATCAGAAATCTGAAGCTTGTAAACATGGTAAAACTTAAGACATAACAATTACTGACACACTAATTAAATAGTTATGTACTGGAGATACAAAAAAAAAATTGAAACATGGTCAGCAACAGCCAGATCAGGGCTCTCACTTGTAAGAAAGGCCAACAATACACCAAAGGTATTTACTTGTGGAAAACAAATGCATTTGAATAAGAACAGATCCTGCTGTTCTGCTGTTCTTGTGGGCTGCTCTATGTCTTCTCCCAGTATGGTGCCAGAAGCATTTCAGGGTTGGTTAAAGAAACTAGGAGATTTACTGGCCGGGAAGGATTAAACTGATGGAAGCAGAAAGTGGAGAACCATGCCCAGTTATAAAGGAGGGGGTGGGGAGTGTAAGACTGTAGTCTTGGATCAAGTGTCAAATTGAGTCTAGTCAAAAATGTAATATAGCTCCTGGAAACGAGAGAACCATAGAGATGCTTACTGTTCATGCAGGCTGATCTTGGGGCAAAACACAGCATAAAGCAAGAGGGAGCAAGGTAGATCATGGACTCTAGGACAAGCTGAAAACTGCTGGAGTATAACCCCAAAACACAGCCTCTGTGGGCACATTGAAAGCACCATCTGTTAGAGTCAGATTCTAACCATAATGATCTTTTTTTTTTTTTTTAAGTTTTCTTTTTTTTTTTTAATTAGACATTTTTTTTATTTACATTCCAAATGTTATTCCCTTTCCCAGTCCATAAGCCCCCCATCCTCTCCCCCTCCCCCATACAGGTGTTCCCCCCAATCCATCCCCCTTAAACCACCCCGACATTCCCCTACACTGGGGGTCCAATCTTGGCAAGACCAAGGGCTTCCCCTTCCACTGGTGCCCCAACAAGGCCATCCTCTGCTACATCTGCAGTTGGAGCCCTGGGTCAGTCCATATATAGTCTTTCAGTAGTGGTTTAGTCCCTGGAAGCTCTAGTTGGTTGGCATTGTTGTTCTTATAGGGTTACAAGCCCCTTCAGCTCTTTCAATCCTTCCTCTAATTCCCCCAAAGGGGGTCCTGTTCTCAGTTAAGTGGTTTGCTGCTGGCATTGACCTCTGTATTGGACATGCTCTGGATATGTCTCTCAGGAGAGATCTATAATCCCAGAAAGTCAGTCATAGTGGAAAAGGGGAGAAGCAGGGAGAGAAAGCCAAACACAACTGGAGTAATATCATTGGTTAAATACCACAGAAGAAAAGAATGTGCACATTTAACCAAGGAAAGTCACTAACAAATCAAATAACAGTAAGTAAGAGAAAGGGCTAAATAATTTACATCTCAAATAAAAATCTAGAAAGCATGACCCATATTTAGGGCTAACAAAGAAGTCTGGAGAACATGACTGGGTAGGCATAGATGTACATTTGGTAGGAAAAGAAAGATTCCAATGCAGCTACTGCAAATACATTCCTAGACTAAAGGAATGTAATAATAAATTCCCTTATTTAAGAAAAAGGAAGCCACATTTCAGAATATAGAAAAAGATAATGACAATGATTCAACATCTTATTAATAAAAGGAGAGAAACTAGTATGGAGTCATTAAAGAGCAAATTGAAGATGTAATCTGAAATGAAATAAAATAATAAAAATCTTTCTCAAGAGAGACTCAACCTGATCTTGAGAGACTGATTTAGTACCTAACTTGGACAGAGGAAGAACAATGTTCAAGGAGAGTGACTAGCACATCAGCATATTTACCACAGCTAACACCACCCTTAATTGTGAAATCGTCCCTTCTCTCACCCCGATCAGAAAAGGCGAGGTGGATTTCTTAGCTAACTTTCTTTAAGGTTCACCGTCTTCTTTTTGAAGAGTCAATGCAATGATGTAAACAGAAACCAATGACAATAAAAAAAAAAAGAAAGAAAAGAAAAGAAAATTCTTCCAACTCACCCTACACAAGTTAGCCCAAGTTCCCCCGACCATATTGTTATATGATTAATCCCTCATATTTGAAGCCAGGAAAACCAATTTTCAAAAGTACCATTTATCATTTTCTGAATTTGTTTTTCCTTCCTTTTGGGTCAAAACTGTCTGGTCCTGCTCACATTCTTTTACTCTCCTCAATTGTCTTTGAGGACTCTCCACTTTCCTGCACAGGTATAACTGCACATAGCAGTAGTTCATTGTAGTTGTTGTCACATGAGTCACAAGTCTTTTAATGGAAGCACAAACAAAAGTCTCAGAGAGCCCAGGCTGGGGGTTCTCAGAGGCCAAGAAGAGGCCAGTGCCAAGTCCAGCCTTATCTCTTTGTTATCAATTGTTTTTTGCCATAGTATACTCCCTCTCTAAAACAAACAAACAAACAAACAAACAAACAAACAAACAAACAAAGCAAAACAACCATTACGGTCATCAGGAGTCAAGTATCGAGAGTTAGCAGATCTGCCTCAGCTCCAAAGGTTCGAGCAAAGCCAATTTGTATGATGCTGGAAAGGCTTCTAGCATGTATGAGCCTTCACTAGGGAGAGACCTTAGTATTCCGTTTTTGGTGTTGGAAGCATTATATGACACAATTTGCAAAGTGCCTAGCATGGAGCCAGTACTCTGTGAGTGCCCACCGAGTGGCTTCCCCGGGACTCCTTTATACAACAATGAAGAAAAGGCTCAAAGCTTACAAGCAGGTTTAGACAGTGTTCTATCTGCTTCAGGATTTGAATAGGTGTGCATTGAAACAAGTCGACAATGAGGTGTCTTTGGACACAGGTTGGCACTTCTGACAGCAGGAGGGCCCTCCTGCTGGAGTGAAGCCCTCCTGCAATGGATTCTATCCACTTCACCCCATGACTTTAATTTTCAATTGTATGTTTCATAGAATTGCTTTATTATGTGCCCCTGTAATCTTGCTGCTTGAGCTTCTTTGCATGAAGCGTGAAGTGGCTTCCTGCTGTAGGTACTCCTGGAAGCTTCAAGTTTTAGCTGAGGGCTGGGAATCAGATGAAGCAATGGTCTCATCCCTTCCCAGCACTCAGTTAAAATCTGCAGCTTCCTACTGCCAGGAAGGAGGTCCTGAGGGGTTGGACACCAAACCCAATTATTACCATCCGGCCTCTCCTGAAGAAACCAGTAATATGCCTGTCCAGTGCTACTGTGTAGTGTGCAGTCCTAAAAATTACTGAGATCCCTAAGTTCTCCCTCATTTCATATCACATCACAGCCTTCTCCAGTTGTTAACCAGTAGGAGGAAAGATGGCAAACACTTCATAGAACAGTGAAACCTTCCACAGGTCTTCTTGAAACTCACTGTAAAACCCATGTATGACATTCACACAAACACGAAGGCAAACAAAAGACAAAAACTCCATATGTTGTCTCAAAATTGTGGCTCTCTCTTGGATCCAGAATTGCCTAGTACAAAAGAAGAGCTGGCGAGCATCTTGCCACCCAGCACCCACGAGCTCCACCTTTTAACCATCCTGTTGAAGAGAGTTCTAAAGGTCACCTCCATCTCGGTAGCCAACAGGAAACCAACATTATGAAGCACAGCTCCCAAGCCAAGCTCATCTCAAAGTGTTGGCCTCACAGGAAACGCTTGTTTTAAGTCACTAAATCTTGAAGTGATGTGGTACACAGCAAATGCTAGCCAACACCTATCTGTTGATTACTTCCTAGAATGGGGTAAACCCACAGAACAGTTAATACATTTTAAAATTTCCTTTCTGTTAGGATAACCCACCCCAACACATATTGTAAGGAATGTCCCTGTACTCTCAATTTCTAATTGCTGTGCCGGAAGTACTGGCTGTTGGATGTCTGTAAAAAGAAAAGACAAGTTGCCATAGTGAAAGTCACCAATCACCATAGCTCCCAATGCCAATTGGATGAGTACAGAGTGTGACTTTTGCATAATTAAGAGCTGGAGAAGAGCAGAAGGAGCAGAGTAAGACAAAGGCAGAGAGAAGAGAGACAGAAACCTGGAGAGGAATGGAGAGAAGTAGAGCACGGAGAGAGCCATTTGACCCACTGGCAGTGGCAGAGAACTCATGTTAAGCTTAGGTGGGCTAACTGAGAAACTGCCCCAGAAAACAGGCCATCAGCCTTATATTATACAGATGTCTCTGTATCATTACTATTAAACCTCAAGCCAGTCACCCAAGAAAACCTCTGCAATATCTTTCTTTCTTTTTTTAAATTTCTTTTTTATTCAGAAAAATGTAACAAAAAGCAGGAATGACAGGCTGTTGTTATACCTAAGAATGCTTTTGAGAACATGTCTTTGTTTTCCTAGACTTCTTGAAGGACCCACTAACCACTCTGGGTAGCTTCTTAATATTCACCACTTGGGTGTTAAACACTTTTGAGAAATTGAGAGTGGCTATACTATATCCTGAATTATTGTCCTCAGAGTACACAGAGTACTGGGGCATGCACTGTCTTAGTCTGGGTGAGCTCCATAGAGATTAACCAGAAAGTCTGTCTAAAATGACAAGTAAACATTTTAAACCCTGCTTTTCCATCAATGTTATTGGGAAGGCCCTTCATCTGATCAAAGTAGAAATGGCACTGTATTGTTATAAAGTAGAGAAAGACTACTCTAGAATGTAAACACAGAGTAACACTACTACTATGAGTAAATATTCCTGTTACCTGATTTCTTAAAACAATTGTTTCTGAGGGTTGCCAATGCCACTGCTAGGACAGAGCAAAGCCTTTGGCTGGTACAGCTCATTTTCTAAGGCACCTGTGCTGTTACCCATCAAAGGTCTGGATTTATCACACTAGGTAGGTTGGTCCCTCTTAACACCCCCTACTAATTTTTAACTCAAGAGACTGTGTCTGGGTAGATGTCAGACCTCTCCAGACTTAAAAAAAAAAAAAAAAAAAGATCAAAAACCCAGATTGCTAGGATCATTGTGAATTAATGGGAGCCAGGTTAGAAATCGATTGCCAAGAATATGTATACTGATGTAGCAAGAATCACCAAACTGCTTTAAAATACTGGTTGTTTAGTTGCAAGCTCAGCCAGATACCAATAGAGGTATTAAGGTGGAAGAGAATTCTTAGGCTTTTCTGAAGCCTCAGAAGTTGACTGAGGCTTAAAGAGATACATAATCACCTCTTCAGCTCTTAATGATCTTGACATAATCAATAATTCAATATATATATATATGCATGTATCAGGAGGGAGGGGGGAATAAAGCACACATAATAAAATGGCATAATGGAAGCATCCAGAAACTTTTTAAAGATTCAGTGTAGCCAGTATCCCAGACCATAATTGCAAGGACATAGTATACCTGTGAGCTGATTTTCCAGAAACTCTTATCATAGCCAATCAGTGACAAATTTCACTTTCGAAGTGCTTCTTCCCACAGCTACTGCTGTCTTGATTTCTTCTTTCCATCCCTTACAATAATAGGGCTCTGTGCTCCAGCTTGCTATGTCTCCACTATCTTCCCCACATCCTCTTCCCATTCTGTAGCTACAGCAGCTTCCCCAAAATAATCTTGTCTGTCTTAGTTAGGATTAATATGTCTGTGATGGAAGATTATGACCAAAGCGACTTGGAGAGGAAAGAGTTTATTTTGCTTACAATGGTGTATCAAAGCAGTAAGAGCATAAACATACTGGGATGAAACTTGCAGAGAGAAACTGATGCAGGGCCATGAATGGGTGCTGTTTATGAGCTTGTACATCATAGCTTGCCCAGCCTGCCTTCTTATAGACTCCAAGAACATCTTCCAGGGATGGCACCGCCCACTGTGGGCTAGGCCTTTCGCTATCAGACATTGAGAAAACACCTTTCAGTCCTGCCTACAGCCTGATATTATGGAGGCATTTTCTTAATTGAAGTTCCCCCCATCAAATGGCTTCACCTTGTGTCAAAATGACATCAAACTGCCCAACACATTGTCACAGCCTTCCTGCCTGGAATCCTCCCCTGGTTCTCAGCAGCCGAAGGCAGAAAGTCAACGCCTGCAGGCTCAGTTTCTCTGTGTGGTGTCCCGCTTTCCCTGTGCTGTTTTGAAGATTAAGCTTTAGCATGTCCTGATTCTCTGTCACTCCACACAAGCAGCTTGGACCACAGGGTGTGGCACAGTAGGGCCACTAGAGTCAAGCTGTATAAAAGGAATAGATGGGCTTGGTCTCCCTAGTTATGCCACTGTTTCTTACAGCTACCCTGGGCTTCTCACTGCTCTTCCCTTTTATAGCATAGAACCCATTTTCCCCTTAGATCATTAAGATTTGGATGGCAGGACCCCATGTTTCTCTCCAGCAGGTTTCCTCCATACTCATCACGCCACGCAGTTCTTAGGATTTCCATTCAATTCTATTCAGAGTGAATTGCTTCTGTGCTACCCTATCTTGCACAATCACCCATCAAGCCTCCATACATTTGCTCTTAAGATATAAGATAGGAGTTCCACTTCAGTAATGATCTTGGACATCTTTTTACTCAAACCACAATGGCAGACCCACATGGCCTTTGGGAACTATTTTCAGAGCCAACGGTTTGCTCCTTCGTCAGAAGTTCTGGTTCAAATTAATGTGGCACTTGTGGTGCTTGCTTCCCAGACTCACACAAAGGCTAGAAATTAGTCACTTACTGTTGGCCAAACCATGAGACTTTGGAAAATAGCAGACACTTGCAACAGCCATTAGTACAGAAGCCAAAGCACCCATCTTTTAGCTTCCCTCAGGTTCTAGCTGGCCTCATGCCCTTCTTTCCCTGTCAGTGTCACAAGATGGTATAAAGGTCTCTGCTTATGTGGGTGACTATTCAGAGACCTGTCAGTGGGTCTCACAGGCTTTCTTCCTAGACACTGTACTCAAGATACAGTAGAAAATGCTCAGCTCTCTACTCTTTCTGCAGAGCCATATTCCTTCAATGACTCTCATACATCACATGACTAGTAACCTCTGTGCTCTATCTCACAGAGTCTCTGTTCATCAGTAGTCTTTATGTGTGTAATTCAAATGTCCGCACTTGCACCAGCTAATAAAGAGGTAAGGTATGCTGGGTTCAGGGACATAGTTCAATGGACCAATATTTTCCCAGTATTGTGAGAAGTCCTAGGCTTAATTCTCCCTTTTAAATTTCTATTGTTTCTTCTTAAGAGTTCTGAAATAACAATGATCTACTAGTAGAAACTTCCCATGTTAAACAGAGGGACCCACCATGACAGTAAAACACTTCTCCACTTGTTCCCATACCAGGTGTCTCTAGCCTCACATATCCCTCTCTCTTGTTATTCAGTGGCAGTGTCCCCACAGCCCACCATCCCACAGAGCTCTGTTGCCCTACCCACAGAGCTATTACCTCACATCACCCTTACCCAGAACCACTGCCACAGCTCCCAACCTTTTCCCATTCCTTCCATCTTCCCCAAAAGCTCAGAAGTAAAGTAGTACTGAGAATACCTTCTGCGTTTTTGCATAATTTCATTCCCAGGCCTTTGCTAAGTACTCACAGGTAACTTCCAGGTCCCACCACCCCAATCCCAAAAGGTTCCCAATAAGCACATCATCTGACCTCCAGCTCCTGTAACTCCTCCTCTTCCTCCACATCATAGGACAGGGTGTGGATTTTGATGTCATCCCCTGAGAGGTCGATGAATTTCCCATCGGGGTACTCCAGGCTGTCTTTGGTGGGTGACCGGTCCTCAATGAAGGTGGTCTCACAGCAGTCAGTGGCTACACCATCCCCCCAGGATCGGAGTACACCATCTGAGTATAGAATGATGTTGGGACGATAGTGGGAGTCCACGGACTGCTGCAGTGTGTTTGGGTCCAGCAGCTGCTGCACAGGATCACTTCTGCCTCCTTCCAGGCTGCCTGGTGCCGCACTGGCCACTAGCCTGTGGCTCTGGTACTGCGGTGCTGGGTAAACAGACACCAGACCATCCCTGCTCTCAGCCATGAAGTTTCTGGTGTTAATTAAGCCATTCCTTTTGCCAGCATCACTGATCTTACTGTGTACCAGAACACTCTTCTGCTCAACGATGCCATCCATGATAGACTCCCTCCCTGCTTGGTGTCAGGCTAGCAGGCTGTATTCACAGGTCACACAAGCCCCATAGGACCCATTTCCCTGGAGGAGCAGGAAACAGAGAGTGAAAATTATGACAAAGTCATCACACAGACCCACACTGCGTCCGAGTTTACTAGTCATCTGATGTGCGTAGTAGCTATGGAGTCAGACAAATACACAGTCCATCCTGTTCTGTGAATTTTAAAAAGGCCCCATTAAAGCAAAATCTAGATTAAGCCAGAAATCTATTACCTGCATCTCTATGAAGTCTTTGCTTCCTAATAGAGGAAGCTGCAGGAACTCGATCTACTGCAGCCCTACAGAAGCCTCTGCCTGCCAGCAGACATCCTGAAACTCCCGAGAAACTCAATCACATTAGCATCCCAATGGTCTACAGAGAAATAGAATTGTTTGTCTGTAATGGGGATTGACTCTTCCAAGTACACAACCATTCATTCATGCAGGAGAACACACCAAAGGAAGACACAGTTTAAAATGATAGCCTGTGCAGACATAAAAAATCAATACAGTAAGACCGTGCCACTAGGCTGTATGGGACACAGTCCCACTGAAGGCACACTTCATGCACACAGGCGTGAATTCTTAGGTATCTAGTAGGATAGGCACTGAATTCATTCATAAACACAGACTCCAAATTACTCCTCCTTAGACTATGTTATTGAGTCTTGCATGATATAGAAAGGAAGACTGAGAGAGAAAGGAAGGAGAGGAAGGAATCGAAGCTGAGGACTCTAAAAAACGTAATGAGTGCATTATCTCACATTGCATTTTAATAGCCATTATATATAATAACATATCACATAGGTTAAGGAGATGGCACAATTAGAAAAGTGGTTGCCATGCACGCATAAGGACCCGTGTTTGATCCCAAAAACCCACATAAAAGCAAACAAACAAACAAGCAAACAAATGCCAGGTGTGGTGGGACAGAGGCAGGAGGATCTCTCGAGATTGCTGCTCAGCCAGACTAACTAGATCAGCCAACTCCAAGTTCAATGAGAGACCCTGTCTCAAAAACTAAGTTGGAAAATGATCAAGGACGGCATCTGATAGCAGCACCTGACCACCACATACATATGCACACGCACATATACACATGAACATGGATACACCCATAAATGTGTCATCTCAGGGGAGTCAAGCACTAACATTTTCTATAGCGTTTATGCATTTTCTAATCACAGATGTTTGACTTTATGTGGTAGCAAATACAGTATTGAAAACTGCATCCTGACTAAAGGAAGAGTGGTGGAGTGGACCTTTGTGACTGAAAAGTTCTGAGATCAGATACAAAGAGCAAAGTCAAAGTGCAACATATGCACTGAGAGATAATAAGAACTATTAATGTGGAACCATGTACAGTTTAAGAGAGATCACAATGCATTATTGCCTCTGTTTTGACATATCTAACTGTAGAAATGTTTTAAAATTTGAGAACTAAATTCTTGAATTAAGCTAGTTGGAGAGTTTTTACGAGGTGACCACACTACACCAACACACCAAGAGTCACATGTTTGAGGACTATATCTATCTTCCACATCTTTCAGGAAACCACAATATGTTTCTGCAATATTTGTGGGCAGATCTTTCTCCTTCTACAGTGTAGTCACTGGCTCGCCCTCCAGTGTATCACTCTGCTCTGATGGGTGTACTAGCAAGCCTAGAGAAGTCTTGAAGATCCGGCTTCTCACAAAGAGTTTCCTCTGTCTAGTCCTTATAATATCTTGCTAGCAGACACTGATTGCATTTCCTCAAATTCAGCTTCTTCCACTGACCTGTATGCTCTTGAATAACCAGAAGTAACCGTTCTATTGGCTGGTGAGTTCCTATCACCTGTCCTTGACTTTTTCTATTTTCTCTTGTGATTTCTATTTTGTTCTTCTGGCCAATTTGATAGCTGCCGAGGTTGTCATTCTTCTACTCAGACATGAACTTAGAATCAAGGAATCAGTGGCATATTTACCCTTTCTTAAATTAGGTATGGAGTCAGCTGTCAGGTACTGCGTGATAAAATAAAATATCTCCCATATTATGCAACTAGAATAAGTCCTAGTATCGTCTCCCTGAGTTGGCTGTGCACTAGCAGTGGGTTTGACATTATGGTTGAGGCAGATATGGCTTCATTTCTTTTAGATTCCATGTAGTTTGCTGCTCAAAGTCTTGCTGACATATCGCAGCCTCAGTGCAACCTGGGAGTTGGTTAGAAATGTAAAAGAGCTGAGGTATAGCTTAGGGAAATGGAGCATACTTAGAAAACATTGGGTCCTGGGTCCATGGTCTCCTCTATACATGTGCACAGGACACCTGAACACCAGAAGCTGCAACAGAATACATACCTCTTGAATCACAAACTGCATGCCTGTATATCTCAGTCTGCACACGAAGGCTTAAGGCTTAGTGAGGCAGGCAGTGATAGGTTTACAGTATTCCATAGCAGTATTATTACTGTGGGATAAGTTGCTTGGTTTTACAGTTGATTATTTTCATCTTGTGTTATTGTTTTGAGATTATAACATAATTACAATAATTTCCCCTTCCCTTACCTCCCCTCTAAGCTCTCTAATACATTCCTCCCATTCTTTTTCAAACCCAAGGCATCTTGTCTATTGTTATTGTACACACACACACACACACACACACACACACACACACACACACACTCGTAAAAGCCTCCTAGAAGGCACCTATGTGTAAAGAAGTTGTGATGAGGCAAGCTGAGGAGTCACCTCCAGTGCCTGGTAAATTCTACAGGGCAGCTTCTCAGTTGTCCTCACTCATTAGGAGGCAAACCTATTTGGTGGCAAGACTCAGTTTAACTTCTCCAGTCCCCTGCCACAGGCTCTTTATGTAGGAGACAGGCCTGGTACACTGGTGCAGAGTCACAGATCCAGTACATAAAAGACAAACTCAAAACATAGCTGGCTCAACTCCATTTTCTCCTAAGTTTAATGAGGCAACTATTTACCTGAAACTTCTTTTGAAGAATCACTGGAAACCTGCTATCAGGTTCCTCCAGTAGAAAACCCACCAAAAGAAAAGGTAGCAAAGGAAAGAGAACACACCGAGGGAGCTAAGGAAGACAGAGCTCTTGCGTCATCTCTATTCCCCCTTTGCTTGGTTCCCAAGCTTATTTGGTTATTGATTCTTTATGCTTCTGCAGTTGTTACTCTAGACCTAGATTCTCTCTCCACATAGCTCTCCTTCTGTCTCCCTTTTCATAAAGCTGTCCCCCTTGCTTCATCCCATAATTACCATTTAGGAATCAGGTTCTGTTGTTGGTAGTGATGATCCCACAGAGACTCAGCTACTCTGCCCAACTGGTCAGATGAAGTTTTATTTACAAATCAAGAAATATATTACTGTGTGCTCCTGTTGCTGCCCTGTATGAAACAATGAAACAGGAACTCCAACTCTCTGTTTTTTTGTTTCTCTCTCTCTCTCTCTCTCTCTCTCTCTCTCTCTCTCTCTCTCTCTCTTGTTCGTGTGTGTGTGTGTGTGTGTGTGTGTGTGTGTGTGTGTGTGTTGGGAGTTACTTTTAATTCATCAAAGCATAATTAATAGAGATGTTTATAAAAGGTCTTCGGATATATTCATGTTCGCACATTTAAAAATATATGAACAATGACATTTGAGGTCATGGCCAATCAAGCCAACCATCTCTGTCCTAAGAGCTGTGTAAAGGTTCTGCTGGCAGCAGATTTTCTGAGTGACTATCTTGGAAGCTGACTGCATTTCAAGACCTCAAGTTAAACTTTCTCTTCCACCAACTCTGTCCCACGGGCTGAGATTCAGAGTATCCATTCCTCACTCTCCCTGGAGCCTGGATCTGTTTTAAACTGGCCATTGAATGTTTAAAACTCCCTCAGGAGATATTGTCCTCATTTGGCATCCAATAATTCCCATGTCATTACTTTCTGCCCCCAAATTCCCATGTGGTTCACTTCAAATATCTTTTTCTCTCAAAGGAAAGCCACCCACCACAATTCAGTGTCCCATTGAATCTATCACAGTGTTCCTTGACACAGCTCCCTGGTCAGACCCACCCTTTCAGCTACCTTCTCACTTCCACAGACAAGCCCTACAGCCTTCTCCTGCTCCCTAAGTGCCTGAAGAATAGTAAGTAGTCTTTGGTCGATAATAACCAACATTGGTGAAAATGAAACATTACTCTTATTCAATGAAGAAAAATCTCTTGTTCAATAAGTGACCCACAGATCTGTCCAATAGATGTGGAAAAGATACTATGCTGTGAAGATGATACTGTGAAATCCAGAGACTTCTTTTGACTCATAAATAAAATTCATTTGCAAAGAAGCTTAGCCAGAGAATCTGTGTTTCTTAGCAGGAAGCGTATCACGATACAATCATCTAGAACAAGCAATCTCTTAGAACTTGCCTTTGGCAAGAAAAGCTGCCATTTGAGTTACATCAACAAGGTGTTGGGACAGATGCCAGCAGAGAGCATCAAGCCACTATGGACTTGATTAGGAAATGAGATGGTTCTATTCATTTTAGTATGGTTTGTATTGCTACAGTAAAACACTCGAGGTTGGATAGCTTTTAAAAAGAGGTAAGCATGGCTCGTGAATCTGGTGTCCAATGGGTCCAAATATCATGATGTCAGCCTCCTGGTGAAAGCAAAAAGGCATGGAAGGGCCAAGCACACAAAATAGTGTAGCTTTATAATATGCTTTTGGGAGTACTGATCCAGTTTTGGTTCCTTCCCGAGAGACAGCACTGATCTGTTTGTGACAGTAGAGCCCCTGTGAACTAAATACCTTCCTCGAAGCCTGGCCTGTTAGTGGCACCTCAATGTCTCCATAAAAGTATCTTTGCATGAACTTCCATGCATGGACCTTTGGGGAATGAACCGCATTAAACACAGCACTGCCAGATCTCTAGTTTATTTAAGGTTGATGATATCTAAAGACCATAGATATGCTGATTTTAGCTTTCTAGAGCGGAACTGAAACCACCAGTCAGCAAATAAGAACCATCTATTAGCGCAAGTGAAAGCCAGTGTTGAGTTGAGGACAAGATGTTTCGAAGGAGCCCAGTCAGCTCCTCAGAGTACGGTTGGACTCAACTACCAATGCAAACTCACCTGTAAAAGGGTCTTAATAGGCAGTCCAGATTATCTCTCACGAACAGGTGAAAGAAGGAAGTGGCCAGGCATCAAGCCACCAGAACCTGGCAAGGACAAAAAGGCACAACTATACATCGACTTGACTAAAATTCACTGGCACAAACTGAGTGAATATGCTGGGTGAGGTGTCACGGACACCCTGGTTGTAATGCTGCTCACAGCGCAAGAGAAAGACAGGCTTGCCCAAGTGCTGTGGTGTGACAAGGGCTAGGGACAAGGTGAAATGTGCCTGGTAGGAAGAAGCATATGGACAGTAACCTAGTTTGGGGATAAAGATCTTCCATTTAAGGAAAGCCCTGAGGAGTGGGGTGGAGTTAGTTTGGTCACAAAGAGAATCCACATGATCCATGCCATATGCTTAGAGCCTTGAGGCATGGAATAGACGGGAAAAAGGCCAGGGAAGCTGGACCATATACTTTATAGAGTAGAAAAGGGGGAGATGAGCAAGAGCTCCAGGATGTAGACAGCAGACCCAGATCTTGCTCTGCTCAGTGTATAATGACAGAGGAAAGAGTGCAGGATTGAGACTCTGGCTTCTGTTTAGATACTAGGGAAAGGTGAGTCCTTGATAAGTTCATACATCCCAGATGAGCTGACCTAATGGGTGTCTTGCCCTGTCCAGTCTTCCAATGCTTAGGAGCTGGTGGCCACAGCTAGGTCAGGCCACTAGTATTTTGTGGTGTGTCATGAAGTTTCATCTAACCAACCAATAAATGCCCTAGAAGAAGTAGCATAGAATACCACTAAGATATGGTGATGTCAGTGTCCTATCTTCTCCCACAGGCCTTCCAGGGCCTGCTCCTCAGATGACCAGAGATCAATTTACTGGATGATTCAAAGATTCTTTTTTTTCTTGCTTCCATGGACACGTCTAAGTTCTTCACACACACACACACACACACACACACACACACACACACACACACACACACACCATTCAAACACATCTGCAGTCATACTCACATGGTCATGCACACTCACATGAACTAAACACCCTCAAAAATGCACATCTCTCACACTCAGTCTCCCTCACATGCTCTTGCTCACACACGTTCACACACATTCACGCACTCAAAATCACAGAACATACAAAATCATACACTCTCTTCTCCATTCTCATGCATAAATACTTTGTGTCCTTACAATCTCCCATACTCACACTCTTAAATTCATGCATGAAGAAATTGCATACATACAGATAGTCTGACAGACTCGCATATTCACTCAGACAGTGATATAATACAAGTACGCAATTGCTTATTCATACTCTCACTCTGACTCACACTTTCATACACCTACCTCATACCTAAACACACACTCTAACACACTCGTGCACTCAAGCACAAATCCATACACTCTCACTGACTCACACATGCATGGTACCTCCCCAAGGGTGCTCTGTGTCACCCTATGACTGCCAGAAAGACATGTCTCCTCAGTCCTGGGCCAGAAATGTAAGCAGAAATTAGCCTCTTTTTAAATTTTGAATTTTATGATATCTTATTTTTTAGTAAGTACTGTGGAGTTTTGCAATAGCAACTAGAGCTGAATACAGAGCCTGCTTCTTGGGGAACAAGCCCCAGGCACCGTACTGTTATCCTACAAACCTGAGTGGCATAACCACAATTTCTGTACGGCCAGTATGTCTATAGATACTACTAAACAACTGCTAATCTATAGTCAGGGCTTGGAGAAGTGGTCTGTCCACCCTGACATATCCAAGTAGAGTCCCCCAACCCCCTGCCTTTCAGAGGTTTAAAGAGAAGCAAGAACATTGGCCTGCGGGGAAAGAAGAACGTTTTGGCATTTTCCCACAAAACTCAGAACCAGGTCTGCAGGGTGGTTAATTCTCTCTGCAAATTCATAAACTGCTTGATTACAGGGAGAGGGTGTATGGGGTCACACAGTCTTTGTGCCCTTGGTCCCCAAGAGAATAGTTCCTCATCACTAATTGATAAATTGGTATTCTGGTTCCATAAAGCAATCTCAGAAGGTGAAATAATTAAGCCTGCCCTGAAAGATGGCTTCTCTAACAAAGGGTTGGGAAACAGTTTTCTTCTGGCCTTAATGTACAAGAGAAAACATAGCTTACAGAATGCTAAAATAATAAATGCTCCAGGGTGCCTGTGGGATGGAGCCTCACTGGGGCCCTGGCAATGTCTTTCAGATTCTACAAGGTCCTAAAGAGAACAGTTGTTGATGTAAATACTGAAAGAAAACATGCTCTTATCAGCAAAATAGACAGATAGGACTGGAACCCAAGTAAACTGGATGCTAGGGTATGGTCTCCTCACTGGGCTGAAAACCCAAGTGGGAGCCGAACAGCCTGGGGCCACTCAGACCAGGTTAGCCTCCCTCACTGGTCCTCAGACTGAAAAGCTGTGGAACTGAGAGCCCCCCTACACCCTAACCACCACCCCCAACTCTGCTGAAGTACTGAATGCTCCTCAGAACCTATTGGTTCCCTGATTTGATTGTGGTTTGTACCCAGGGTTGTGTACGGGGAATCTGATTCTCTGAGCACTGATGGGAGAAACTTTTAAGAAGGGAGCCTAGTGCAGTCTTTCATTCAAGTCAGAAGGCTCAGGGAAATATGAAGGAACTTCTAGGGAAACACTGGGAAGGAAGGGAGGGGGGAAGACAGGGAAAAGAGGGAGGGAGGGAGTATAAAAGCTTGAGCCAGATGCATCAACTTCCTAACTTTCCATTTTGAAATGGGCACCCCACCCTCACTTCTTTCCTTCCTCTCTCCCTCTCTTGCACTCTGCTATGAGGTGATAGAGACAAAAGTGGCTCTTGAAGGAATCTGTGACAGGCTGTTTGGCCTCCAGAAGGGAGCGAAATAAAACCTCTTTTCATGAGCTGCCTCAGGTATTTCATTAGCATCACAAAATAATAAAGCAATGCAATTAACAATTTCATTTGGTTCTTTTCTGCAGTGCTACTGATTCTGCGTGGTGCTGCACTCCTGACTGGGGATTCTAAGCTGCCCTACACTCCTGAATTTCATCCCAATTCTCATTCTTGTTTTAAAAATATCAGCTCTATGGAGACAGAATCCATGAGCCTTAAACATTAGCTAACTTTTTAAGTACAGTACTGAGTGAGGCATGGAGTATTAAGAACTATGAAACTCTATAGCATTCTCATCACATCATCCCCAACACACTACCCACTACCATTCCCAACCCACTACTACTCTGTCTTTCTGTCTCTAGATTTGCTTATAATGGACATTTTACACCAACAGAATCATGCAAATCTTTGGTGATTGGCTTCTTCCCTTTAGTACATTGCTTTCAAGGTGGGCCATGCTGTAGCATATGACAGCCTGCCCTATATTCTTTCTATAACTGAACAGTATTCCACTGGATACACACATTGCATTTGGCTGCTTCTGTTATTTGGGGGAAAGTGCTAATTATTGTCACTAACTCCTAGGAGTTAATTACAATTCCAGTCTTCAGTTGAGTAACTGATAAAATAATACTTTTCTTTGCTAGGCATACGATGAGAACAAAATTATTTTTAAAATGAAACAATATTGCGACACTCTCCATAAAGAACTTTGGATGATACAATGGCGTGGGACACAGGTGACAGGCCTCATACTCAGTTGGGGAGGGGTGTGTCTCTGAAACATTGGCAGGAGTAGCTTATCCCCACCAGGTACTGCTTCAACAGGAAGCAGAAAACACAAGACACCACAGAGCTGGGTTGTTGCAGATATAAGGTAGCTTTTGTTGAAGCCTCATCTCCACCTTTCAGGTACAGAGCAGGATCCACACACACACACACACACACACACACACACACACACACACACACACACACACACACACACACACAGCATGCAGTCTTCCAGCAAGCTGGCTGTCAAAAAGCATCATGAATCATGAATGACGAAGAACTACACAGAGGCCCATCTGTGTAGAAATTAGGATTCTATGTTACAGGTTGGGTTTTCACCCACTTGTGTCTAATGCTCAGTGGATGGTTTTGCTCTGAAGAAACAATCAGAAGAAAAACATTCCAGAAATCAGCGCGGCAGCACATTTGTTTTCAAACAAATGCATTTGAATAAGAAATGACAAAGCAGGGTCACCAAAACTCATATATGACCTTTCCTTTGTTTCTAAATGTATTAATAATTCTAGGTTTAGAAATATCTGCATTTTCTCTGATTTTTCTTGGTTGATCAAGGCAGTCTCATCTCTTTCATGACTGACAGGCATGCACTGGTCGTCTGGATGTTTATTTGTGTCAGGGATACAGGAAAAGTGAAAAAGTCTATCTAATGTTCAGATCTCCATTGATGACAGAAACCTTAGGATAATCGGTGGACAGTAGTCACATTTGGTACAAAACTCAGCCTATATAGCAGCTTGTCAAGCAGAAGCTGAAGTAGAAAATAACCGAGGAAACTGAGGGAGAAAATTAAAGTAATTGCAGATTAGCTGAGCTAGGGCCCTGGGTGTGAAATGGGCAGGGCTCACTCCCAATACTTTTAATCCCTTCTCATACTGCTCAATTAAACAAAGCACTCAGGGGGCAAGTGGTGCCAGCTGCTCCTGAGGCCCAGCACTGCTGCAAGTCTTGCATGTAAATAGTCAGCTCCCCTCCAGCTAAGCAGATAATACCAATGCTGAAAGAAAGAATTATTTTGGGGGGAATCTTCATTAAACAATACAAGTTCACCTTTAGTACAAATACAGGGAAAAGCCTGGGATTTAGCAGTGGGGATTGTCAATGAAGCATTCGGAGCCATATCAGTTATATTATTATTATTATTTTATTTTTATTATTATTATTATTAGTGTTATTGTTGTTGGTGGTGGTGGTTCTATTTTAAAAAAAATTCCTCTAGTACAAACTCATGGAATAGCTCATGATTTAGCAGGGGCAACAGATAAGGAAGCACCAGGACCATCTAAACAGCATTGTGCCTGGTAAGTGACATATACAATGTGTCCTGGTATTCCCTGCTCACAGATCAACCCAAACAGATTTTTTCTGGAGAGTTCTTCATAGCACCATTAGGGCTGTCTCTATTTGTTCTTTACCTGACTTATTAATGGTCAGAGAAATCAATGATACGATTCTGAAAATAAGGACACTTGGCATAATTGGGGCAATGCTGCCTTTAGAACTCATGCTAGCTTTTTGATTCTCTACTTTTTCCCCATCTCCTCAAGCAACATAAAAACTGCATAACCACATAATTGTATGAATGCGTGGGGGTCAGTGTGGAACATTTCAACACATGTATGCTGCAATACGAATAGGCACAATCAGAGCGATTAACAGATCCATCAGCAAGGCATTTTGCAAGGAAGCTGTGGGGATAGGGGAGGCTTTTTCATCATGTACCGCATGCTCATCAGTGTCAGCTCCAGCACCCTCACTACCATCAGGAGCTTAACTTATAACTCCCGTGAGAAGCACCGCCAACACTATTACTGCCACTGCACAAGGAGTAGCAACATGACCAGGTCAGTATCACTCCTAAGCCCACCTCTAACTCCACCTCTAGGGAGTGTTCTGAATGATGCTATCCATACCATCATTCACTGCTTAGTGACTTCACACATTACTGCTGTCATCATCATCCCTCCCACTGGGATACTGCCATCACCACTCTCACTACCATACTGTCACCACAATCCTTAGCACCCTAGTATACTATGACCACCAGCACTACCATTACAAACACACGTATCACCAGTATTTGGCAAACCATTGCTCATGGGCAAAATACTCAGAACCCAGTGTTTGTAAGGCCGGGAAGAACATGGGTCTAACATTTCCACACGGGGGAGGAACTTTACAATCCCATGATAATTATATAGAAAACAAATGCCAATGTCTATGAACAAACTTTTACTAGATTATATCCATCTTCTTATTTATCTATGGCAGCTTCCTCACAGCAAGGATAGGTCTGAGAAATTATGACAGAAACTATATCATCTGAAAATCTTTTTTTTTTTTTTTTCGGAGCTGGGGAATCCAACCCAGGGCCTTTGGCGCTTGACCCTCATCTGAAAATCTTAGTGCACGTATGAGGGTTTTTTTTTTGTTTGTTTGTTTGTTTTTGCTTTATGGAAAATGTATTGCAACTATCCAACCGCGCGTTACTGCACTACTTTTTCTTTACAACATCTTGCTCTGCAGCTTCTTTCGCCCTTTTTACTCAGATGCCAAAGTTTGCGGGACATTGGCACAGGCCATGCGAAGTCTGGCAAAAGTCTTAACGTTCTTCTCCTCTTCTGTGATGATTCTGGCCTGTTCCTTTTTGTTCACATTCCGGATGGCCATCACAGGTCCTGTTAGCAGGGTGGCCAATCTAAGTTCTTCAGCAGAACTGTCTCCCTTCTTCGGAGCAGGGGACTTCCTGGGGAAAAGTACGAGCTTCGAGCGGTGCTCCTTCGGGTGCTGCACGTTGGCCTGCAGTGACTCAGTGGATTTGTTTCGCCTCCTTGGGTCCCCAGAGAGGCCGATGGTGCGAGTCATTTTCTTGTGGATACCAGCCACCCTGAGTTTCTCCAGGCTGAAGCCCCTGGCAGCCCGGACCTTGGTGTGGTATCTAATTGTATGTCACCTCACGATGGGCCTGATAGGACCGGACGCTGGGCGAGGGGCGATGCGGAGCGCTTTTGCCTGCCGGGCCTTGCAGCTGCGGATCTTGCGTGCCGGCTGGTTGAACCAAGTGTCCACTCGCTGCTGCCAATCCTAGTGGAAGTGGGGCTTCAGGGTCATGCCATTCCGACTGGGCGCTTTGGCTGCCTCCTGTACAGGAGAACAGCCGAGCAGAAAGGACCATGACTTGGGTTTTAATAGAAATCTTTACTAATTTCTGACCATGATTCTAATATGTCCCCACCACACTAATAAAACATTGTACTGCTAATAGCATGCCATTAAGGTGAGACCACTACTACACATCAAGGAAGAGAGAGGTCAGCAAACCATTTGGTCTCTAAAGTTCACATTGTTGAAACTAGTTTTGAGGGGAAAACTTAGGGCTTCTTTTCTGAGAATTTCTACCTAGAATCCTTTCTGTGGCCCCTAGACTCTCCACCTCCAGACACATACCTTTTAATGTTTTGGTTAGGAATTCCCTTCCCTGTTCACCAGAGAAGCAAAACCAAACACGTAGGGGAAAAATGCGTGTGAAGACAGGGCTCAGCAGTTCCCCATAGATGGAAGGAACCCGAGTTTAAATTTAAAGGGACGAAAATACCGCTATGGTTTGAATGAATGTCCACACCTCCACCCCTGACCAACAAACATATGATAAAATTTAATCCCTAGGGTAATGGCATAATGGACTTCTCAGCTTTGAAAACCATGAGAAATAAATTTATATTAGTTATCATTACCTAACCTGTAGTGTTTTGTGATTGCAGACAGAACAGATTAAGACAAGCTTAAATGCAAGAGGAAATAAGATGCAATTAGCAAGAATAAGGCAAACACCACAAATCAGAAGCACAAAGGCTGCAGATGCTGACACCATCAGATAAAGACTACACACTAACAATGCTAAATGTGTCTAAAAATAGAAGGCCCATACTTTTAGAAATAAAGAAATTCATTGGAGAAAATTAAACACTCAACAGACAGACTATTACTTGTGGCATTAACGTTGATTAGATGTACTGAATGATCCTCTTTCTGCAAAATTAGAGCCTGGATTTCTGTGAGGCACTGCTGCTGGCTTGGAGGAAAATCTTCAAAGATTGCCCCTGTGCCACACAGACAATTAGTGTAAGGGGCATTATCACACCAAGAAGCTGAGACCAAAGAACTATTCTCAGCCAAGATTCATTAAGGACTAGGTCTCAGATGTTTGTGTGCATCAGGCTCACTGGAGAACTTGCTAGAATGCAGAGTGCCAGACCACAGAATGTGAAAAATGTACATTGTGATTTGGAAAATCACATATTAAGGAGGAAGTAGAATAAATGTGAAATAAAACCATGGACTATAGAAAAGCCCCAATCTGTGTCAGTTATTGAATGGGTTTAATCTGCAACAATCAATTTGTATTTTGGTGATTCTCGTGAGAGGTGTATATGTGAGGAGGGATGGGGACGGAGGGAGGAAGAGAAAGAGGGAGGGAAAGAGAAAGACAGATAGAAGTCCATGGCGCATGAAGGCTTCCCACTGGACACGGTTTTAGAGGGAATATAAATTGCTCAAAGATCAAAGAAGCCATGTAGCTGCAGCTCGCTGTCAGTATTAACAGTGAGGATACCCAAGGCAGACCTGGAATGTGATAGGCTGTTGCTGGGATCCACTTCATGGAAAGAGTAAAGGAAGGTACAAGAGTCACATATTCAGTTTCCCAAGTTCACAGAAACAAAGGCAAAGATGATAACCCAGGGCAACTCATTGTTCATATCACAAAGGATCTATTAAAAAAGCTGAGGAGATAAGGGAGGGCCTTGAATTCAATCTCTTGTTCAATAATAATAATAATAATAATAATAATAATAATAATAACAACAACAACAATAACAATATCCTTAGAGTAAAAAACCAAAATAAGTTAGTTGCTTTTTCCTATGCCACATGTTTCTCCCAAACTTAGATTTCCCAAACAAAAAACATAAAACTAAAAATCACTGTTCTGTTTTTCCCATCACAAAACATGTGTTCAGTACAAAAACTACAACTTGTTTATCACAAAGCTTCAGAAATGAATACACAATTACATGGGCTAGAATTGAACTAACCTTCTAATTAGAATGCCATTGCTGTAATAAATGCTTAGCCTGTTTCCTGGACCTTCATGTGGAACACAGAAGACCAGCTCAGCCTGAGAAACATGAAAACATCAGCAGCTAAAATTAGTACTTCATAGTTATGACTGATGAGAAAATGACTCTCAGTGCTACCCAGCACTCCTAGGCTAATATCTTTAATTTATTCTTGTAGCCATTTATTCCTGGCTACTAGTCTGTAATAGTACCATTTATTGCTCTCCTAGCCTGTGATGGCCTTCAAAAATAAAGTGAAGGTCAAGAACGAAAACTGGGCTAAACACACACTGTGGGGAATGTGTTGGCTAACGTGAGTCCACTCAGGGTGTGTCTGGCCCCCTGGCCAAGAGGAACAACTTTATGAAGGCAAGGGATACTTCCCATAGCTGAGCCCCAGGTTCCTTAATCCACTTCGTTATAAAATGTGCCAACAGATAGATCTTGGTGTTTTTTTTGTTTTTGTTTTGTTTTGTTTTTGTTTGGTTTTTTGTTTGTTTGTTTGTCCGCTTGTTTTTTGGTTGGATTCACACATGCTCTGTGGGCTGTTTTAGAGAGGGATTCTAAGCAGTAAATAGAGAGCTGAGTCATCCCTCTGACAAATCTCGGACCCTGGGAATTAGACCTCTGCAGAATGCCAGAGGCTGGAACACATGCATGACCAGCAAGGCAGCTCCCATGATAACCTGCTGCCTAGACTGTCAGAATTAAGCTTTCTTTCCAAATGAAAAGTTTGGGTTTTAATGAAAATATTTCCCCTAAAAATGGGGAAAATAAATTAAAGCAGAGTAGCCGATGTCACAGTGTCCCAAAAGGACTCAAACAGCATTTCTACACAGAAAACACTACTACGTTCACCTCTTGCTCACCAGTGGCATGGTAACATGTCATCCAATGGCATGTTAACTAGAATGACACTGCTAATTAGGGCAGTGAAGGAAAAACAAAGATTGTTTTACTTACCAGGCAGGAGAAATCCCTATTCTAGAAACACTACAGTACATGGCTCTGAAATCTGAAATCCTGCCATTTTCATTGTTGGGGAACTCCACACTGAGTGTTCTTGAGTGAAGAATTCCTAAGGTGTCTGTCAAGCACACCCTGACATCAGGATATCCCCAATGAAAATTTTCAGTTATAGTTCCATTGAAAACAGTCTTAACTCAAAACTTTAAAACTTATCCAGAAACAGATGGAAGAGAATTCCAGATGAAATGAGTCTTTTCTAAAATATTCAAGACACAGGAGAAAAAAGTAAATCCATCAAAAACAGCATCAAAAAGCAGTCTTTCAGGTGTTTGCCACCCAAATATGAAGACCTGAGTTTTATCCCCAGCTTCCACGTAAAAAACTTGGTCTATGTGTCATATACGTGGAATCCCGTAACTGAGGAAGCAAAAACAGCAAGATTGCTTGGGCTTGCTGACCAGTCAGCCTAGTCAAATTAATAAGATCCAGGTTTATTGAAAGAGCCTCTCTCTAAAAATTGGTTGTAAACTAAGACTAGAGAGGGACACCTAACATGAACTGGTGGCAGCATAGCATGAAGGTCCTTGAGTCCACAGATCTCCAGAGGAAACAGGAATGGGAAAGAGGGGAAAACTGTTCGTATATCCAGAAAGATGAGAATTAGAAGTGATTAACAGCCTGCAGATCTGTGTTATCTGTTGGGTTATATCAAGGTCTCCAAACCAGCATTAGAGGTGGCTAATAGCTCAAATGACCTCTATGCTATCTATATTGCTAAGACCAAGCCAAAACTTGTAAACTGATACAGGTAGCCTATCCCTATCCTCTTTTTAGAGGAAATGACACTACCTTTGACACTACCTTGAGCTGAGTTTCAATGTAACTACAATTATGTGTCCATGGAAGATTGTATTACAGCAAGAAACTTTTAAAATTGAAATTTTACGGGGCTTAAATTCATTGAGAATAAAAAACATTATAAGATTGCCCAAAGTATGATCCAGGTTGATGAGGTCAACTTGCACCAGGTTGATTTAATCTTATTTCTTTGAGAGATTAACTTCCCTGCATGACACCTGCAGGGTCTCCACAGTCAACTGCATCCAGTTGCATATGTGTGCACATAAGCACTCATGAACACAAAGCCAAGGCAGCCATGCCAGAGCTGAGGTCCAGCTAAAGTCCTGCTCCTACATCCTGCCCGCTGGCTCCAGCCTGAGCTACCCCGGATAGGGCAGCCCTGCTGTGCTCTCCATTCATCCTGGTTAGAATGCTTTTTACATGCTGTTCCTCCTACAGCCACACACACTCGAGCGCACGCACACTCCCTTGTGCAAAGCAAATTGGAATTTCCTCAAATAAAAGTAAACACTGACTTTCACACATAGTAATTAAGTAAGAAACAAACCGAAATATTTGATGAGGGAGTTAAGGAACTGGAATTTATTTCATGAATTTAGCAGGCAACATAAAAGATGAATTAAACTGTGGGAAGATAAGGTGAGACTATCCCTCAGTCTAGTAATAGAAACTCTTGAAGAATAGAGAAGGGGTTCCAGGATAAATGAACTCAGAGGTGGGGAAGAGGCAACATTTGAAGAGATCTGAGAGTTTCTCAGAACTGATAGAAAATGTAATATTCAGATTCAAACACCATAAGGCAAAGGAAAACTAGCCCATTCTGTACACTAAAACGAAAATTAAGAGGTCATATTAACCAGAGGAAATATATTGAGTTCTAAGTGGAAAAGAAAATCTACACACACACACACACACACACACACACACACACACACACACACACACACACACACACACAGAGAGAGAGAGAGAGAGAGAGAGAGAA
This sequence comes from Rattus rattus, assembly GCF_011064425.1. NCBI lineage: Eukaryota > Metazoa > Chordata > Mammalia > Rodentia > Muridae > Rattus > Rattus rattus. The sequence continues at coordinate 129,387,437 of NC_046158.1, read as the reverse complement.
TGTACAGACTATAAATCCAGCTCCAAGCCAGAAAGATAGCCCCTTCTCAACCACCAGCAATGCCTGCCCGAAGACCAAGTATGCTCCCCACCAACCTTCCTCACATATTCAAACCATACACCCAAAGCTCAAAGTCACCCCTGGCATTGCAACAGAATCCCAGGAAAATCTTTCCCTCTCCTCTGTCCACCATGACTCCTGGGGGTCCCTCAGATCATCTCCTCTGAATCGTGAGTTTCCCAAGCCTCCAACAGAGCAAGCAAGTAGACTACTATGAACACATCAGCCAAGAGAATGAGTAAAATAGTAACCATCTGAAAATCCACTGGGCAAACAGAAACAAAGGAACAAAATTCTCACCAAACCAAGACAACCCAGAAAAAAGCACCTACACCTATAATCACCCCAATCCAGGTGACTAGATTTCATAACAGCCAGGACCATAGGTCAGGATAATATGTTCACCACAAGTTCAGATATCCTACCACAGCAGATCCTTAATATTCCAACATAGCTGAGACACTTTAAAAAAGACTTTAAAAACAACTAGGTGAATATGATAGAAGTCTTCAAAGAGGAAATGAATAAACCCCTTAAAGAAATCCAAAAGAGCACAAACAATTGGAGTAAGTGAAAAAAAAATCCCTTAAAGAAAGTCAAGGTAATGCAATCAAACTATTGAAGAAAAAAATAAAACTATTCAAATGGACTGATGAAGAAATCAAGGAAAACAGCACTCTTCACCGTAGCCTCAAATAATATAAAAGTCTTGGGGGTAACTCAAATCAGGCAAGTAAAAGACCTGTAAGACAATAAATTCAAGTCATTGAAGAAAGGAACCGAAGAAGAGATCAGAAGACAGAATGATTTCCCATGTTCATGAATCCTGTGGATTAACATAGTAAAAATAGACATCCTACCAAAAGCAGTCTATAGATTCAAAACAAGCCTCATTAAAATCTAACACAATTCTTTATAGATGTTTAAAGAAAAATCTTCAACTTCATATGGAAAAACAAAAACCCTGGATAGTTTAAAGGAATCCTGAACAACGACAGAAATGCTGGCATTATCACCATCCCTGATTTAAAGCTTTACTAGAGAACAATACTAATACTAATACTAATACTAATACTAATACTAAACAGATGGTATTGGTATATGAATAGACATGTGGATCACTGGAGCTGAGTCCAAGGCCCAGACATAAACCACACATCTATGGACACCTGATGTTTGATTAAAAAGAAAACAAATAAACCCTGGGAAAAAGCAAGCATATTCAACAAATGGTGTTGGTAAAACTGTATATCTGCATATAGATGAATACATATAGATCCATATCTATCACCCTGCACAAAACTCAAAGGCCTCAACATAAAACCAATCACACTAAATCTGATAAAAGAAAAGGTGGACAATATCCTTGAATGCACAGGAGACAACTGTCTGAACAGAATACTAATAATGTAGCCACTACGATCCACAATTAATAAATGAGATCCCATGAAACTGAAAAGCTTCTATAAAGCAAAGGACATTGTCAGTCAGACATAGAGGCAGCCTGCTTCATGCGAACAGGTTTTTACCACATCTGATAGAAATCTGATATATAAGTATATTTAAAAATCAAGAAACTAGATATGAAAAAATGAATAGTCCAATTAAAAAGTGGAGTAGAGATCTAAACATAATTTTCAATAGAAAATCTCAAATGCCTGAAAAACACTTAAAGAAATGGTCATCATCCTTAGCCATCAGGAAAATGCAATTCAAAACTTCTTTGAAATTCTATCTAACATTTGACAGAAAGGCTAAGATCAAAAACAGAAGTGACAGCTCATGCTGGAGAAGATGTGGAGCACAGGGAACACTCATCCATTTCTGATGGGAACGCAAACTTGAAAGCCACTAAAGAAAAGGCTCTGTCAGAGCATGACAAATACAGAGGCGAATGCTCGCAGTCAACCATTGAACTGAGAATAGGGTCCCCATTGGAGGAGTTCGAAAAAGGATTGAAGGAGCTGAAGGGGTTTGCAACCCATAAGAACAACAATACCAACCAACCAGAGCTCCCAGGGTACACATGGACAGACCTATGGCTCCAGCTGCATATGTAGCAGAGGAAGGCCTTGTTGGACACCAGAGGGAGAAGTCTTTGGTCCTCTCAAGGCTGGAAATCCCCATTGTAGGGGAATGTCAGGGCAGGGAAGTAGGAAGGGGTGGGCAGTTGGGTGGTGGAAAGGGGATATTTGAAATGTAAATTTAAAAAATCCAATAAAAAAAGAAAGAAAACAATATGGCCATTCCTCAGAAAATTGGAAATCTATCTACCTAAAGACCTCTCTATACCACTTTGAAGCATACATCCAAAGGATGCTTCATCCTACCACAAGGACACTTGCTCAAATATGTTTAGCAGCTTTATTCATAATAGACAGGTACAATGGAAACAATGTATGTCCTTAATTAAATAATGGATAAAAATTGTGGTATGTTTACATGATGCAGTATGGCTCAGTAGTTTTAAAACCACTATCATGAAATCTGCAGGTAAATGGAGGCAACTATAACAATATCCTGAATGAGGTAACCCAGACCTACAAAGATACAAATGGATATTATTTGTTAAGTAAATGATAATAAAACAGAAATACACAAACCCAGAGAGGTTTGGCAATAAGAAGCCCTATATGGGGAAAGCATGAATATACATGGTGTACTGACTAGTTTTGTGTGTCAACTTGACACAAGCTGCAGTTATCACAGAAAAGAAGCCTCAGTTGTGGAAATGCCTTCATGAAACCCAGCTGTAAGGCATTTTCTCAACTAGTGGTCGAGGTGGGAGGACCCAGCCCATTGTGGGTGGTGCTATCCCTGGACTGGTGGTCCTGGGTTCTATAAGAAAGCAAGCTGAGCAAGCCAAGGAAAACAAGCCAGTAAGAAACATACCTCCATGGCTTTTGCATCGGCTCCTGCTCCCTGACCTGCTTGAGTTTCATCCTGACTTCCTTTAGTGATGAACAGCAACATGGAAGTAAGCTGAATAAACCCTTTCCTCCCCAACTTGCTATTTGGTCATGATGTTTGTGCAGGAATAGAAACCCTGACTAAGACCCATGGGAAGAGGAAACAGAACAGATTTTGGGAGCGATGGGATTTGGAGGGGTCAGGTGAGGGGGGACAGATGGAGGGAGAGAGTTCAGACAGAGACAGCTGGAGTTGGAGAGCATGTGATGAATGGTATGGAAGCTCATGCAGTGGAAAGTTCCTAAAATCTACGAAGGTGACCCAAGTGAGGACTTTTAGTAGTGACGGATATGAAGTCTGAATGGGCTTCCAGTGGTGCGACTATGTTACATTCATTTGAGTTGTTGGCTGAGAGTATCTCCTGAAGATCTCTAAACAACTCAGGCTGATGCCAGGGCAGACGATCATCCTCTGAAAACTGGCAGGAGGGCCCCAACACTAAGGACAACACTCAAACAGCTCATTAAAAGCAGAAAAATTGAGCTGGTGCAGGCTTAGAGCCTTCTCCCTTACATTCTAGTCTTTTTGTCAAGATAAGGTTGTTCTGCAGGCTATGGAAAAAAGAAAATTGGACACCAATGCTACCACCAAACCTTGCACCTACATTCTTTCTTGCCTGCAATATGTGCAGGGGCAATGGTGGCACAGAACATGTGACTGTAGCCAATCAAGTTTGGTTGAAACTTAGGGACCACCTCATAAGAGGGAGCCCATGCTCTACAACACTGCCTGGGTGGCCAGGAGCAAGAGACTGGATAGCCAAGAGACCGAGGGTTGAACCAAACAGAACTGGAAAATAAAAAATCAAAATAATGTCCATGAAATGATTCTTAATGCTATTCTGCTACACTCATAAACTGATGCTTCGTCCATTCATTACCAGAGAGGCTTTCTGCAGCAGCAGATGGGAACAGATGCAGAAACCCACAGCCAAACATTAGACAGAAAGTCTAAGTTGAAAGTCTCCATTGGATCCTCCCTTCAGAGGTCAGCGAACCCTTCAGAAGAGGGTGAGGAAAGACGGTACCACTCAGAGGGGATGATGAATACCAGAATATAATATGGCCCATCAAATCAACTAGGCAGGGATTGTATGGATTCACAGAGACCAAAATGGCAAGCAAGGGACCTGCGTGGGTCTGCACCTCTGCCTCTTTTAACCGCTCCTGAGACTCTTTTCATCATATTGGGTTGCTTTGTCCAGCTTCAGTGTAAGGGGTTCCTCCTTGTTCTACCGCATCTTGTTTTTTCCTGTCCGGCTTTTGTTTCTTGGAGGCTTGCTCTTTTCTGAAGAGGAAACAGATAGGCAGGAGAGCTGAGGGCAAGGAGAGGTGAGGAGAAGCCAGGAGGAATGGAGAGAGCACTGGTAGGAGGAAGGGGAAACTGTGGTGGGATGTATTGTATGAGGGAAGAACCTATATTTTAATACAATAAATCAAAAAAATAATTTCAATATTTTTAGTAAAATTTTAAATCTAGAATTTTATAACTATCGAACTTTCATTCTCAGATGTCTCTGTTCAGAGACTGAGAAAATGAGGTTACTTATAGATAATCAGTCTGGCTATTAACCGATGATCCTCAAAATTAGAATTCATCACAGAAGGCAAAAAGCAAGACAGAACATGGAAAGGAAGCGAGGAATACTAGTAATTTTTAGCAAGCAATGGCAAAAGAAAACAACATCAACAGTTATAATAAAGATAAACTCTGGTGCTATAAAATCTAGGTGGAGAATAAACATTGATGATAATATAAAATAGGGAAGAAGTTCTAAGATCTTTGTATTGTTAAGAATGAAGACAGTATAAAGTCTAAAACTGTATCACTGAAAAATAAATCTAAGATTTGTAAGGCAACATCTAATGATACAACTTAGTAGTAAAGTGTACAATACCAGCTAAATGTGTATGTGTGTACTACGTGTGTGTACATGTCTCTGTGTGTATGTCTCTCTGTGTGCCTATGCTGTGTGTGTGTGTGTGTGTGTGTGTGTGTGTGTGTGCCTCAGGATTATGTCATAATCACACATTACTGAAGCACACACCTCTGCATATACATGTTTCTGCCTGTAGGGAATAAATAAAGCATGCCTGAAATCTGACAGGTTGTCATCTCTGAAAGACAGCCATCTACCCCAAGGATTCAGGACGCAGTGGTGACTCTGGGGATTTCCCTTTTGTCTTGTGTTTGCCCTTCTCCTCTGCATTTTTTTCTGAACATGCCCTGCGGCTGAACTCTGCAACCCCATTTACTCTTGCTTCTTCCTAACCCAATGGTGAAACTCTGCTAATCTGCCGGCTGTCTTCCCCCTCTGTTCAGTTTACTTTTCCATAGCTGCTCAAGATTATTCCAGGATGTTCTGTGGGGGAGGTGGGAGTGGGAGCTGGTGAAATCTTGTCTTATTTTTTTTAATCATTTTGAAGGGCTATATTTACTTCATTTCCAATTCCTGCTCTTGTTTTAACTTTTGCATGCTCATTTGGATTTTATTTTAGATTTAAAATATAGCCTTGCAGTTCTAGACTTCCCTTTTAATTTTATTGGCTGTGGGCTTTTGCTTGTTTATTTTAGCATTTATTTTTAATCCCTTTTTATTGTACTTACCTCTTTATTCATCAGAGCATTTAAATTACTGAGCATTCCACTATTATTCCATTTAGTATCAATTTCCTACTTGCCTTATTGTTCACATGGTTAGTATGTATTTCTTAATCTTTTTACCCTCTTCTCTATATTCTATCCCTCTCTTTCATTAAGCATGGTTCTATCTTATTGTTTTCTCCTTAGGATCACGTTGTGCACTGTGGAGAGGTACAGACACTTGATCTATCAAGAATGCAGGGTATCCTTGGGAGACTACCTATACTCACTGATGTTTCATCCTGTAGGAATGGATCACACTTGCATTGATTGAACGCCATGTTGGATTTCCCATGTCTCATGAGCTCCACTTGAAGATGAGCTGCTTGTTTACAGAATCTAACGATGACTAAACTGGGGCTGTTGATGAATAGTCTGGAAACAGATTTCAACATAAGAGGCCCCATGATGTGCTTTATATATGGCTTCTACCACAAGACCCTTGCCCTCAACAGCCAGGAGCAAAACACTGTTGAGTCTCATTTGTTGTACCTTCAGAAATTACAGGGAAAAATCTTGAGTCAGAAAATGTTTGGATATCTCCAGGGCTTCAAATGCTGAAGGTTCCTGAGGTCCTTAAGTGTGTTACTGAGGCACACTAATATTACTCTAATTGAAGGTTATAGGCATGCTAGGCCAGGGCCTCCATGTAACAGGAGTGCTATGGTCCCAATGGTTTAAGGGATCCATCAACTAAATCACCAAATACTAGGCCGAGTGACTGAAGAGCTTCTCCTTGTCTCCCTGGGCTCCCATAAGACACGGGCGTGACTATTAACAGTGAGTTACTTGCTGTTCATCCTTCTTCTCTTGTTGTCTTCCCCATCTCCCTTCTATGGCTTCTTGGAATCCCCTCTCATCACAATACATGCACTCAGATGCTTGACTTAGGGTGGCTGTTAGGAAAGCTAAACTCTGAGCTGCCCTAGCCAAATCCTGCTTCACCATAAGTTTCTTTGCCCCACAGTGTGAAACAGGGCCAACAACCCTATCTCCCATGGCATGGAAAATTCTTTCTCTTAACATGAATTTTATAAAGCTAACTGGAAGCAAACTCTTGATTTTCCACAAAGAAAATATAAATGACAATATATTGACTGACCACTTTGACTCTGGTGGCCTCAAGGAAGATTACAATTGAGCCCTCGACCTCTCAGAGGGATTTCTTTTGCATCTGACATAGTTACCTTACAACACAAACATGCCTTGTTACTTGTCTTTTCACTTTCTGGGGGTGTGAACCATGAGCATATTCAAAAGGTTTAACTTTATCCTGTGCTCACAAAACTATAATTCTTGCTCCTGGGAGGCTGAGGCATGAAGACTGAAAGGTCAAGGCCAGATTTGGCTACATAATAGGTTTGAGGCCAGCCAGGGCTACAGAAATAGATTTTATCTCAATGCACCAAGATTTGAAGCTGTAGCTTGGTGGCAGAGCTCTTACCTAGCATACAAGGCCCTGGGTTGGGTTCTTGTCATGGAAGATGAGGTCTAGGAGTACAAAACATTTAGTTTTATTTTACAGGCCTTTGGTCCTACAATTCACAAAGGCTTTGAAAGCCTGGGTTAGCATATGCCTACATCAGCACAACAGTGTGGCTCCCAGATTCAGATGTGCTGACTTAAATGAAAATTCCTCCCTAGAGTTCACAGAATTTTGTAGCACCAGTTCAGGCTCTTGGTATAATCTAGAGCCAAGATCTGGAGAGTATATTGTTGCGGTCAACAAATAAAATGATATGAGCCATCTCAGATCTGTCATCCTGGCCCATGTTATGAGTAAAGGACCTCCCATCAGCAATACTGTAATGCAGGTGGCCTATACTTACTACAAGACCAGAGAATTTCATAGACTAGGGAGAGAGGGTCAGTTAAGAGTCCCCAGTCTTCAGCTGGCATGCTACTGTCTAGAGAATATTTAACACTTTGCTTCAGGTGCTGCAATAGTGAAGTCTAGCCTCTTACCAATATTGGCTTACCAATATTTGGGTCTTTGATGTTTTGAAGTAAGCCCGGCCCCCATGCCCTGCTGTCTAAAGCCAGTCCCTTAAGAAGAGCTCTGAAAAACACCCAGTCAGCAAACACCTGGGTCAGACTTCATTAGAGAGTCAATCTTGAATCAACAAATATACACAGAGTGATGGTTAGTAGTAATTGTCAATGGGATAAGATCTAGAATCATTTAGGAGGCAAGCCTCTGGGCAAGCAAGAGAAGGATTATCTAGATGAAATTAATTGAAGTGGGAAAAATACCTTGAATGTATCCTTTTCTGCATCCTTCTATAGGTTGGGATCTTGGGCTGGATATGAAGGAGAAACCAAGCTTTACACAAGCATTTACCTACCATTGCCTCCTGACTGCTGCTACACTGTAACCGGCTGCTTCAACCTCCTCCTGCATTCTTGCCATACGAGACATGCATGGCACTTTGAATCAAAACAACCCTTTCTACCTTAAGTTGTTTTTATCTGTATATTTTATTACAACAGACAAGTAGTTAAGACAGACGGTTCCTTAAGATCATGTTGTACTGAAATTTCATTAGAATGCTGTAGTTGTACTAATATATAAATTAGACAACTAAGAATTCTATGTGAATTCCTGGCATCTACCATAAATTGAACTGCTGGTGTGATGGTGTTAGGGGCAGATGAGGGCTGAGGATTTACAGATGCAATTTTATTTCTCTTCTTTCACTGCAGGGAGACTAGACATCAAAGTACCAAGAGAAGTCTCGCCATGCCTCACCCTGCTTAATTTCTCAGAAATATATTACCCATGGGCCATGGGAACACTTGCTTATGGTTCTCTTGTTCCACCAAGGTTGCCCTGTATACCTTTACCCTCCTTTCACATGAGAGGTTTCACATTCTCTGATTCTTCATCTCTCTGGAGCCTAGAGTCTATGATCAGGATACCATCACCACACAGCAGACACCCTGCCACGTCCTCATCACAGCCTATGTTGTGAACTGCCCCACCAACTGTCCAACATCCAAGTATCAACTATGTAGTTTATTTTTCACCCACTTGTTCACTCCATCTATAATGATCACCTTTATTATCAAGGAGCGGAGATATGGAAGCAGCTAATAACCATGCTTCTGCACAGATCCGTGAGGTCATTTCCAGGAAAGATTAAGTAGGGAGAAGACCCTCACCCAGAGTGCATGGCACTTTTCCTCAATTCTAAGAGTTTGGAGGAAAATCACTGCTACTTGTGCGATTGCCTTCACTTCCTGCTGGTGTGTTCATCTCTGTTGCTACTGTTGCTGTCATCAAACTACAGTTTTGTCAGTCTCCAGCCTAGACCAAAACCCAACAACTACTCTTGCTATCTCTCAAGGTTTCAGCATCCTATTAGGATTATTGAGATATCTGGTTCTGTGTACTGGACACTTAACATATGATCATTTTCTTGAGGGTGAATGCAGGATGGTTAACTCTCCATCCCTATATGTTGTAAGTAATTCTAGTGAGCAATCTTCCCCCTCTCTTCCCCCCCTCTCTCTCTCTCCACTTCCTCTCTCCTCTCTCTCTCTCCCTCCTCTCCTCTCTCTCTCTCTCTCTCTCTCTTTCTCTCTCTCTCTCTCTCTCTCTCTCTCTCTCTCTCTCTCTTCTCTAGAGAACCCTCATCAATACAGTACAATGAATCTTTGACAAGACCTAACAATTATTCTTCCTGCCTGTCCCCCAAGACCAAGTTAGCATCATCCTTCACCCATGTTATATTGAGGACCTTCTAGAACTTTCCTGCTTACATGCTTGATATGGGCAACAACCACAACGGCCTTTTAAAAATAGAATTGAACATATGTCACTCCTGAATAAAGTTCTGCAGGGACATTGTGCCTGGAGTATATACCAAAGGTGTGAGCATGGTTTATGTTACCCTCCTTCACCAATTCCTCTGTATATTTTACTCAAACTTTTGGCAAGGTCCCATCCCACTACTTCCCAACATCACTGTTCTTCTTTCACTTTGGAAACATAGAAAGGTGTTGCTGTCATCCATGTGGTTTTTAATCTCCTGAGTTTAAGAGATCTACAATGTTCCATGTAGCTGTGACTGCAGCTATAAGTCATTGTTCCTGATTACTTTGACATTTTCTGAAGAACTATGTTTCATGATGTGAAAGTTTGAAGATACTTATCCTGTTCCATTTTGAAAAGAACTTAACACTAACAGCTTCTCGGTTTCACTACAGGGATAATAAAGCTCTAAGACTCAGGCCTTATGAAGCTCACAGCCTTATACACAGAAACCCAAGGCTGGGATGGAGAGTATAGTTTGCATGTCTGAACCTACTCCTTCCAGCTTACGTTCAAAGGTCATTTTTTTTCTCTTATGTTTAAGTAGAGTCTCTCTATGTACCCCTGACTCTCCTGAAACATGTAGACTAGGCTAGCCTTAAACTCACAGAGAATTGCCTGCCTCTGCCTCCCAAGTGTTGGGATTAATGTCAACTACTACCACACCCAGCTACCCATGTCTCTTTTTAAAAGTGTGTCATCAATTCACTCCCTTTATTAATGTTCTATTTGCTCCCTAGGTCACAATCTATAAGGTGCTAAAACAAGCCACCCAGACTGCAATGAAAGAACAGCTAAGGGTGTGAATCCACTCTCCATGCATTATGTAGATCTACTTTGCAAGGAATGGTTTTTGAGAAATTACACCAGCCTAGTAACTTCTTAGATATGTGCTTTTCCAGGGTCACCAGGGATCCAGATGGAGCAGCCCCTATCTGTGTAAAGCTTGCACTCCATCCAAAGTTTGGAGGCGGATGGTGAATTTAGCAAGGAGAGACATGGATAAGAGCCACAGAGAAGCCGTGTAGCAGGAGAGAGCCTGGAGTGCGTGGGTTGGGAGGCATCTCCAGTGGGTGTTTCTGGGGATGGTGCTCATTGCACCTCATATCAAGAGCAGAAGGAGATGCTCTCCTCATGAGTCTCTGGTCTATTTTTACCACTTGGACACCATGAGTCATGCTACTGATTGTCTCTCAGCACTGCTGCTGCTGAGCTCACAGCCAGCCTTGGACATCAGAGTATATATTTGGGATACTGACCTCCCTTTGGTTTAATCTCTTTTTTTTTTCCACAATGTCTCCCATCCACCTTTTTGGCATCATCTGTGCATCTTGTCATACTGCTACATCTGTTGTGCTCTGGGTGACAAGGCAGAAGCAACCCCTTCCCCAGTTTTTTCCCTATTCACTGGCAAGATGCCCCTGGCAAAAACAAAATAAAACCAGCCTGTCACGATGGTCATCAGGAAAGGGCAGCCAAGAAGAAACAGTGATGTTTGTCCACTCGTCTGCCTCAGTTAAAGACAATACTCACGAGCCCTCCTGCTGGATCTAACCACTCACATGTGTTATCCAGGCTTGAGCACAAGAGTATTAATACTGCAATATCCTGAATGATTATCAAATATAATTTTATAGAAATTCCTTTCTACTGGAGATCTGATCTTGTCTAAGTTTAAGTTCGGATAAATGTTAATATAAGCAGAAAATCCCTCAAATGTGTTTTCCATACACCCAGAGCTTTGAACAAACACAATTCAACATTAACATCTTACAGTGTGACCCTTTACATTCTATTCTCTCTAATGGAGAAGACAGCCCCCATGCCCCAGGCTCGCACACCTGCTCACCAGAAGCCAGATGGCCAAGTACCATGGAGGATATGCATTTGGTCCAGAAAGTGGATCTCCATGTTCCTAAGAAAGATGTCAACGGGATGTTCAAGGAATGACGTTTATTCTTAAAAGTCACTAAAATAGTTTTTTTCAGTTTGAGAGAGCATTTATTTCAGGGCAGTGTTCTTCCCTGGCAGGCAGAGTGTGCAGGGGAAGATTCACTATGGAGTACCCAGAGAAGCATGCCTTCACTGCAAGCTGTGATTCATGCCGAATCAGAGCAGCCTGAGTCCCACAGAAGCAAAGCTGCTTCCCAAATGGCACTGACTCCCTTATTACATATACAGATGATGTCTCCTCAGACAAAATTCACTTCCTGATAAGAAATGAATATACAGAACAGAACACCTTCTCAGCAACGCCACAATCCCCATGCCTGGGTATCATCATGGCTTCCCAGAAGCTGACTTCTAAAGAAAGCTGGGGTGTGGATAGCCATCCCTCAGCTTCCCTGGGGTTGGCCTGAGAGGAGAGCGTTAATGTGGACACTGCCATTCCTCAGCTTCCCAATGGAGTTGACTCCAGCACCTTCAGAGACAGTGGATGACCATGTCAATGTCTGCATATGACCTAGACACATCTTCCCATATGCTGGAAATCATCTTTAGATTAGTCATAATATATGATATAATATAAATACTATGTAAGAAGGTGTTAGGCTGTCCTGTAGTTTGAGGAATAAAGAGAAGGGGAAAGTCTATATATGCTTACTACAGAACTTATCTCCTAAATGCTTTGAGTCAATGGTTGGTTCAGAATAATTGAATTTATAGATGTAGATCCTACAGGGCTGACTGATATTTACTTAGGAAGCAGTTTTAGAAAGCAGGGAAGGTAGCTGAACTTAAGGTGTGAAGTTCAGGAGAAATGCCGTTCAGTCAGGTTCTAGAGTCAGTGAGGAGTCTAGAAGATAACACAGAACAAACATTCAGGAATTCCATTGAAATGTGTGAGTTGGGCACCTGTTTACCACCTTCCTGCCCATTGTTGATAGAAACTATTCTCTCTCTAACCCTGGTAGCTCACCAGAATGGACTGAAAACAGTCTTCCATTAATGAAAATAAGCTTCAGGTAGAAAAACCTGTTTACCGTTTGTAAGAAGCTCTGGAATGACAAAATCGAGTGCCTATAATTGATGCCTAGACCAATGCCTTTATTTGCTCTAGTTCATAAAAACTCTCTCAAATGAAACACCATAGGATCTTCCATTAACTTTGTAAGATATGACCTATGAATGGATGGATGGATGGATGGATGGATGGATGGATGGTCTCAAAGATACACAGGACAAGCCACATTCAACTGAGTATGTCACCACCATTCTGTAGAGTGTACGTCACTATCACCACCACCACTTTCAAGGAAGGATCTGGGGTTCAGGCAGGTAAAGCCAGCTGCTTATGGTTGAGTAACAAGAGACAAAAAGTTGAAGGGGAATCCAACCGTTCTGACTCATAGTCTCCCTTTGTATCCCTGCACTGCATGACTTCTCATTAGAAATACCTCTTCTGAAATAGACTGTCCACAGCACAACTTGTGGCCTGAGGTAAACCTGAAGTCTGGCATAGAGATCCAATGAAGTGGAGAAAAAATGTGCAATAGTTCTGCTTTTCTGCACTTTCATATGCACCAGCTCTTTGCCTTGACCCAACCATGACCCCTAGACTCATGATCCTCCACAGGATTCATAGGCAGAACATTCTAGGTCCTCAAAAAAATAGCCATTTTCAAGAACTTCAATGTATATGGAAATACAGTGTTCCAAGTAAAGCAATTCTGAGATATAAGGCAGAAAATAACCTATGGTATATTTAAATAGATGAAATATGCAAATTCACAGTTTGCATACTTAGAAACATGAAGAGATTTCTTTTCCTAAAAGCTTCCAATTATTTTAGCATGTGTGCCAGTTTGAGGAAATCTCACCTCTTTTCATTTTGCCTCCGTGTGTGTGTGTGTGTGTGTGTGTGTGTGTGTGTGTGTGTGTGTGTGTGTTTCAGTGTCTCAGAGCAAGTTTTCTTGCTTTCATTTTCAATTTTTCTTCACTAATTAAGAAATATTTCCCTCGGCTCCCTTGGAGTAGCAGGCACTGTGGTTGTCAAAGTCTGATCAGGAATGCAATCTGTTTTGCTTAATAGAAAATGGATCTCCTGCACAGGTATGGAGCATAATCCACATTCTTGAACTCTCTTCCTCATCAGGAGGGTCTGTGACATCCAAGTAGACACTATAGAGATTTCAGCATTTACAAGTTAAACTTTAACTGAGCATTTTTGTTGGTCTTATTTTGTTTTCTGAGCCAGGCATAGTAGGGTAACACTTTATCAGACAGGTCAGTACTTTTGCTTTCATGGCCTGTGACAGGTGACACACATGAGTTAAGGCACGAGAAAAAGAAATTCCTATTTCACAGTTTTCATCTTAAAAGAACTCCAATGCACATGTCTTAAAGGCTTGGTCTCCAGCACCAGGCTTCCAGGAGGTGGTGGGACTTTAAGAAGTAGCCTGTGGGGACCAAGTTAAGTTACTATAGGGGTATCCTTGAAGAGGTTATTCAAATACAACCCCCATCCTTCTATCTGTCTTTCCTCCTTCTTTCCAAGTTACTATGAGTTAAGGGGACCCCTTTCTATATGTGCTTTCCACCCAAACTAACAAAAAATGAAGACTGAAATGTCAAAAACAAAGGAGCAAAACAAAACTACTCCACTTATGTGAAACTGATCTTAAGGATTTTTTATCATGGTTACAGAGATGGCTAACAGGAAATTTGCCTCCATTTGACAATTAGACACACCAAGCTCTCTGTGTTGGCACTAAAATATAGCCGCAACCCAATGTTGTAGAGCAACTGATGAAAATTGGATAGAAGGTGCATTCACTGGTAAAATTCTCTGTCCTCAAATATTAATGAGAAAAGGAGATTCAACTTTATTTTCCAACATCCAGTACATAAAGCCATAGTCAAATCTCTATAGGTCACATAGTCATTAAACATGAGAAAGCCTATTAGATAGCATCAACTTGTAAACAGTGAGCAAGTGAACACTATTCTCCATCGTGGTCATCTCCTGCTCCAGTCATGACTTGGTAATGAATTGCATCCTAAAGTCAGATGTAATAGCTAAAAGACTAGCCAGTTTTCACCCTTATTTCAGAAAAGACCTTCAACTAAGCAGTCCTGTTTAGTCCAAAAGGTGCTGGGTTCCCCCCCACACACACATTAAAGCATTTGAACAAGGCTACATTGTGTGTTCAATATTATTAATGCAAAAAAGACAATTATGAGGCAATGAGATAGCTCAGCAGAGAAAAAGTACCTGTCATACAAGCTTGTCACTTGTTTTTTTCCCTGAATCCCAAAGAAGGTGGAAGAAGAAAACCGACTCTATAAAGTTGTCTCCTGACTTCCACATGCATGCCATGTCACATTCATGCCTTCATTATGTACACATACATATATACAAAATAATAATAGTTATAATTAATAAGAAAGAAAATTATTTTAAAGAGGAAACGAAGACATTGTGAATGTATAGATGATTAATATGTCAATTCTTGGGTTTATGATGAGGGTTGGGAATACTTTGTCAGTCATAAAATAGAAAAATAGAGACAGGAGTAAAAAATAATAATACTGAGATTGGTAAATTAGCGCCATCAAACACAGAACTTTCTGGATCAAACTTTGTAGCCTTCATACAACAATCAAGGAACTTCAGGAAGTCTTCAACTTCTTGCATAAATTGTAGCTAGAAAATAAGTAATAACACAGATAATACATGGTCCTTTCATGAGGTCTATTTCAAGAATGAACTTGGAGTAAGTTCCTCTCCAGAGTAGGTACTGGAGATACAGGGATCATCTAAGGACCTCACTCTGGTGTCCACCCACCCCTTCCTATGTTTGGGAAAAAGGTACTTGAGAGGTTTGGATAACAGGTGGTATTCATGGACCTTAAAGTGAACTGTGTTTAAATGGTAGACCTTTAATCCCTTACTAGTATATAGTATAATAAGATCACTTTGAAGGAAATTCCATTGAAGATCTTTCTCTAAATGGGTTACTTCTACCAACCCTAGCTTTTCTCCTTTTTTTGCTCTTTAGACATGCATGCAGAAATAAAAAATGAATACAGGTTGGGACATACAAAACAGTCCTAATGCAGGTAGCAGACTTTGTCCATTTTCTCAGTACCTTCTCCTGTGGGTAAGCTAAATAGCTGTCTCTTCCGCTGTGGTCCAATGGGTACCAAATATTGGTAGCCATCTTTGAAAACAGCTTCTCACACTTGTACAGAATGCCTGTGCATTATGATTGTTGCAAATAACAAAGCCACTTTCCAAGATGCATTAGTTTCTAAAGTCAAAAAAAGAATCTGTGTCAGTTTTGTTATAATTATTTTTCTTTTTTTCCTCTATTTTTGAACTCCCTGTTATTTTTCTGTAATTGTTATGATTGTGGGACTGCTTAGGGCTATATTCACAACTATGCACATTGTTTGTATATTTATATTTAGAAGAAAAAGAAAACACGAAGAGGACATGAGTTGAAACCAATCAAACATGTAAAACACAACAAATTCTAGAGATGTCACTCTGGCTGCAGCTAGCTGCCTCTTTCCCACATTTCAGCTTAGCTGACCATGTACTGTTTCCTTCTAGGAAGTGAGGGAATTGGTGATTGGCTTTACTGTCAGGAACACCTGGCTTCTGATACTTAATTTGGAGCTGTCCATCTTGGAACTAGTGATGCTGATCACCATGGAGCTGACCTACTTGGACTTTCGGATAATAGAAATGACATCACTCTGGATCACTGACCACTTATCTTCATGGCTAGAGCACAATTGAACATTCTTAAATGCTGGCTCTTTACATCAGTAAGGGGTACAGGAGGTTCTTGGGAGAACATTTCCAAGATTTTCCATCTAAAACTAATGGAGATATTGCTTTTAATTTTGGCCAGCTTCTTCCCACAGTAGACAGAGGTTTTTCTGGGCCTGGGTGATGTGGAACGGACATTCAGATTGCCTTTGGTGGTAGAAGCTTACTGGTATATGACAACATGGTGAGTTTTTCTCTAGTGTATGTCTACTAATGTATGGGAAGATGAGACATTCTTCCTTTATAGTGTGTAGTAATGTTGCTTAGCAAGATGGCATGATTGGGCAACTAACAAAAGTGTAATGCCTGGGGACATAGTGAACAATCCCCAAAATATGCCAAAAGCTCCCATTTTGGCATATGTGGGCTGTGCACAAATATATATTAATGAGAGGCTGGTATTGCGTTCCATCTCAGTTGAACCACACTCAAAACTCTTATCTTTGCTCTCATCAGAAGGCTTGGGCTTTCTGTCATTTTGAAAATCATTTGACTTCCTTCTTAGTTATTTTTGTATTGTTGTGATAAGATACCATAACCAAGGCAACTAATAGCAGAGAGAGTCTATTTGGAGTTTAAAGTTTCTGAGGGTTAGAGTCCATGATCATCACAGTGAGGATCGTGGCAGCAGCTGTCAGAAATAATGCTGAAGCTGAGAGCTCACATCTTGAGATACAATCACAAGACAGAGAAAGATAATGGAACAGCACTGGCTTTTGAAACCTCAAAGTCTGCTTCCAGTAATACATGTCCTGAGACAAGGCCACATCTCCTTAGTGTTCCCAAACAGATCCATCAACTGGGAACCAAGCAGTCAAATATAAAAGCCTACAGGCGACCATTCTCATTTAATCCACCACCACATCTTCCAGAGACGTAATGGCTATGTCATAGTGCAAATAGCATTTAGACCAACATCGAAAGTCTGCATAGTCATTTAGTCTCAACACTTTTTAAGAGTCTAAAGTCTTTTTCTGAGATTTAAGGCACTCTCTTAATACATATATATTATTTATTATATACATGTACACATTATATGTACATGTAAATACAACCTCTTGTAAAATAAAGTCATATATACTTCCAACATACAACAGCACACAATACACATGACCATTCCAAAAGAGAGAAATGGGGCCATAGTGAGGAAATATTGGACTGAAGCAAGAACAAAATCTGGCAGAGCAAACCTTAAAACCCTGTAAAGCTCCATGCCAGATGTTGAAAGACACAGGAGAGCCCATCTTCCCAGCTTCACTGACTGCAACACACTTTTCTCTCTTGGCCTTGTGGCACTATGCATCGGCATCTCTGTTGGGCAGATGTCTCATGGCTCTAGTATCTCCAACATCTTGGGGTCTCCAAAGCAATCAGGGCTTCATTTTCAAAGTTCCTTTCAACGACCTCTCAGACCCTAAATTTATGCACTCCTTGCCTTGATGGCTCTTCTTAACCAGGGAAGAGGACTCTATGACCCCTTTATTTGTGTATCCTTAATGGTTCTAAGTGGTTAAAACTGACAATGTCAACTGCGTGCTTGGGATGTAACAGGGCTCCACTGAATACATTTGCATAAGCTTTTTTACCTTTGTTGCTTTTAGGAGGAGGAAATCCCTTTTGGCCTTCTTTCTTTCTTTTTTTAAACAGGTCAGAAGCTTAGCTGGGTGGGATCTTGCCCTGAAGACCCTACTCTTTATTTCACTTCATCTTTTTCAGCACAAACCTTGGCCCCAACTTTAAATTTCCTAGTGCTATTTTTCTCCTCAAACTGTAAATTTTGTATTTCTTTTTATAGCACTTAATCTTTTCCATTGCATAAGAGTGATTACTAATAACCACTTGACAAAGTCAGAATTAGTTTGTCTTGAAATCTCCTCTGTTGGGGGAAAAATTAGTTTCTTTTTATTCCAGTTTAGCCTCAGGCAAATTCCTAGGAAATGGGAAGAAAGCCTTCATGTTCATTGCCAAAATCTTACAAGAGTGGTCTGTAGTCACATTATTAATATTGTTCCCTCTGAAGTAACTTGAGAAAGGGCTGCACAGTCCACATGGCTCTCAGCAGTACTGTCTCCCATTCTCCTGCTAGGGTGGCCCCTTAAACTGAGCTTGCAGCATTCACTCACTTTCCTAGTCCAAAGTCTCAACGTCTTCACATTCCTTCGAAACAAACATGGCTAGGACTGCTACAACAGCCTACTTCCTGGTACCAACTTCTGTCTCCTTTACGCTTGCTGTGACAAAACACCGTGACCAAGCTAACTTATAATAAACAAAGCATTTAGTTTAGGGCTTATGGTTTTCAAAGGCTAGAAGCCCTAATGGCAGAGTAGCTCAGAGCTTACAGCTTATAGCTTATATTTGGATCTGAAAGTAGCAGGAAAAGAGAACATCCTGGGAATGGGAAGAATCTTTTGAAACCTCCAAACATGTTCCCAGTACCACACCTCCTTCAACAATGCCATACCTCCTAACTCTTCCCAAAAATGTTCTACCTGGGAACTAAAAATTCAAATACAAGAGCCTTTGGAGGCCACTCTCATTTTAACCACCAACAGTGTTGTGCTTTGAATGAAAATGGCTTAGTCCCATGGGAGTGGTACTTTTACAAAGTATGGCCTTAGGGTGTGTGGGTAGGCAGACAGGTAGGTAGGTAGGTAGGTAGGTAGGTAGGTAGGTAGGTAGGTAGATAGGTAGGTAGGTAGATAGGTAGGTAGATAGGTAGGTGGGTAGGTAGGTAGGTAGGTATGACCTTGTTAGAGGAAGTGGTCATTGGGGGGAGGGGAGGACCTTGAGGTCTCATATGCTAAAGCTGCACTCAATGTGGCAGACTCTTCCTGTTGCCTGTGACTCTAGATATCGAGCTTTCAGCTGCTTCTTCAGCAGCGTGTCTGCCTGCATGCCACCACACGTCCCACCATACTGTAATGAACTAAACCTCTGAACCTGTAAGCCAGCCCCAGTGCAATGTTTTCCTTTACAAGCACTGCAGTGTCATGGTGTCTCTTCACAGCAACAGAAGCCTTAACTAAGGCAGACAGTTTCATAAATTTATGAACTTAATTTAATTATTATCACCCTTTTTTCCCCTCCCACATTACTTTCTCTCTCCTTCTGGTGTTTAATGAGTCTCCTTCCTACTTTTATGTCTTATTTTTGTCTGTGGTTCATTAAGTAATTAGAGGTTACCTGATAGAGAAGGAAGTTATTTGGTGAAACAAGGGCAACTTTGCTGTGCCTCCAACACTAAAGAAAATGACAGCCTCCACCTCTACGAAATGTTAATGGGCCAATCATGTGCAAGTCTTGTGCAGCTATGGCTTCAGTGAGTTCCTAAATGTAATGGCCATAGCATATCCAAAATATAGTTTTTGCTACACATTTTCTCATTCTGGGTCTTTACTTTCTTTGCACCCCTTCTGTGATGTTCCCAGAACCTTGGAGGATGAGTTATAGCTGCTAATAGTAAGCACTCTACCATGACTATTCTACTCATGTTGACTGGTTGCAGTAACTTCCTCTTACAAAAGTCTATAGCTTCTCTGATGAATGTGTGACCCAACACTGGAGACTTTAAAAGGTGGAATGACAACAGGACTGCTTGGTATATCAGTAACAAAAGACTTTCCTCTATGGCCCGAGAGGAATCTATTATCTGTGGAGCTGGCCTCATATCAAATCAGAGAGCAGGTGGGCATCCCTAGATCAGATATGATACTTTTTATATGGTTAATAGCCAGGACGGTTCCTTAAATGACATGATTTCCAAGGCTTTGGTTTTGATACTCCTGGTCAATCCTTTATGAGGGTGAATTATTGGTCAGGTCTTTACTATTCACTGAGCCATTTTCTTGGCTACTCTCTTGCTTCAGGCCCAAAGAAACATTTTCCTGAGGGCCTCCAAAAGAGCTATCATGATGAACCTGAGTGAGTAATGCCAGGTAGGTGTTGTGAAGTGGTGTGAAGATTAGTCGAGGGTCCACTAGAGGAATCCTAGGAGCAAAATTTATCAACATTAATGTCTTCACCCACACTGTCCTAGTAGATTGCAGCTGCACTGACTTTCTCACTGCTCATGATAAGTTCGGTACCTGAAAAGTGACAGACTCTCCAGTAGCAGCAGAAGTTTGTCATCCATATAAATGAATATTTTACTGGTGAACCTCTGGCAGATAAAACACAAATAGACATTATAGACACTCAGGTTCAGTAAAGTCAAAAGTATATTTCAAAATGTCTTTGTGGAAAACGCCTAACCTCAAATACTTTTACTTTTTGCTTTCTATGTATCTTGTAATAGTTTTGTGAGCCATTAGTTCACACTGTAATCATAGCTGATCTAGAACTTATTATGTAACCAGGGTCATAAACTTTTGCAATCCTCCAGCCTCAGCTTGTGTACCAAGATGCCTTTTCTCTGGTGTGTCTAGGGTAATGCATCTTGAGGGAGCTCCGGCAGCTGAGCTTTTTGTTGGCTTTGTGGTAGCTTTGTTGGCATTCTTCAATAGATGCTGCAATTTCGGGGTCTCTGGATTGAAGGCTCTACACTTCCAAAAGTCAACAACACTCAGAAGATATTAGCTTTGCCTCAGGAAGTGAAGGCTTTCCTCCATTACTTTTGGAAGAGACTTGGGCTATGGGCATTAGAAAAGAAGTCATCTCTGAGGTACTTGGGGTTACTCTCCAAAGAGAGATTGTTTTTAGGATTATCATAGAGAAGGAGTTCCTATGACATGGATGAGTTTTTGTCTAAACAGAGATTCTGTTTATGTCTGTTCTCCAGGTATGCTCAACATCTCTTGCAAGAATATGTGGTCATTTAAAACAATACCTGAGAACTGTTGAAACCTGGGTGGTACACACACAGAGAGACACACATACACACATATTTTAAGTGAGTTTATGATTTTTGTATTAAACTGCATGCACACTGATCATTAGGTGAATAGAGTGTGTGGGCCTCAGTTATACACACCCACTTATGGAGGCAAGAATAGAAAATGCATAGGAGATACAGTATCTTGGGTCTCTCTATTTTTTTCCTGACACTTTCTATCAATAACACCTTACAACAATATTCACTTACTTTTAAAGACATAAGTATCATTCTTTTGGCATAATTTCATGTGCTGTTTGTAAGATATAACTGAGTGAGTCAGACATCCCCTGGGGCAACAGAGATGTGAGCCTATCCTGGAGCTTTTGCCTGCATAGATGCACAGGCACCAGCTTTGGAGTCTAGTAGCAAATCCATACTCAGTGACAGGATGGCTGCCTTAGTCATTCTGTTTCCCTTTCGGAACATCCATCATTTGGTCATTTTACTTTCCACTATGCATGGGCATAGTGATCATAGTTCTTCAAGATACACAGATACATGTTTGAAATATGCTTTGATTAGAGTAATAAAAACAAGCTGTGATAACATAATGTACAGCACGATGATGCTCTTCAGTCCCTTGGCTGATAATCAGGAGTCAGCATTATATATATGGAAACTGTTCATAAAGACCTCAACTATTACTTAATTTCTCAATGACAGGACCATGGCTCTCAATGGCTCTTCCTTAATTTATTACAAATACATCTTGTCCTGGCCTTCTCTTCTACCAGCAAACCAGCGCTGCTCATACAAGCCACTGAGAGAAGCTATGTACACCATAAAAATTCTCTGCAAGGCTATAGAACCTAAACAGGAACCATCCCAATATATACATGTCACATAATCAAAATTCTGTGCCGTAAGTACTTACACCACTACAGGCTGTTAGGCATTGGCAGCTCTCCACGGCAATGGTAAATATCCTGACTGTGTTTATGGACAACATGTGATGTAGCCTTGCTGGGTAGCAGAGGTGGATAGTGGTGGATGTGAACCAATTATCTTCCATAACTCCTGAAATAACTGAGAACAAGCAGGTGGGATAATAAGAGAACACAAAACCCCATTTCCTGTTCCTTTCCAACCAGTCAGAACATTATCAGATCAATAAATATTTCCAACTCTCCTTCAAATGTGGACATTCATGAATATCAAGATCTTTGACCAGAACAGTCCTTGTGGAAAATTGTGTAGACATTCTTCAAAAAAAAATTAATAAAAGACAGAAATCCTACTACTGGACACATAGCTAAAGAAATGGAATTGGTCTCTGGAAAGAGACATGTGAATTGTGTTTTCTGCATTCCCAAGAGCCAAGAGTCATAATCAACTTATATGTCCTTCAGTGGATGAACAGAAAAGACAAGAGTCACACAAACATGAAAGAATAGTATTCAGTCTTTTAAAAAACGAGAGAGAAAACAGATCCTACTATTGGCAATATGGATAAACCTGAAGGACATATTAAATAAAATAAGACACAGGACAGATATCATATACATGATATAGAGAATGTAAAGTGGTCAAATTATAGAAGCCCAAAGCAGAATGGTGACTGACAGAGGCTGGAAATTGTAGGGGTAGTGACGAGGAGATGTTGTTCAAATAGTACCAAGTTTTGCTCATGCAAAGTGAGCAAGTCTTAGATACCTGCTGAAATCAGTGTCTATATATGACAATATAGGCTACATTCCTAAGTACTTGTGAGGACTGCATATTTTACATTAAGCGTTCTTAGCACTCCGAATTACAGGAAGGCAGTGAGAACTTTGGAAGTGAAGGTGAGGTACAGCACAGGGTGTGCTGGTGGCCTCAGGTCTGCACATTTCTCAGCCATTAAGTCTGGCCATCAATATGCATAGCTTTCTGTATCATGGCTTAATAAGCTCAGTGCTTAGGGTTTTACTTCTGAGCTCATAGTTGAATTCTTTTATGGACCAAGCTTTCATATCACTATATGATAAGCACCCTGGGCTGAAGTTGGGAAAGACCTGAGTGACCAATGACATGACTAGTCTATGTCTCACATGAACATCCAAGTCTTCTCTACATATATACAAACGTGTTAGGATCCTAATGTAAAACCACAGACAGACAATATAGACTGGGAAGACTAGAAATGGTAAGCATTTAGCCAACATTTCCCATCTAGTTCCAGAAGTGAACCCATAGATGAGATATTTAATAAAGTTACAATATAATCATCAAATATTTGTTGGATCATTAGCTAAATTCTGAAATGCTTAATGGATTTTCTCTTCAGAAGCAATGTCTCTAGGGTTATTTAAAAGCCTAGTATCTGGCAAACTTTTAGCAAAGAATCGATATTACTAAGAAAATGTTGGTTTCACAAGACCCTCCAATTGTCTGGTACTTCCTCATGGTATGTACAATGTGGGGCATAGGGAGAACAAGACCCATCCCTTTCTACCAGGAACTCAGACCCTTGCTATCTATCATTTTAAAAAATCTAAGGATTTTATTTATGATGTTAAAAAACAGAATTAAAATAGAATGAATTGTTGGCTATAAGGCCTGGACACCAACTATCCAAGGCTTTTCATTTAAAAAAAAACCAACAATAAAATTCATGCTTCTACAAAAATACAAGCTGATAGTGAGATAGTAAGCAAATTATGATTGTGAAGATACTATAAAACCCTTTAATATGCTTTCTAAGACTGGATTTAGGGTGAAAAAAGTGTCCAATTGGTTCATTTGGTTTTTTTTATTATTATTATTTTTGTTGTTGTTTTTTTGTTTTTGAAGGAATTGGGTAGAATGTGAGAGTTAGAAAGAGATACAAAAGCTGTCACTGAAAAATAAAGATGAGACTATTTTAAATATCTCCAGCATGGAAGCAAACACCTTTACCCACCTCCGTGAATTTTTACAGGAACATTTGATTTAGTATCAAACTTTACTGCCCATCTAGTAAAGGGAGAAGTAGGCTTTACTATCACTGAGCGAGAGACACTCATCATCCTGGGTGGACAGCTTGCCAACATCAGCCAGGAAGAATTATGGTGTTCATATTATAGGCGAGGAAACAGATGGTGAGGGAAGCCAGTTATCGGTTATGTTGCCTAGGGTTAAACACCTAGTGAATAACTGAATTCAGGTTTCCTAGCATCAATCAAACTCATATCCATTCTAGTGCATCCAACTCCATCCATGCTTACAAGGATAAATTAAAGACATACAAGTAAGTTTAACAACGATATGAAACATTTGTATGCTAAAGAGATGGCTTTGGAATAAATAACAGAGAATCTAAATAAAAGGAGAAAACTCTGTGACAGTGAAGTTTTCAAGCCATCATCTTTGATGGTAGTACTCAAATTCAGATATCCTGCATATCAGACATTTACATTATGATTCATAACAATAGAAAAATATAATTATGAAGTAGCAATGGAATAATTTTATGGTTAGGGGTCAATACCACATGAAGACTATATTGGGGTTGGGGATTTAGCTCAGTGGTAGAGCGCTTGCCTAGATTAAAGTGTCACAGCATTGGGAAGGTTGAAAACTAGTGTTCTAACTGAACCACAGATTCAGTACCATCCCTGTTGACATGGCTTGGTGACAGTGACTGATAAGTATATTCCAAATACACATGAAAAGGCAGGGAACAGAGTCATAACCTGTTTGCTTCTGAGTCATGCAGCTGAGATAGCATTCTTATTTCAATGTAAAAATAACGTCAACCTTCACTTAGCTGCAGCCACTATTTACCTAGAATGCTGCCAGACTTTAGCAGACTTTTGTCAATATGGTCTCACTTAAATCCCTAACAGCTTTAGGATTGTGTTACTCCTCTTTTGTGGACTTAGAAGCACAAGTCCAAGTCCTAAGACTTGAGCCTATTTCTGGCCAAATAAATCCTGTGTGTGGAGGAAAGGCTGTTCTTTCATGGGCTTGTGGCAACCACAATTTGATAGTGGCTGGCAGTTTGGTACATCTCAGGGACACAGTGCAGCGAGTTAAAGCTGCCCTCCTCAACCTACTCTTCAGTGAATGAGTCAGCATCCTGTCCTTTATAAAATGCACAATATAAGGAGTTGAAAGGACTTATGTTGGTATGTGGCTTCATGGGTTCCATCCATGGTGGATTGAATCTGTGGCTTTGGGCCTATGGAGGCACAACTCATCCTGCTGGGACCATGTGGCCAATCAAATAGGCTCATGGTATTCAGTAAGTAAAACAAAGGAGAAGGGGACAGATATTAATGTCACCTTCAAGGACATGACCTAGCTTCCTTTCTCTAGACCACACCTAGCATGTGTTCTCTAGCTTTCTAAGAGCTCTACATGATGGACTTTAGAGACATAATGAATTCAAAATCATAGACCAAGAGATATCATCCATCTCACTGGGATCACTTAACAGAACATTGGCTGGTCAAGCAGAAATGGGCTCAGATTATACATGGATCTATTCTAAGATATGAACCAATACAGGGACAACAATGAGTGATGAATGTTCTCTTCAAAAAGAGCATTGAAGGGAACGATGTTCTGAAATGGTCTAGAGTTGACCTTTAGCAAGTTGTGGACAGATAGAGCACACTGAGGCACTGTTCTCTTATCTGATAGGAATACATTATATCTTGTGAAAGTTCAGGCCACAAAATATAATTGGCAAATCCCATGCTTGGAGAAGAGCAAGTCTGCCCTTTGGACCTTGGTATTCCATCCTGGTCTTGGTTTAAATCTATTAGTGTTGTACCATAAAACTGTTAAAATCCAAAATGTTGCAAGTGCATGTATGGTTGTCTTTGTGACTAGAAACCATTATCTAATTAGTTAATTAAATATCTAACAAACAAACCCAGACAGTATGAGAGTTTTTCAGACACTGAATAAAACAGTGTGCTTTTCTCCCAAGAAAGTAAGGACACAGAGACTTACAGAGTGGGCAAGAACTTCACAAGGGCCCTTACATACTGCAAAGGAATCAGAAGGACCTGTAGGTCCTCCTTAGGATAAAACTAGCACTGCCACGTTCTTACTTAGAGATACCACAGGATCAAGAACTACATAGTACCTGCCACTTCACGTCTCCTCTGCCTGCATAGTGGGGTTTATTTAGGTAGCCAGCCAACCCCACCAAGTACATGAACTTCAGTAGGAATGAGAAGGCCTGCTCCTCTGGGCACCATTTCCACTCTATGACCACTCTTCTGTCAGTTGCACCCCATCCCAGTTGAAAAAAAAAAAAAAACAACAACAACAACAAAAAAACAAAACCTCTGTTGTCAGGATCTTTGATTTATAATTCATTCACCTGATCACTCAGGGAGATCCTGACACTGAGCCCTCTGTTACTATATCTTTCAACCTCTATTCAACTCCTCAACCACAAGCCAATCTTCTGCTCAGCTGTCAGATGTTCAGGTGATGATGGAACTGAACCTGATCCTCCTCTGGGTGGATGAGGTCAGCTTGTCTTAGGCCTCAGGACTCTTTTGATGTTAATAGTGCCTTCGTGCTGTCATTAGGACCCAGCCATGCCAATCCTCTAAGCATGACTGGCTCACATTAGCACTGGAACAAACTTCTCACACAGGTTTCAATACAGAATTCTGCCTTCCTTCATCACCCTTTCTACTCCCTCAACTGTACAGAAAGCATCAGATACATTCCAAGCACTGGAGCTCAGGATTTGGTACCAGACCTTGAATTTACAAAGCAAAAGAGGCAGCAATCTTGTCCTTATGAAGATTACACTGCAGTCTCTCCATCTGAAACTCCAGTCATTCTGAGTCACGGTAGCCCAACTCATCCCCATCTGTAGACAATAGCCAATACTTTGCTTCAAGCCTTCCCATACCATCTGGACAAGAACATCTACTATCTGTAACTTGGACTCTGCTTTCCTTGCCTTTAAAAACTTCCACACTTAGCCCTGACTTATGTGACTACTTCACAAAGGCCAACCATTGCATCTTCTCACTGCATAACCCTTATCACACACATAGAATGAACAAACCTATCAACCTGGCAGATAATCTAATCTCTGCTGGATGCTCTAAGCTCATCTCTTATCACTGGTGCAGCTTGGTGGTTTTGTGAAGTATGTGTCCAGTCAGTAGCATTGACATCCCTACTCAATTTTCACCTGCACCAGATACAAATTGGATTTCCATTTGGGTCCCACGCTAAAGCCTGTGCATCTATGACCTGATGCTCCCCATGTCTTTGAAAGATGAGATCATTCTTGTCTTCAGGATCTTCACTACCAAATTATTTCCCTAAGTAAACTATCTCCAGACTGCACACATGCTGTCCTACATACCCTCTCACAACCAGCCATATGACTTTTCATACTACTTCAAACTCACACACGCACACACACACACACACACACACACACACACACACACACACACAAAACCAAAAATAATGCCATCACATTGAGTCCTTGTTTGAGTCATAATTTTGAATATCATGCACCAGAGAAAAAATTGGCCTATCAAATCACCCATTTAGTGGTCAGATGAGAAGCCTGCGCCTCTGGGAAAGGTTCCCACCTATGTATGCCTTTCAGAAGACTTCTTTCCATGTGCATGTACCTAGCTGGAATGAAACAATCATCTGCAGAGCAGTCACCTACTGACACCTGCTCTTAACTCCTAGGTTTGTGGGTTTTATGGGCATCAATGTGGAATTAGAACTTTCAGTGTTATATGACATTTTTTGGCATGGGAAACTGCCAGGACTGTGCCCTAGTCATTTCCTTGAAATAAAAGGCAATGCTTCTAGAGGATCATAGACCACTCAAAGCAGCACTGTTTATAACATCCTTGTGGAGGAATATTCTGAAACTTTCTTGTGAATGAAATGAGGATGTGGCCTCTTCAAGGTATAGTTGAGAAGAAAATTCTTTGTGTAGATATGAAGACATTTAGACATGAAGGTATGGAGATATGTAGATGTGTATAGCAAGAGGCATCTGGAAGAATCCAGAGTGGGGAGAGAAAGCAGTAAACCAAATATGACCAGCAGACTGAACCAAGCCATGAAAGGAGAGGGGTCGGGAATGAAAGAGGAAGGGAAGAGATGGGGCAAAGAAGACAGAAAGAGAGGACAAAGAGAGGAGAAGGCAAAGGAAACCAAATGAGCTTATGGTAGAAATGGCAGGGTTATCTAGGAATCAGAAGCTGGAGGAAGGGAAAGGAAGCGAAGGATAATAGAGAAGTTTGGGTAGCTGGGGTTGGGTGAGAAGAGCTGAGGGAAGCCACAGGTACTGAATGAGCCTGGGGGCAATCACCCACTTTAGTATGCTAAGAGGTACTACAGTTAGCCACCTGGCCTGAGTTCTTTGGGACCTGACATCCAGTATTTTAATATGAGTCATTTTCAAAGAATATATAATATCAGAGGGAAATCTAGTTAAAAGAAGTCAACTTAAATCAAGAAAAAGCTGTACGACTGTACAGACTGATGGGTATAAGGAGATAGATAGATGTAAGTGAGATAGATAGATAGATGTAAGTGAGATAGATAGATAGATAGATGATAGATAGACAGATAGATAGATAGATGATAGATAGATAGACAGACAGACAGATAGATAGATAGATAGATAGATAGATAGATAGATAGATAATGTGTTTTAGTTGAGATTCATGTCCCCAATGAGAAACCTATGACCACGGAAAACAAGTTAATCTTTAGCAAGATTCAGAGTCAATTTACAAGTGTGTGGTAATTACCAGAGGGAGGGGAAAGAATGGATCCAGATTTATTGAGGTTTGTTGGTATAATTCTGTCAAGGCAATCGGCTTTGACAGTGGCTGAAAGAAAGATTTCCACAGTGATATCCTAATACTTCCTTGTGTTTTCTGAGGACATCACAGCATTTTGATAGATTCATATTTCCAAAATATCTTTCCAACCCCAGGCCTGGTAGGCTTTCTCTGCATCAATTATTGATGGAGTTAACAGAGCAGAGTTATCATAATTAATGCCTTAATCCCATGTAGACACATCACTAACATTGCACACACCTCCTAAATTACTGACTTTCTGAGAAATATGTTATTGTTCAAGACGTAGAGGACCTTACTTACAGGCAGGAAAATCAGACATGTCCTGGATATGACCTAATGGAAGAGTGAGAACAGAAAGGTTGTTTGTAAGAGGTCTAAGTTTCCAGGTGTTGAGGTGATTAACGAATCCCTTTCCAGGGAACTTGTAGCTGGAAGAATTTGTATTGAATGATTACACATTCTTGTTGGTAGGGAATGAGAAATATGCAAAGACTGGAACATCCAAACTCGAAGGAAAATAGGTAATTCTGTCCATTGTTTGCTTTGCTATGTTCAGGCATTGACTTTCCATGCTGGAAGTAGGAATCTTTAACAGGCTGCACACCAAATAGTATATACTCACGAAAGTGTACACCCTCAGAATAATTATACCCTCAGCTCTCCCCCCACACAGACACCACACACACACACACACACACACACACACACACACACACACACACACACAGACACCATATACACACACACAGACAGACACACCACACACACACACACACACACACACACACACTTATTTCCTTCTGGCAGGGATATTTCTAGTCTGCATCATGCTAATTGCATATTCAGGCCTCAAAACTATGAAATAGATAACTTACATTTCTATGTAAAGTTGGCGTGCCTCAGGTCTTTCATTATAATAACAAAAAGACTAATATGCTTTGAAAGGGTCCTGATCAGGTTTTGTTGTTTTCTCTTGTTTTGGAACTTGAAGATATACCCACGACAAGTTTAAAAATGCACAAGACTTCCAAAGTCACCAGCAGCGGACCCCAGACCAGACAACAGAGAGGTATCTTGTCTACACCTGAAGCTTAGTGGAACCCACACTCTAAGGAACACCTCGCCTATTCCCTTCCTTTCCAGTCCAGTGTACTGTCACTGCTCAGTAATTCTCCCTGACCTCAGATATGGCAGACTGTAGTGGAAATTTTGCAATTTTGGTTTCTTTACAAAACACAGAAACATTATAAGCATATGTTTTCGTTTTAATGCCAGGTGTGGGGATATGAGGCTGCTTTCTAGCAGCTGACTATGATTTGCCTCCTTCCCTAGCAGAGGCGTGATTTTGCCAGCTGCCGATAGTTTGTGGTTGTAAGATGTTAGGAATTATTGGGACTTTTCAGAGCATACATAAATGCTAAGGCCCGGAGGGTTGTTTGTTGGGCTGCTGGCTGCTGTGAGTTGCAGATTGTTAAGGAGTCAAGCACAAAGAAGAAAGCAACAAGAAGGAACTAGATATACTGAAGGCAAAGATCAAACAGGCCAGCAGATCACTGGGAAATAGTCTGATGATAATGGTGACCCCTGACTTTATTCAGGGATCTTTCCTTTCCTCTCTACTCCCTTTTCTCTCCTAGTTAGTTCTCAGGGTTGAAGTGGGTGGGTAGAAAAGGATGAAAGAAAGAAAAACCTCCAAGTATAAAAAGACCAGTGTCAGCACACACTTTCTTTGTTCAGTGTTGCTCCTCAGTTAATTCTCAATCCTTTAAGAAAATCATAAGGCCTTCCAAGGACTAGCAAAATGGGTACCCTTTCTGAAGGAGTATACATAGCAGAGGCTCTGCCTAGGTCTCGCAGTTGAAGCAGACCAGCACTTGGCCCATAATAAGAGACTTATGGTCACTTGAATGGGTACTCACAAAAGCCAGAAACCCACTTTCTAAGCAGGAAACAGTCAAAGCACAGAGGGCCCAACTAGCATTCCCGGCCACATCTCCACTATAAAAGTGTCCTCTGTTTATTACAGGAAGCAAATAAAGTATGATCACTCAACTGTTGTGCTGGTTCAACAGGCCAGAAGCTGTCCTCTGCTCCCTTGTCAGGCAGTGAAAACTATAATCACTTACAGACAAACATGAGTGTTGGTAGTAAGGTGAGGTTGCCTAGGAAGTGCGTGTGTCCATATGGTACGAGATGGTTTAGCTCTCCCAAGTCTGTGTGAGCGTGAATACAGCATCTGCGCAGTAACTGAAGGACCCTGGCTGAATGATTTCCACACTTCCTATGTGTAAATTTAATGGTGGTCTTGCTCACAGATTGAATTTGGCCAAGGACTACATTACTGAGTTGTCTTATGAATACAGATGTTTTTCTAGCCATGTGCCATCACTTGCTAGGAAACAAAAGAAAACATTTTGTAGGTGGGTTAAAACAGCAGTCACTGAATTTTTGACCCTGCTCTGGAGTGATACTGATGTTCTGGACTCTTGTTACCTCTCCTGGCATCACTCCTCTAGTAACCTATGGCTCTATTGTCCCTGATTGCATAAAGTCGGATCATGAGGCATCTGGCAGTCAGAATTGTCAGCTAGACCATGTTCAGAACAGACTCACTGACATGACTAATGAGATGTATTGGTCAAAACCAGGCTTGGGGTCCAGGCTGGGTCACATGGAGGAGTGGACTGGTCCTCTGAATGGAAGGCAATGACAATGCAGAGTGTGAGGTGAGTCACTAAAGCCCTCCTCACAATCACCCACAATCACCCAAAGCAAGGTCCTCTGAGAAGGGACAAATGGTAAGTGCAAAAAAGCACACGCACAGGGACATGTGTGGGTGTATGTTGCAGATATGCACTCATTATTTTACTGAGTTCTACCATATGCTAAAGAACATACTACGTCTTTGAAAATATTCCTTCTCTATCCTTAAGAATACAGGACTCATCTACAGTTCAGAAATAGAGAAGCCAGAGCAGAGAGGATAATGAACTCAGGTAGGCTGTGTGGATGGGAAGAGACAGAGCTGGCATTGATGTCTCAGTCCCTCACAAGCCTCTTTTCAATACTCTGCCTCCAAAGTAGATGTGTGACAGCAGAGATAACACATTATACATTTATTCTCCTCTGCCAAATGCATACATGAAATGGATATTAAGTATTTGGTTTTATTGTAGTGTTACAGAAGATGACCTTAAATGCACTATACTCCTTGACACCAAATTCAGCTTATATGAGTTTCTTTACAGCAAGTAAAAACAGACGTAGAACACAACAAGCTGTGTCAACATCTTCTGCAGAAATGATTCCTGCCTCTCTTTGCAATATATCCCCAACATATCTGTCTACGTTCCCTGGCCCTATTTTCACCTCAGCCCTTCACAATCTAGTTACTAAGGTGTGACCTTCGAGCCACCAGCACCTGGCACCTGTTAAAAACACAAGCTATCGTCTCCAATCCAGACGGGTTGATCTGTAACCTGTAGGTCTGCAGAGCCCAGGTGTCTGGCATATGCACAAGTCTGAATATGCTGCCTCCTGAATGCTGAAGTAATCAACTGATGCTGATGGTTCTGTCATGATTGCCCCCACCTCAGTCTACAGCATTTTTAAAAGAATCTGTTTGTGTCAAAGTCTGTGTCCTGTTGCTATAGCAGAATACTTGAGACTGATCACACACACATACACACACACACACACACACACACACACACACACACACACACACACACACACACACCTAATTAGCTCACAGTATCAGAGAGCCAATGGAGCTGGCATCTGCTCAGTTCTGGTGGGACTGATGATGTTACAGAGGGAGTACACATAAAAGAAAGAGAACACATAATAAAGAAGAGACCCTGGAGGGGCCAGGCTTACTCTTTATAACAACCTATTCTCTTTAGAAATAACTCAGTCAATTTTGAGACCAAATTCACTTTGCAAGGCCAGTATTAATCCATTTCTGGAGAATGGCATCCCTAGAGGCTTAGGAGCTCCCATTAGACCCCAAACGTTTCTCAACCTCAAACCCCATACCAAGGAAGAAGCTTCCAGCTCAGAAAGCTGTGAGATGCTTAAAGCATTTCTGAACAACAGAAGGAGAACTAGGTTTTAAATAATCCCAAAAGAATCAAACAGCAAAACGAGAGCCACCGTGGACCTGAATGCTCTCAATGTGTGGTCCAGACACCGGTGACAGTGAAAAATCAGTCCATGTGTTTACTAGCTGCATTGCCCCAAGCACAGAGTACTTTCACTCTCATATCTGCCTGCCTGATACTCTGCCCAAGTCTGTCACTAGTTGGTTTCTCTCTGAGTTTGCAAACGAGTTCATTTTGGTCTGAAACACATCCATCTTTGCCTGAAACCTCTGCTCCAGGCTGTCCCCTGGTGGATGGCATTGTCTGAATTCAGCACTCACCACTAGGTATTCATCCTTCATCTTTCTCATCTTCCCCAGAAGACTAGAAAAGTTAAATCCTTATGCGCATTCCGAACTTTCTTAATACTAATGGTAGCCATGGATCTAACTGAGGAGTCTCCTGGAATATTCTTTCTACCTTCTCTATTTTCTGTGACCTCAGATATGATATCTGAGACAGAAGAAGCCACAGGGAAGTCGTGACGGAAAGAACAGAGATCATAGAGATAAAATACAGACTCCACTGAGCCCTGAGTCAGCACCTTCTGCCTCCAGACTAATAGAAAAAAAAAAGAAAGTTGACTATTCAGCTCCTGAACAGTATGATGTGTGCTCATGTTTTTCGGTCATTTTTTGTTCTATTATTGCAACTTGTACCACATCTACATACTTGCTTCAATTTTTCATGCTTTAAGGGGGACTTTACAGTGCAGTAAGAAAAGAGGGAAAAAAATCAGAAACGGTAGATCGTAATTGGCCTTGACACCCACTCATGTGTAAGTGTGGAGAAGTCACCAGACCAATGATGACCTGGCATTTCCAATCTTTTCCCCATCTTTCTCATCTATCATTGCACTAAAAGCATTCAGAAGTGATAAAATTGAAGAATTCCAAGACCTTCCACATGACTAATGTGTCTGTACAGCATGTAAAATTGGCGCCATTCATCTCTGTCCCAGTTTCCGACTTATGAACTCGAGTGCAGCATCACACTCTAGACAGAGCTTTTAAGAACAACTGGAAGCAATAAAGACTTTTGCTGATATTGGAGAACAATTAAGACTACGAAAAGTGAATATAATCTTGAAAATGGACTTAGATGAATCCTCTGATGAGAATTCATGTGACTTAAAGGCTTATTGTGTACACAAACATTTTTATGTTTAGTATTGTGTCTAATCATTTATCTGAAGGCAAACAGTTTTAGCCTTCATTATCCCACATTAATACTATCTGTGGGCTTGACAGTCTTCGCTGGGAGAAGCACAGGTGTCTGCTCCCTCCTGTTGAGTCTACTTAGGTGGGATTCAGGCTAGCAGAAGGTGTGTACTAGCACTGATATTTCTGACTTCTGAGACAAAATAAGAAAAGTTTGTGTTACCTGCATCTCCGACAGAAGATTTGAGTTGGATCCCTGAACTGTCATTTAAAAATCACACAACCTGAAGGCTGCCACACTGTGGAGTGGTATAGAATGGTGTTAGCCTAAAGGAGAGTCAACATGGGGACCCTCAGAAAACACATTATGCCAGGGCCCCCAGCCTGCACTTTTCCATGTCCAGATGCCCTTAGGTAGTGTTCACATACAACTGGTGCTAGAAGACCAGGCTGGTCCTCTACTGATACACTAAGTTTGGGGGAATCTCGATGCAGCAGTTGAGAAAATGGATGACAAGTTTGTCTGCCTTCACTTGATTCTCATGTTGTCCCTTAAACTTGAGTCACACTATTAGTACAAAATAGAATCTAAAGCCACCTCAAAGTCTACATTTCACCTGATCCGGTCTCTCTAAACTCTGACTCTGCCCCATTCCTTTTGCCTACAAGCCTGAATTCTCTCCTCTGTCCAGCACAATGTATAGGTCTGATTCTTCACACAGCATGCTACTTCTGAGTCTGTCCAAAGGCCCAACATCACCCGTCTCAATACATGTGCATTCGGGGCAGCACAGGGTAACCTACACTCCAGGCATGGAGTGTTCTTCTCAGCTGTATCTTTGAGCTTTAACACCACCCAGAAATGCAGGGTGAGCAAACTGTTCTAGAAGTGCTTCCACAGCTGTGGGGCTTGAGCCAAGTCTGCCACCACAGAGAAGGCACACACCCACTCAGAGCGGAGGGATGCCTTCCGACTGCAATCTTGGGGAACCCAGAACAGCTCTCTTGGGAGGGAAGACAGTAGAAGTCAGTGCCTGGGTGAAGCACACAATGTATGTCGAATCCTGGCACAGAGCAGGGGCAAACAGCATGACTAAAACAGGACTGTTATTTACTTGTTGCAAGTGTTTATTTCTACTAATTGTATGTTTTAAATCTTGCTTTCAATTCTTTATGTAAAAAACATAATACGAATTTAGTTTATCAATGGTTTTCATACTCACCAATGCTAAGGTATTCAGCCATGGGCTAGACATACTCAGGCTTCTTTTTTACATACTTTTGTAAATTCTTCTTATATTTATTTAGAAATCATTGTAATGGGAATTACCACATTCCTCAGAAACTGTGAATTACCTGACTACATGCTCTGTCTCCTTGCACCTTATTCAAATTCCTGATCCACAGATCCATAGTCTCAGAGTTTGGGTGACAGTGTGTTAATTAACAACAATAAAACTTCAAACAAACACACACACACACACACAACAACAACAACACCAACAACTAGAAAAGTCTATTAATGACTTCCTAATACCTAGGATCATATAGTTTTCAATGTAGTTTATCTTTTTTATTTTGGCAAAACCCAAATCACATAAAATTATACCATCTGAACATCTTATATTAAGCACTGTTGTGTTATGTCCCCTCAGTATGTGTCATGATCCTGTGAGGGAGTTGCAATCATATTTTAGTGAAGTAGTTTATTTTCTACATGATCCATGCTTCTTCCAGAAGGTGCCCGTACTGCCTTCCCTAGCACTGGGCTCCCAGGAATATATTTGAGGGGGTTTCATCTGTCTTTTCTTTTCATGATAGATTGATTGTAATTGCAAACCCTCTGAAGGGTCCAATTTACTCTTCTTGAGTCTGGGCTGGCTTAAAGTCTTGCCAATGACCAGATGGAGCTGACATAGTATGAACTGCAGATAGTTGAAGCAGGCAGGCTGCCACCTTCGTGTCCATGCACCATCATCTTTAACGCATGGAAATCAGCTACTTCAAAGCTACTGTAGAGTACAGTAAAGCCACTGTGCTGTGAACAAGCTCAGGATTAGACACAGAGGTGCTTGGTCTAAATCTCAGATATTTAGGAAGACCCAGAGGGTGATAAATGGTTTCCACGGACCTCTGTTTAAATCTTTACTCAGTGAACCATGAGAATGGAGATGGAGAAGTTTGTTACACAGCAGTAGATAATTTACATAGCCTGTCAACTATTTGCCAACAACTAAGATCATAAAATTTTCAAATATAGTTTCCTTTTTTTATTACTGTTATTATGGTAAAAAGCACGCTAAAGTGAAATTCCCCCCTCTTAACCATTTTCTACTGTGTAGTGCAAATAGAATTAAGTGTAATTGTGTTACTCTGTAAGGGATCTCTGAAAGCTTTTCATTTTGTAGTCTGAAACTCCATACCAATACACAATAACCCACTATTTTCCCTCCTGCTAGTTGCTAGCTACCACCATCCTCCTTCCAGTTTTATAAGGCTGACCACTGGTATGTACCTTTTCTGATTCATTTATTTGACTTAAGTCTCCAATGGTCATCCAAACTTTAATATATGTCCCAATTTCCTTCATCTTAGGGGCAGAATAATATTCCACTTTACATGTCCATTGCTTTACTTATTCACTTATCTGTTGGTTGCTTCCATATTTTAGTTATTGTTAATCATGAGGCTATGAACATGGGCATGAAATATATCAAGATTCTGCTTTCAACTATCTTGGATATATACACTGAAGCAGGATTGCTGAATCACAGGATAAGGCTGTTTAGTCTTCCAGGGTGCCTCTACTTACTTTTTTGCAGTGGCTGCCAGAATTTACAAACTAAAGACATGTATGGATCCACTTCCTAAACATCCTTGTTAAAACTTGCCTGGATGTGAGATCAGTAAATGTAATTTTACCACTTGATTTTATTATCTGGTAGGAGGACTCTTCACTTAAAGAAATGTTTAGCAGTGAAGCCTCATTATTCCTTCATGAATTTGTGACTCACTCCATCAAGCTCAACAGGCAATGAACACTGACATTCTAATTAAACAGCCTCTGGCCTATCAATCACCATGGAGAAAGCAGTGATAGCCCATGACCATGGAGGCTTCCTGCTCTCTTACTCCATGACAAAATCTGCAGTTTGCACTCTGGATCTCAAGAACGTTTTGACAACATGGATTCTCAATATCTCATCTTCGGTGGTTCTAGTAATGCCAGAGTTCACCTGAAGTGAAGACACTGAATTCGAAAAGAGTATACCCCCAGGATAACCAGGTTAGACAAGTTAAGCTCTGAATAAAGTTATCAAGAAGAATCTAGAAAGAGCTGGAAATGAAGGTGGGCATATGGCATGTGTGCGTGAGTGCACACGCACACACACACACACAAACACACACACACACATTTGTGCACATATGTACTTGTGCATGACAAGGATAAGAGGAAACCTGTGTTCTGGGATTAGGAGGAAGGACTGATGAGACTAGAGGGCCTACAGCTACAGTTTCAACAGCTTCCTGTCTAGGTGCTCTGTCCTGTGTGGCTAGAATGCAGATGTCCAGGGAAAGCTGGTAAGAGAGCCAGAGGCAGATGTGCCTTTTAGGCAGCTTGTTCTTGGACAATCCTAACATCCCGATGGCCAGTTGAAGGAACTGCAGGAAGCTACTGTGATAGGGTAGTTAGAGATAGGTCCAGATGTGTCCGGTAAGGAAAAGTGCCTAGGAAGCTAGGGTGAGTAGTTAGGCCCAGAAAAAAAGACAAAGCTGGGAGTGGGTGCTGCGTTTCTGAGTACTCCTCCCAGAGGAAGTAGGAAGTGGGAAAGAAGCTGTTGGATGCCAGGGAACCTGCAGAGAATGTTCCCACTGCACGTCCCATGCAGTGAGCTGGAGGCTGAGCCTTGGGCACTGTCTTAGGACAGACAAATCAACAGTGAGCCCGCTGTGTTCATAGTGACCTCTGACTTATGGTGGCTCCACTTTAGATTTCCCAACTCTGTGGCAGTGCAAAGTGATAAATATTCAGCAAAGACTACAGTTCTGGATTTAAATGTATTTCTCATCCAGTCTGGTGCTCTTGAGTTTGGTTCTTTTCACCTCACTGTCCAGGGCAGAGAGCTATAGCCACTGAGAATCCCACAGGGCCAAGGGGAAAACAACTGAGAATTCAACATGTGCGTTGCCAAAGCATTTAGACGCTTGGCATGTTGGGAGCTGTGGTGGTTCGAATGAGAATATCCCTTGTAGGCTCAGGTATTGAACACTTGATCTCCATTTGGGGGTGCTGTTTGGTTTACTTTAGGTGGTGTAGCCTTGCTGGAGGAAGAACACCACTGGGGTAGGCTTTGAGATTATATGGCCTTGTTCTATTTCCAATTCCCTTTCTCAACTTAGTGCTTACAATTAAAGGTGTGAGTGCCCAGCTTCCTGCTTCTGCCATCTCTTACCCACTACTTGCTACCGTGCCTCCTTACCATGATAGACACATACTTCTTGAGCCATAAACCCGTCCACCTATAACTTGCTTCTGATTATGACATTTTGTTATAGCAACATACAAGTGTATTCAGCGCAGTTTAAACTTACCATATTTAATCATAGGATTAGTCTCTCAGGGCAGAATTCCATTGTAAGCTAAGGAAAATCTGAAAATCACAGCCAACAGGAATGCCAGTAGACAGCTTGGTTAGGAAATCCTATTATGTTCTGAATGTGAAACAATAGCACCAGCTTTAGGTTTAACCTCGGCTCCTAGATAGAGACCACCTACTTTAGAAATTTATGGAAGCTTAAGGGGATGACACTAAGATGGGAAAGGTAGGTCACAGCAAAATGGAAGTCTTCCTTATCATGGACTCAGAATAAAAGGAGCCAAAGCCTGTGAATTGAAGACTTGTAGATGGTAAACCACAATAAACCCTCACTTACATTGTTTCTGCCAGTCATTGAATTACCCACCACAGTCCTCTCACCCTTTGATTTGGCCCTTCAAAGACAGTCAAGCTCATACCTGATTCCCCGCCACCCCCAACACATACACACAAAGGGACTGGCTTAAAGACTACAGGACAGATTCCAGCTCACTAAAATGTTTTCTGAAATATATAAGTCTCTGAATGCCATTTCCAAAAGACTAGTGTTTCTGGGCAGGATATGCAGATAAGAGAGAGACACACAGAGCGAGACAAAGAGAGAGAGAAGGAGGAGTGGGGGAAAGCAAGCAAGCACCAAAAAGCAAAACAAAACAAAACATTTCCATCCTCTGGAAAAAGATTAATGCCAAGAGCATCACAAAAATCAAGGATAGGCCTATTTAGTTTAAGTTGTTGTTCTTCTGGGGCCTATAGCATTGGTGGCAATAAGAACCTCCCCTCTGGCTGCCCTCTTCTTGCAGGTGATTTTGACTCTACTGGACTCTCGAATACCTGACTTATGCCTTGCCCATATCCCCAGTCTCAACTGCAGACTTGCTGTAGGTAGGCATTGTACCCTTAGGAAAGTCATCTAAACTGCACAGATAGAAAAGCAACCTAAGTATGCTTTGCTCCACTTGGGATTTCCTATGTGGCGGAATAGTAAGAATCTCCTTGCCTTTTGCACAGGATGTATGACTGTCCTAAAAGTTACAGTAGGTTCCAGCAATATCAGGGGGCCTCGGCAGCCAAGCATGGCAGGGTGAGATAACATGCCCTTTGTAGAGAGGCACAAAAGCAAGTATGCTCTAATGGTGGGTCTCTGCAACAGTACATTGCTCTGGCAACATAAGGCTGGACAGCAGGTTGGCACCCTCTGCCTCTCTTGGTCATGCCAAGTGGCCAAGTGTAAAACAGGGGCATATCCAGAGTGTGCCGAGGAAAACCAAATGGAGTCGGAGGCACGCTTTACATCTCCCCTCCCCTTTTGTTCACTCCCCCCTTTTCCCTCCTTGGTGCTACCATCTGGCCAGGGAGAGACATCAGTAGCAATACAGACCTAAGAGTTGAAGCTGGTGTTAGTTTTCCTGTGCCAACACTCATAACATGATGCAAACAAGCCACACAAGCTTTGATCTCACCCCTCCATTCAGATACGCCTGCATTTCCTAAATCCACTAGCTCATCTACAAGTCAAAAGAAGTCACCCAATGTCTTCCCAGACAGATACCTGTCTATGAAGTGAGGAGTTGAACAAAAAGACTAGTATTTCCATCCCAGCCCAAATGCAAACCCCAAGACCCTGAAGTTTAGAAGAGGTCAGAAATACTTGGGGTCTGGAAGATCCTCAACCTTGCAGCAGTGACTGAGGCCCATCATGGACCAGCACACTGCTCTGTATTAGTTCGTTCAGGACAATGCTCCTTACAAACCTCAGTTTCTACTCGAGTGCTAAGGTCTCCCAGAGTCCATGGTTCTCCCAAACCTAGCCCTATGTCACCTGTACACCCAAATAATTACCGGAAGAAGATACTTCTTATGTACCCTATCAAGGGATTCACCATGCCCCTGCCGTGGCTCCACTCACCAAGTCCTTGGTTTGAAGTGTCTGTCAGAGCTGAAGCTACCCATCATTATGTAAAGGCAACAGGAAAGATAAGGCTATGGGGTCCAGGGCTGGAAGCAGAACTTCCTAGCACGATGTTACTGTGGGAAGGCCTTTGGGCGAGATGGAAGAATCTACACGATTTATCTAACTATCCAAGACAACAGAGGGGCCCTTATAGCTAAGAAGAGGCCGTCAATAGTACCAGTTAAGGAATAAACTAATTGCCCTTAACCTATTACTCACTCCTTAGCCCTGATGCTGGAAGGGTAAGCATAACAGATACTGAAATACTATGAGCCCACCTGCCAGGCAGCCAGTCTGTTCAAACCTGGGAAAGATAAGCCCTAAATTGGTTGTAGCTTATAATTCTTAGTCAGGCAAGCCTCTGCAGGTCATTGCAACAGCTAGAGGATAAGACAAGGAAAGACAGGCAGCGGTATACTGGGCCAGCTTACAGCTTATACCAAATACCCCAGCTAGCACTATCCATGTCTCTGGTTCCTCTGGGTCTCAGTGTACCTGGGTGACACTGCAGGATCCTAATTGGTGGCTGGAGACAGACAGTGCAGAGTACTGTTGAGAATAGGATTAGGGCAAAGCATCAGTGGATTGCAGAGGAACCTTCTAATGCAGGAAAAAAAAACATGGTCCACCAATGAGGTAGGGAGCAAGTGTCACGATTTAAACTTTGCCAAGTGGGATCTTGAGGCCAAAGAAAACCCGCACACTTGAAAACACTCTCACTCTAACAAAGAAGAGTGTGCCGGAGGCTGGGTCATAATAATCATAGACGGAGAGAGGTCCCAGTGCTCCAGTCATGTCTGTAACAGCATTTCCTGTGTCCCTGGCCATGTGGATATATAATGCACATCAATTAGGACAGTTGTTGAAATGTAGGATGGAGACTGGCTCAGTAATTCGAGATCCTGAAGTACGCAGTTCTCAGAACAGTACTCGGAGAATGAGCAACAAGAAAGGGAGCTGCAGCATTCTACGTGTTCTGAGTAAACAAATATATTTTCTCCCTGTGGATCTGGAATAAGCTGCAATACTGGAAAACACATCTGGGGCTCTTTCTCACAGCCAAGGTACCAGTCAGTAGGAGCGGTCAGATTAACAATGATGACAGTGAGCATTACACAACAGGGCCTGGGAAAGGAATCAAGGAAGGTGGCTGGGGGCCCAGGATCTTGTGGCCCTGAGCCCCTTGGTGACAGCTGTACTATAAGCCACATAGCCCTTGCTGTCAGAGAAGGCACATCTTCACACACACATCCCACCTTTTCATATACACAAACATGTACACACACACAGACCTGGGTCAGGATGTAAATGGAAGGGAGAATGTGGACTCAGAACTAAACCCAATTATCTTCCTGTATTTAAAATAAGCTTTAAATAAAACTCTACCTCTGTCAAGGAATTTGGAGAACTCTATTATATCAAATCACTGAAATAACTGATCTGAATACCTGGGGGTTGAGTATGGGGTAGTTTGAACATGAATCAACCAGATACTAGTTCTGTGTAGGGGAGAGGAAGAAATGGGAGCAGGGACAAGGCATGATCTGATAGGGACAAATCAAGGCTAGGGTCCAGGTGGAACATGGTCTACAGATCCTCCCTGTAGTTACTGTGCATTCTGGGAACTTTTATGAGTCACACAGAGCAGATAAACAGTTCTGAAGTCTATCTAGGAATGTCTGAGCTGCAAGCTCTAGCCAGACCCTGCTGGATCCATCTCAGACATCACACATGCCTACTGTTCTTCTGTGAAGTCTCCCCTCTCCTCAGCTTGCTAAGCCCCTGCACCAGTATTTCATGGTGAGTACAACTAGTATAAACAGGGTTTCTTAAGAAGAACACAGAAAGGAGACAGGCTGAAACTGAGACTTTGGAGGTGAAGGTGGGTGTAGAAATGTCTGCATCTTACTAAATGCATTTTTAGACTCTGCAAGTCATTAACTGTGGAGCTGGCACCAGTCTCTCTTTGGATGAGTTGGGTATCCTAGAAATCTACTAAAACTTGAGTTAGTAGATCCCCTTTCAACATGGTACTAGTCCCAATGGTGTCCCAGAATTGATCTTATTTCAAATATGATCCAGCTCATAGTCATCACCACCAGGTGACAACCAAGCTCATAGAAATGTTTAAGTGAATATTATATGCTCCGTGGAAGAAAAGGTTTATATAACATTCACTGCTTTAATTTACCAAGGAGAAGGCTGAATCCCAAATGTGTTGGAGGTGAGAACACTGCATCCTGCTTTCTGAAGTGTGTTTAAAGTTGAGGCAGTAATATGTAACCTTAGTGGTACTAAGTGTTTTGAAACATGTTTGTGTTTTAGATATAAATACTTATGCACCAAAATAAGGGGGCTAACTGGTAGAGACACGTCTGAATGGCAGCCCAAGTAGGTCAAATGATAGATTCAACATTGTAATTGTTCAAAATATGAATTTCAATAGTAATCCTTTTCTAAAAGATGGATCTTAGGCTCTCTCTGAGGTTTCTCTCTCTCTGAGTCACATCCCCAAAGTGCTCTATAATGTAATTGAAACCCAGCTAGGAACTAAAAGCCAACAGAAGTATTCACATTAAACACATCTGAACTCCAGCAGCAGAATGCTTGTCCGTGTAGCAACACAAACTGGACTCCATACATTCTTTGTGTGTAAAGGAGGTTCCAAAGCTGTCTCTGTGATTTCTGCTTGTTTTGTGGTGCTGGGGAGTGATTCTAGGGCCTTGTGTGCACTAGACAAGCACTCTGCCATTGAGCTAAATCCTCAGTTCATTTTTTTTCCCCCATTTAACATGGACTCTTGATCAGTTAAGTTGCCCAGGTTGGCCATAAACATTTCTTGTAAGCCTAGATAGTCCTTGAAATTCCAAGGCCCCTGCTTCAGCCTCTTAGATAAGATGGATTGTAAGAGGATACAGAATTATCCTCTATTCTTGTGTCCCACATGTGTGTGATATTTTCTAATTGCATTTATTTGGTTCCAACCATTCTTCCAATCCCCATGCTCATTTGTTGTTTTTCTTTAGTGCCTCATTTTATTTTATTTTTAGCAATTAATGGGTTTTTGTCACCTGGAAGCTGAAGATGATTTAGACTTTGTAACATACACAACATAAATCACCATGTATCCCACATGGTGGCTGGCTTCTGTTAAGAATTTGCTTTATGATGGCTTATCTTATAATGTGACAGGAATCCACTTTTAGTTAAGGTAACCACACAAATGCTATGACTCACGTGATTCCCCTCCATGGTCTCTGAAAATTGTTAATAGATAGGACTGCTGATATGTGTCTCACATATTCGTGCGGGAGAGCTGGTCTGTCCTCCTGAGCAATGTACACTGTCCTCCTGAGACTCAGACCAACCAACAGTTTTAAGATGCAGATGCAGAAAAAGCAGACAAGCCCATTCTGTGTTTTCATCAATGAAACATTGAGTTAAGGCTTCTGGCGGTTTGAATAAGAATGGCTTCCATAGGCTCTTAGTTTTGAACACTTAGGGTGTGCTGAAATTTGAAAGGATTAGTAGGTGTGGCTTTGTTGGAGGAGGCATGTCACCGGGGGGCAGGCTTTGAGGTTTCAGAAGGTCAAGCCTGGCCCAGTTGCAACATGTCTCCCTGCTGCCTGAGGGTCTGGGTGTAGAACTCTCAGCTGCTCCAACACCAAGTTTGCAGGCGGCCATGCTTCCTGCCATGCTAATAATGGACTAAACCTCGGAAAGTGTAAGCAGGTCCCAATAAAATGCTTTTGTCAGAGTGGTCATGGTCATGGTGTCTCTCCACAGCAATGGGCCACTGACTAAGACTGGAACTCTTCGTTTACCTGCAGCTTCTTCCCTTTAGCAAACCGTGACCATTATAACCATGGTGTTTTCAAAATCCTGAGAAGCATGTGGTTGAAAAGCAACAAAATCTCATTAAAGTGAAGAGATTTTTCCAAGGCAGTTCAAAGCTCCTACAGTAAGGCCCAGTGTTTGAAACACTGACC
The DNA here is from genome assembly GCF_011064425.1 of Rattus rattus. Lineage (NCBI taxonomy): Eukaryota > Metazoa > Chordata > Mammalia > Rodentia > Muridae > Rattus > Rattus rattus. The sequence continues at coordinate 129,342,666 of NC_046158.1, read as the reverse complement.
TTTTCACAGGTCTTCCTGAAAGTTCCACAGGGAGAGAGTGGCAACCAGGAAAAAGAAGAGTCACTCGTCCTTTTGCTCCCAGCACACAATCTGGCTGTAAGAAACAATGACCAAGGAACTGGGCTGCAGATTGATGCTCAGTTGCTCATGACGCTCTTTAAAGCAGATTTTCAAACTCTTAGCCATAATTGGAAACATGCAAGAGTCTTGCACAGGGAATGCTTTAAAAAGAATCATATCTAAAGCTACCAGCTGATCTTCATTACTGCAGTTCTGGAAGTCTGAGTAAGAGACTGGTCAGCCTGCCTTCAATGTTTGGGATATTCTCACCTTTTGACATTGTGCCTCAATGTCCCCAGTACAGTGTAAGTAGGTCCCAAGCCATACTACTTAAGATATCTGACACGAGCACATTTCTGCAAAAACAGCCCCATGTAACATTCCAATGTAATCTCATTTTCTGCTACCAGCTGATTCTGACGAGTAGTAACCCTATCCTTCCATCCCATAGTGTTTCTAAAAATGTGGTATCTGTTCAAACCACAGGTTGCAATAGTGGGCTAGTTTATGCCTGAGGATCTGCATTCTCCAACAGGCAGGAGAACTTGAAAGGAACGAAGTGAGATGTACAGGCCTGCACGGGCATAAAACAAAGGCACCAAAATTTAATAGGAGAGGAGATGATGAAAGTGCTCACTTAAGTGACAGTGATCCCTTAACCAAAGGATAACTAGGGATCCCTTTGGACAGTGCTCTTCATAAAGGTATTTCAAAGTCTACCCAACTCCAGGAGCACCACTGACATTTTCAGCAATAGCTTTTATCTCAAAGAACATTTAGAGATGTACTGAGGGGCTCTGCAAAGAAAGACATTCTGTCTGCTAACTCTCCTAACGTTCTCTGGTGCACCTCTCTACAGTACTAAAATCACACTGGGTATCAAATCCCAGCAGGCATGACCCTCCCTCCAAGGAGCCAGTAAGTGACACAGGAATGCCCACCTATGGTTTCCTAAAGAACCTGTAGAGAAAGCAGCCTTCTCAGTGAGCCTTGCAGCTACACCAGCAGACTTGGTGTCTGGGGGAGAAAATTTACATAAGTAACTTCTCCCTAACCAATAAGACTCACTTGAACAGGCTAAAGCAGAAGGACAAGTTAAATCCATTGCAACCCTTCCATGTCTCTGTTAAATGTCAAAGAAATGAATTGCTTATAACTTATAAATTGAGGTTTAAAGATTTTACCACTGTTTTAAAAAAAATTATTTTGTTGTTCTTGAAGCAACTAGTTAACTAAAACCTTACTCAGACGCCAGGCGGACAAATACGGAACCTTGAAAAGGACGGTTTTCCTTAGTAATTGAGAATGTTTTTCCTCCAGCAATGACCTTCCGTGTTCTTTCAGTAAAAGTAGCAGGCCATCTCCCCCTTACCCCCTATGATATAAATGGAGAGAGAAATGTCTTTCCGTGTATGGACATCATCTGTATTCTACTGAGATCATTAGTAACAGTCATATTTTGGATCCAGAATGTAGCTCGGTGGTATAGCTGTGTTTAGCATTTGTAGTGAGGCCCTGGGACCCAATCCAGCATAGAAACAAAACACACAGCAATTATTTATGATGGCTAGCAACTTGCAATGAACTACCATCATTCTCAGAGACCGGACCATGCGCAGACAGGTAAAGTCAGCCAGGGATGATTTTTTTTCTTAAAGTTAAAACCAAAATAGGATGAGTCTTCTCTGTAGGGGCAAGCAGTGGGGGCAGGGTGAGAAGGGCAATTGATCAGTTACAGAGCCAAGTTTGCCCCAGGAAAAGGCTAAAGTAGGCAAAAGGAAAGGAAGCAAAGAGGAAAGAAAGATGCTTCCTCACACATCCACAGGCCCCGCACCTGTGGTCTAAAACCTATGGAAGGTCAAAGGCATAAGCAACTTCTCTGAAAATTCCCCTCAGCTTCTCCCCTCCTCAGAACTGACACCAGTCTACAGACACTTCCTTAAGGACCCCTTTTTCCCTCTTTGAAGCCACTTCTCTGCAAGCACCCCGAGCTGCAGACACCTTGACAAAGAAAAGTTGGCAGGCTTTGAGATATGTTAGGAGGCTTTTAACACCCCCCCCCAAACACACACACACACACACACACACACACACACACATTGCTGAAACTGCAGGTCTGCGCAGTTCGCAGCCTGATGGTTACCACCTCGCAGCTCTGCAGAAGAGGGCCCCACAGACGCATGTCCCACTGCCTGATTCTAAACAGAAAAACAGCCCCTCGGTATTAGTCCGCCCACTACATCCCTCAAACAGCTAAACTGAGACCACCGTTTGCTGCACCAAAACCCCTGGTGAGACTGGGAAAGGCATTGGCAACCCAGTTCTTGCCCGCAGCGCAGAGGCGCCACCTCCACATCTAACACCGCAGGAGTGTGGTGCGCACCTAAGTCTGAGGTACCGCGTGCCTGCGCTTCTGCTACCAGAAGACCCCACAGAAAACGAGTGTCAGAAGACCCGTTCTTATTGTCCTTTAGTAAAACCAAGCGATCCTTCTCCTACTTCCCCAAAGCTCAACTGAAGGTTCCTCCACCACACTGCTAGGGTCCAACAAAACATGCGAATGCCCAAAGCCCTTTCTTAAGGAAAGTGTCCAACTCCATAGATGGCCCACTCTTTCTCCAGTATTTCAGAAAGGACACGAATGAAGTGTAGAAATCACGCCCGGGGACAACAAAATTAGAATTTTTCATCTGTTTGCTCCCATCTCGGTGCCAGGACTGGCGGCTCCGAAGCTGCAGACTGTCGCGCTGCCAGGGGCCGAACAGCTCATAAAAGCCGGTCTCCTCCTGGCTGGAGGTGAAGGGTTCTAGAAGTTCTGTCCTCCGCCCAGGTAACCGATTGTGCACCCACCTACTCACCCCACTCCAGATGCTCCGGAACTCTACATTCTCTTTCCCCCGACCCTTTCCTTCCCTGTCCCATGTGGACCTCACTCAGTGCCACCTCCGCGGATGCCTTGATCGCCAGCCCCTCTTGGACTCAGCTAGGTAGCTCCAGGGACTGGTCCGTATCACTTAGGTCTTCCCGTACTCCGGCCGGGCCCGGGGCAGCCTGGCTCCGCCGAACTCAGGACACAGACTCACTAGCTCTAACCGACGTCGCACAGCAGCCCCTTCACGCTGCCTGTGTACCCAAGGTGGCGAGGCGCCAAGTTGCAGCCTCGGCCGATAGTACGGGTTCCTGTCCTCTCTGCATCTTCCCAGCCAGGCGCCATCTCCCCTCTCTCGGGGGCTACACTGTGTCTCCCTGGCCCGGCCACTGCTACCCTCTAGGACTTACCGCGGCCGGCAAACCGCCACTGCCACCGCTACCGCCGCCTGGTCTGCGCGCTGCGAGGCGGAGCAGGACGCCCGCCTGCGCCAGGGCATCCTCCAGCGCCCGCCGCTCCCGCCCACTCCTGCAGCCCGGGGTCCTCCCGCGCAGCTCTGGCGCCCCGGACTTACCTCCGGGACAAGGTGACCCGGCTGGTGCGCCCAGGCTGTCGCCCGCGCGTCTCGAGAGCCAGGGAGCGTGCGGGGCCCGGAGCGGTGCGGAGCCCGCCTCTGCCTCTGGGCTCGTGGCTCTCCGCCTCAGCCCTCCCCTGCGCGCCGCTTCCCCCGCCGCTCCCCTCCCTGGATCACTGCCAGCGCCCTGGGCTGCCCCAAGTACACCGTTCCCGAGAGCCGAACGCAGGGCTGCGGCGCCACCCTTCCCCAGCTCTGTCCTCTTGGCCCCTAGGAGCACAAAGGGCGCGGGCTGAACGAGGGGTGACCCGGGATGTACCGTTCCACTCTTTGGTCTCGGGGAGCCTGGCGACTTGTGTGCAGGAGGAGGCGGCCGTGGGTCCAGGGGGAAGGTAGCCGCGAGGAAGAGGAAGAAGAGAGAGAGCGGCAGCGCGCGAAGGTGGCCGCCAACTTTGCTCCAGGCCAGCTGTACCCTTGCCAGTGATAGTGGCTGGCGGGTGGCCGGGGGCCGATGTCTGGAGACGTTGGGGCGACAGAGGTGGGGGAAGGGGGACTGCCACGGGGGACTAGGAGAACAAGAATTAGCTGCCGACTGTGGCAACGATGGCGTCCCTTGGTCCTAAAAGGCCTCCCCAGGCTCCAGGTCTACTTGAGGTTCAGAAGAGCTCACACTGTAGGTCCAGAGAAAGCCCAAAGTCCAGACCAGCAGAACAACGAATAAAGACCAGACCGGCGTGAAACCGGTACTCTAGGACTCAGCCTGTAGCTCAGGCCAACACCAGCGCAGGTGCACTGCGGTGGCCCCATGGTAGTTGCTGTTGGAAGGAAACTGGGACGGCGACACCTCAGGGCTGGGGGGTGGGGCATTGTGGTAGCTAGGAGTAGGTCGAGGAGAGCCCTAGTAGAGCCGCCTACGAAGACAATCTACATTTCAAACGTTGGGGGAAATCAAGCTCGAGTGGGCGTGTTTTCCTTACAGATTTTATAGAGAAGGAACTAGAAAATTTGCCAAAAAGAGGATCAAAAGTTGTCTCGTATGAGCGACCCCCTTCCAAATCAAGGAAAGATTCACCCGGCTTCAGCTCTCCCAAACCTAAGTTTTTCTCCCTGGGGAGTCGACACTGCTAATCCCTAGTGATTGCTTGGTTCTATAGCTTTCTTGTATAGATTCCTGCCCCTTGCCTCAAAAGAAAGTTTTACCACAGAAACTGCTGCATCTAGCCAAGTAGAGTTTGCACCGCCCGCGTTAGAGGTGGCTCAAGTCCTGCCTGAGAGCCCTCTGCAGCCCTTGGCTTCTGGGGGTCCTTAGCAGTACATAGAGAATAATCAAATTGAAATGACTTAGGAAGGAGGTTGAACTGATTAATGGACCCAGTGTTCAGAGCCGCTCCTTGCTTGGGTTCTTCTGATGGTCTTACATCTAAATATCACACTCATTCCCAACTCCACAGCAGCTAGGCACCTGACTTTCTTACACAGGTTGCTTCGAGCTTCAGGTAGGTCTTTTTCATCTGAAACAGCCTGAAAAGGACATTGTGAGTATTCCCCATTTAGTATCCCTTAACTGAAGGAAAGTGTCAGCCTTACCTCTGTAAAACAGCTTATGGTCTCTGGTTCCTTCCTGTAAAGAACATTCTCTACTCTCCTGTGAACTGCTAGGCTGAACATCTATTGTTAGAGCCAAGTAGGAGGTAGAATCAACGATGCTGTTTGTTGATTGAAGAAATGGAAGACTGGTCTCCTAGACTGCAGGGGTCACTTGCAACTATCTTTCACTCTCGGTGTCTAAGCTCTATTTTCTCGGTAGTCAGCCTTTAGGTTGCCTTAGAGGTGGTACACTTGGTTTTGCCAGAGCAACTGCTTGGTTTACAGCTACTAGAATTTTAAAGCGATTTTTCCCCAAAATTTCAGGCAAGTAATTAGTGGAGTGCAGGGTTAAGCCTCACCACAGGTCCCAACTGTCTCTGTGTTCCCTCTAAATAGAACAATGGCCTCCAGGGTTGAGTCCCTGTGAGCTGTTTCCATGTTTTAGATGTTGTGAATGTTTTCCATGGGTGATTTACTGGGTCTTTCTAGGGCATAGGAACACAGGCATTTATTCACAGATGGACAGCATTTTGTAACCTTTGGATTGTCTGGATAGGTAGGTAGGTAAATAATGGATGGATAGATAGATAGATAGATAGATAGATAGATAGATAGATAGATAGATTCTGTGTGCATTCATGTGTGCATTTGAATATCTGAGAAAATGTCTAAGACTTATTTTTCTTAATCTGCTTTATCCAATTTGTCATTTAATATTTTACTTTCTAATTGTATGTCCACCTCTCAGTTGGAGGCTGGACCATTTATCCTGTTTGAAAAGAAACTCACACTTCTTAGTTGAGAGTCATTACTGGCAGATGATAGAATACTTCAGCTGATCTGGAATGCTAGCACACATTCGAGCCAGTTTTTCCTACACGCAAAGTCATAGTGGTTGTTCAGAATGTGACTGTAGCTATTTTGATATAATATAGCAGTGGACTAAAGGTTTTCAAGGAAGTCAGTGAAGAGTTGTCATGTATCAGGCTACAACAGGACGCCACAGAAATTGCTAATCTCCAGGAAATTGGCTAACCTTCTCAACAATGCTTATCTCTTAGAGGAGATTACAGAATTCTCAGAGATTTGAGAGGTGAGTGGGGCCAGTTCCTGTGTTGTGAGGAACTGTCACTCAGGTGCTGAACAAGCTGTCAAGCCTTTGGATGGCAGAGATAGAGGAAATGATAAGGAGAATACAGATTTAAGAGTTGTGTTGTTGGTGGCTTTTTAGAAAGAAACCATTTCTAAGTGTGTATTCACCTGAGAAGCTCTAAAATTTAAGATTATAAAAAGTATCGGGATGATTTGTATCGGGATGATTGGTGCCGTATGTTCAGGTGTCAACAGCTCTCATTCAGAAAACATCTTTGGTAGAAATGTTTAACCTGCTCTAGTTGATCAAAATACCAAAGGAGATAAAATAAGATTGTATCCAATTATGAAGCTATGCCAATAACTAGGGTTTTGTTTGTTTGTTTTTCCGTTTTCTCCCTCCAAGATCTCTTATTATTTGTCTTGAGTTTAGGAAATTCAAGAACCAAACTTAGAGGGTAGAAAGATACCCTTTCCAGTAACTGATAAATCACTTTAATAAATCACATTAATTAATAAATCTTGATAATAAACATGGTGGTCAACCTGTATGGGGGACCTGAATTGCTACCAAACACAAAGGGAAAATTCTAACTCCTAAGTTAGACTATCCATGTCAGAGACAAGGTGACATGGATTCAGAACGGAAAACAAAATGAAATAGAAAGTCAGAATGTTAGTTGGGTGGGGCAGTCTCCTAGCGAAACTCCCGATGTCCCAGCTTAGGGAACAGTTACAGATGAGCTAGGTCTTGGCTATGCTCAACTCCAGGTTGAGCTCCATGATGGCCTAGGGTTTTCAGAGTACATTGCCAACAAAACTGCTACAGCAGAAGAACACACTCCTCTGAAGAGGGCCTTTTCAGGCAGAAGCAGTGGCCTCCATCTTCCGGTGAAATCACATTGACACTGGAAATGGCATGTTTTTCAGTGGGCCACACCCAGGAAAGAGATGCGATTATTATATATGTAGCTTCTTTTCTTTTCTTTCTATTTCTTTCCTTTCCTTTTCCTTTTCCTTTTCTTTTCTTCAGCTCTGGGAATTAACGCTCAGGCCTCAAGCACTGTAGTCATATATTCTACCACTGAGTTATCTCCCCAGCCTCTTTTTCACTTTTGAGAAAGCATCTCAGTATGGAACCCAGGTTGACTTGGGACTCTCTAAATAGGACAGACTCTCTTCCGGCTTTAAACTCCTAAATATCTGATTTTACAGGCCAGTCTCAACATGTTCCAGATCAACATTAAGTGGCATTTTACTTGCCTACTATAGAATCTTTATTTTATAACCCAGATTCTCCTTTCTCAGCTTCCCAAATGCTGAGACCTCAATTCTTAATTGGCTCTTAATCAGAGCTCTGAGGGGCCCCAAGGATGATCTCAGACAACTAAGAAGTTAGAATTTGGGGTGCAATAGCTCACCTGTGCCATCCTCCACATCACCATGGTGGCTGTTAGTGGAGGGCATCTGCAAAGGGTTACCTACAATGCATACTAGCACGGTTAGAAACTCAGATTTAGGAGATAAGCAAACCTGAGCATGCAATAAGTGTCTGCCACTTTCTGTCACTCTGCCCTGACTGTCGGAGCCAGGCTTCCTCATATCTAAATATGCATGATTGTTATGATATCAGCTGCTTGGCATTGAAGGGATAAGTTCAGAGCACATGCGTTTTTTTCTGAGCAGTGCTGACTGGTTATTGTTCTTTAAGACAACAGCATGGCAGGTTGCTGGGTGCTTTATTCAAGGAAGCAAAAGGGAATGGTACCTGCTACATCTTTGGCACAAAGCCTTGCTGATTCCTGATGCAGTCAGAGTATAAGAAACCCAAAACCTTGCGGTTCTCTTGGGCTTGGGGCTCAGTTTTATCGACAAAGATGACAAAGATAGACTTCAAAGGCTTCTCTCTTCCCTCAGGACCTGACTGGAGCCCTAACCACAGGCTTTGCTACCATTCAGCTTGATGTTCTTGTCCCATTCACTCCAGGGATGGTCTCCTTCAGTCCAGCTCACAGCGTCACATACCTTAATTGGATAAGTTTTGTCACCTGTCAGAAAAGCAGACATACGTATGACAGTATTTAAGAGATGATGCCTAGACTGGTTTATTTTCCTTAGTTGCAGATCTTAGTTGGGTCATTTATTTGGGATAATTCCAGTAATTGAGGGGTCATTGGGTAGATATGGGGGAGGCAGTAAGTGGATGAACACCTAAGGCAGTAACTTCCACATTCAACAACCAGTTCTCCACCTCTGAGAATATCCCTAAACGAAGAGAATGTTCCTTGGAATCACCCTGCAAGAAGTGAGGAGGAAGTGTATTTCCCTAAATTTGTTTTCAGGGAGTGAAATAGGTGTTAACATCTATGCTTTTTTTCTTTCATCTGCGTGTATGTATGATGTGCACATGTGTATATATGCATGTATAGGGACACATGTGTTGATATGCGTGGTTGACAATGGATGTCTTCTTTAATTGTTTTTCACCGAGGCAAGGTCTCAACTGTATGGCTAACTCTGGTTAACCAGTTTGTTCCAGAGAGCTCCCAAGAGTTCTAGAACCTTCTGAGTGCCAGAATTACAAGTGTGCCACCCCATCCCTGGACTTTCTGTGTATTTTAGGGACCTGAATGTTGGTCCTTCTGCTTGCATAAGCAAGTGCTTTAGACACTTAACTATCTCCCCAGGTCAACAGTTACTTTCATGAGCAGGTCTTTGAGGATATTAAGCAGCTACTCTTTGTCATAAGAAATGTGTAACCAGAAACCAGAGTATTTGTCTTGTGTTTGTGTGGAATGCCTCCATCCTCCATCCTATGCTAATCACAGCTATTCTTAACCTGGGCTCAGTGTGTAGAGTCCTTACGTAGCACGTGGGGCAGCATTGCCTCTTTATCCCTAGTATTCACTGTCACGTTACATTCTGCCCCAGACCTTGGGTGCCCATGTTATGTTATACTATTGAGATTTCTGTGTAATTCTACTGGGCTCCAAAGCTAACTGAAAAACCTGAAGGTTACATCAGATGAACATAAGTGGAATATTCTCTGTCCAGTGTGGTAGTGGAACTTTGCCAACAAGCAGTGTTTTTTCAATGTGCCAAACAGAAACACAGTAAGAAAGAGCCAAATTCAAAGTCTGAGGCATGATGAATCCAAGCATCTGGCTCTGTCCATGGTCATCTAGTTTGCATGTATCTTGCAGTTATCCTGCTCTCTCCCAGCCTTGCTCCTTCATTTCACCTTCCTAGATAGTTACTTGACCTGCAAGGAGGTCAGGCTTCCCCTTGTCCTGATTGTATTTGCTACCATAGGTAACAATCAGCCTGCCTACAAGGGAGACTCTGGCCCCCATGTCATCTGTGTGGCTGGTCTCCACATGCCCCAGACACCTACCTGATTCACCTTGTTCTTAGTTCATGCATCCTTGGATTTCTAGTTAATAATTTCCACGTTCCAGCTGATTGCTCTATAAATCATACCAGTTATAATGACAGAAGATAGTATCTTTATCATCAGTATTTTTAAACATGTTTAGTTTACCTGAATGTTGGAAATTGTGACCATTCACAGGATTTTTAGAGAGGAGAAAAAGCAAAAAGGAAAAGGAGAGGAAGAAGTAAAACGCTTACTTAGCAAACCTTGCTGCCAGCTTGGGCTGTGTTCCAATTTGATTTTGGTTGCTGTGATAAACACCATCCCCTAACTCAAGTTAACAAAGAAAGACTTTCTTGGTTTATACTTCTAGGTAACAGCCCATCACTGAGAGAAATCAGGGCAGATGCTCAAGCAAGAAACAGAGACTATGGAAGAACACTACTCACGGGTTTGCTCCTTATGGCTCGTTCTAGATTGCCTTGTGGCCACCCAGCAGTCTGATCTGAATAATCTCTCAGTTGAGACCTTCCTGGACCTTTCCAGGTAGCTCTTAATTGTGTCAAGTGTCAATAAAACCTAAGCGAGACAGGCTGGGATACCAAACTTGAAGTGTAGAATCAAAAGCACTAAGGTCAAGAAAGTAGATACAGACATTCATCCAAATCTATGCTCCAGAGTGGACAGAGCCTTCTGCCCCCTCACTAAAATGAGATGACGCCATGTTTTCTTGTTGTCCAATAGGAGCCCACACACTGCCACTGCAGCAGGTCTATTGTGAGCGGCTGAGAGCTAAGAACTTTTGGAAATACTGCTGGTGCCGAACTAACCATTTTGACCTGCCATTATTTATTAGCATGATTTTTCTGGGAATTTCTAAAAGGGCCAAGAACTCGTTTTAAACTCACGAAAAATATATTTCTTGCTACATTTGCTTTTTTTCTTTCCTCTGCAAAAAAGAGAAAGTTGTATTGAAAAAAAAATAACCTTCTGTACTCTTGGCGGATGTGAAGATGGAGGGGGGAAACAGAAGGGTAAGCAGTTTTCTTTCTGTGATTCTGTTTGTCTTTTGCTTTCTAAGGGAAGTATGACTCCTAAACAAAGGAACTTAGACAGGTGCATGCACTGAGCTGCATCCTCCCCACCCCTTGCTACTGTTCTCACTTATGAGGAGAATTTTAGGCTCTGGAGAGCCTGTTTGTGCACCACCAGGCCTTGCTTCTTTGTGTGACTTGCAAGGTAGTCCCATGGGGTCACCTCCTACAGTAGGTATCACACCTAGCCAAGTAGGATCTCTTCAGTTTTAAGTACAGGGTAAAAATGCTCTGGCTAGTAGGGCCCCTTTGGCTCATGACCACTTACAGGCGTGGGGGTGGGGGTCTGAAAATAAAAGAAGTTACCAGCTAAGGTTCCCCTTGTTAGCGGAGCTGAATCTCCACCCACCACATCGATGGAAGGAAGAAGGAAGCAAAATGACTCAGAAAGAATAGAAAAACTGGGGCTTGGGAATAGGGCTCAGTGAAGAAGAGTGCTTATAGTGAAAGCATTAGGACCTGAGTTCAAATCCTCAGCACCTCATAAAAAGCCAGCATGGCTGCATGTGCCTGTGATCCCAACATTGAGGAGGGTGGCAGGTCCTGGGAGTTTAATGGCTAACAGTGAGCTTTTAAAATTCAGTGAGAGATGTAATCTTCAAAAAAAATAGGTAGTCATGGAAAATACCAGAAGTGCACATGCACACACACACACACACACACACACACACACACACACACACACACACACACACATACAAACACACACACACACACACACACACACACACACACACACACACACACACACACACACACACACACACACAAAGCTTTTTGTCCCCATAATAAAGCAACACTCTGAAACTGTGTCAGCTTTCATACTTTAGGCAGGGCAGCAGTCGTCTACTGGGATCTCCTGCTGAGCAGCTGGGGAGCAGGGATAGGTGCCCACAAGCAGCAATGACTATATCCTGCCAATCGTTTTGAAGGAAAGATCCAAGGGTCCCTGTTGAGCAGGAAGGATGGAGTGATCAAGATGACTAGAAGGAAGCCAGGCTCCTTGGAGCCAGGCTCCAAGGCAATGTCTCACAGCCACAGACACATCTCCAGCAAGGCCTTGTTTCCATCTTAGCACATAGTTACATGGGACCCTCCCTAGGACCTGCCACATCTTGATTGCTCTATGGGCTGAGTCACCTTCTGCTTGGAACCCCTGACAAAACTCAAAACAGATCAAGTAATCACTGTAGTAGTGGGTTCACACTTTCTGGGGTGTTTGTGTTCTGAGTCAAGCTTCAGGACAAAATAAGTTAAGAAAAAAAACCAAGTTTATATATACTTACACTAGGCTAAATTAATTGTCATTCAAGAGCAAAAATTAGTTTAGTATGTTTAGTCCAGCATATACACAACATAGATATATGTACAATGATGCAAGTCATGTCCTATGCCTTCCTTTCTACCCGAGTCTTTAATGCCCCATGTGTTTCATTCTTGGCACATGCCATGCACACGTACCCAGTTTCTAGTCTTTATAATTTGTCTTTTCTATGTTTTTGTATGTATTTCATATGTTCATGTAAATGTGTAGATTGACATGTATGTATGCTTGTGGAGAACAAACCACATCAATCTTCAGATGCTGCTCCTACTCCCTTCTTTTCCCGTCTTTACTTTTTAGAAAAGGATTCCCACTGGCAAGTAACTTATCAAGTAGTCTAGGCTGGCTAGCCAGTGATCCCTAAAGATCTGCATGCGTTCTCCTTTATCCCCAGCTCAGTGCTGAGACTGGAAGCACATGCGCTGGAGCTGACTTCTTTAGGTGGGTTCTGGGGCCTGAACTCAGGTCCTTCCTTGTGCTTGTGAGGTAAACACTTCACCAGCTGAGCTATGCCCTCAGCCTGCTAGAGGAAAGCATTTTTCTATTTCTCTCTGCCTTTGTTTCTCTCCCTCTCTGTCTGTCTGTCTGTCTGTCTGTCTCTCTGTATATATATATATATATATATATATATATATATATATATATATATATATGTCATTCATGATAGATGTTTGAATCAGCTTAATCTACAGGCTAGGGCACTGCATACTATATCCTCTAGCTGTGTATAAAGGTACTCTTTGGAATCTACAATGACAATTTCTCTTAGCAATACGAGATTGTGTGTGTGTGTGTGTGTGTGTGTATGTGTGTGTGTGTGTGTATGTGTGTGTTTCATGATGTATTCTGCCTTGATGACTGCTTTACTGTCTGGAAGCTCTTTATCATAAACATGTAGACATAGGTGCATGTGTTTATACACTAGTGTGCAGAACTGCTTGTACATATACAAGGGTAAGCACTGGAAATAACACCAAGTGACCTAGGGCTGTATGTTCCATTCCAGACAGTGTCCATCCTAAGTGAAAAGTCCAATAAATGAATAAATAAATAAATAAAAACTTGTTTTGAAAAATTGACAAAATTAGAAAGTATTTAAAAATAATTTCTTCCTCTTAGTGCAGGAAACTAAAGTGTAAGATCAAGGTGAGACTCACTTGGGTCCTGGTGTTGCTTCCTCCCTTGTCAGGTGTGTTCTCACTGTGTTCTTGCTGCGTAGAAAGAGACCTGTGTACTCTCTTTCATTCTGTGTAAGGACACTCATCTCATCCAGGGAGCCCTACTGTCAGGACCTCATCTAATCCTAAGTATCTCCATACTGACACTCACCACATGAACTGGAGGGAAGCACACCCATTCAGTCCACATAACAATTGTTGCATCAATGACAGGGAAAACACAGTTTCCAGTATCAAATTGTCCCCCAGTTGTCAAGACAGGTACCTTCTTGTGACACAAACAAGAACTGCCCCCTTGTTTTCCTGCCCTCTGCTCCTGTTCTTAGAGTCTTTGTGAATGACAGAGCCTAGGAAAGGGTCTGGGAGCTGGGACCAGTGACAGTCTCATCCACAGCACAATATGGGGTGTCTAATGTGGTTAATGTGAGTACTGCAGACAAATCAGCTGCACCATTTCCCAGCATCCCTGTCAGCTTTCTTTCCTCAAATCAGCAGTTACTGGATTTGTGCTTGCCCAGTGTGTTCCAAAGGACCTTTCCAGAATGTGTGCATCTGAGCATCTAAGAAAGCATGAACCAAAAAAGGTCAAGACAAGTCAAGGAGTGAAGTTCCAAGCTGACCTTGTGGGCCATTTCACCAGCAGCCAAAGAAGCAATATCACAATGCTGTCCTGCTGGAGAAGAAAAGACCATTGGCTTTTACCTCTATCCAACCCTGCCACTGTCTTCAGGCCCCTGAGTTCTCACCGTCCTATAAATAGCTTATAAGTTAAAACTGAAATAGCAAAATAAGAACTATCTGACTGTTCTCATTTTAACAGCAGGCTCAGTGACACTCCCTTTGTGGCCTTGATGGGACATGGCAGAGCAGGCTGCACTTACTGTTTGGAAGAGCAGAAGCTAACCTGACTTCCTGCTCCGGACTACTGTACCCTCTGCTACAAAGGCAGTTGACATCCTACATTATTGGAAAGAACAAATGCTTGACTGTATATAGTGCCTTAGCCAGCATCATGCCTAGTACAGGCCTCTGTTCTCATTGTACATTGTTGTTCCTGTCACAGATACCTGTGGTAAGAAGGGAGCTTTTGAGGTCTCTTACCCACCAGTATCTGGGTCTTGTGTGTCAGAGGCTTTTTGCTGATATCTGCTGTCCAAAGAAATGGAAGTAGGTCTCACAAACATTGTCTTTTTTGTAGCTGAGTCTAGAAAGACTCCTTTGTGGAGCTGGTCTGTGTGTTAGGAGATGCACAGCCCACCTTCAGCAAAAGCAGGTATCTTTGGAAACACACTCAGGTTTTCCCCATCATCCTTCTGACCTCTACCCTCCAGTTACTGATCTGCTCATTTCCAACTTTCTTTGGCCCTGGACCTGACACCATTTTTTTCCAGATCCATTTGTGCCAACAACAATCCTGAGGTTGGCTTGTAACTCCCCTCTGCAGGAACAGAGTTGGGTAATAGTACAGTACATGAAGCCTATTTGGTCTTAAGGAACCAGAGTTGGTGACTTACATGTGGAAAGGGTCATTGAGGTCCTGGATTATGGGATTTTCTCCTGTCCACAGCCTATGTGTGGAACAGTCTATGCCAACCCCTCTGAGCCAGAGGAGCTCCATCTATTGCCTTTGACAAGAGTGAACAGATGACAAGTCGCAGGGCATTGACACCACACAAGCACTTAGACTGGTGGCAGGAGCAGGGACAATATGCACTAGGTGTTATACTCTGTTTCTTCTCTGCTCAGCGGAAGTGCCAGGGTTCATGCACGGTAGTATAATACTAGGCTGTGGGTACACTAACTCAGGTTCATTGCAAGACTGCCATACTTCTTCTGTATATTCATTTGTTGCTCTGTTCAGAGAAAAAGCCATTTGTTTTTAACGAAAGCAAAGAAGAAAAGGAGGGAGGGAAAAAATAAGATGGGAGGGGGTGGGAGAATGAAGTGACTAAAAGGTCTTGTGGGAGAAATGGAAGCTAAAACTATTAAGAAAAACAACACAATAAAAGCTGCTTTTGCTCCAGGTCTGTGAAGTGGCAAGTTGATCCATTTGTCAGCTTTTATATCTGCCAAATGGAGATACTCACTTTTAAATTTTTCCTAACACCCTAGGGCTTTGGAAGAATCAATGAGCTTGCACTTCTGCATGGTGCTTGTGTGATGGAAGGTGCTATGTCAATAGCTGAAAGATATAAATAGTAAGAACTGCATATTCAGGATGCCTGGGGTGTCCCTTGATGGTGATGTGTTGACTCAAAATAAATTCTGCTCCAGCAGATGAGTGTTTTGAATCATGCCGAGCATCAGTGAAACTACCTTTCCACCAGGCACAGTTTGCACATTCATTGCATGGGAGCACATATTTGTAATTCAGTTCTGGGGAGTGGTGTGGTACTGATAGAGGCAAGAGGGTGCTGAGATCCAGGTCAATGGAATTCAAACAGTAAAAGACATACAAAAATATTTTTGTCCCTATAGGTTGGCCTTGCCCAGTTCATAACTTAGAGCTTATGGAGTCGAAAGCCTCTTCTGGGGCTCTGAAGAGATGGATCAGTGAGGAAGGATACATACTGTTCTTGCAGAGGACCTGAATCCATCCATGTCAAGTGGCTCACTACTGCTTGTAATTTGGGGATCAGACACATTTTTCTAACCTTCACCAGCAGCTACACACACACACACACACACACACACACACACACACACACACACACACACACACGTGTACACACACACCTTTTTTTTTTTACCATTTTTCTACTTTAAAACTCTATTCTCGTGCATATGTGAGAGAGAGAGAGAGAGAGAGAGAGAGAGAGAGAGAGAGAGAGAGAGGGGAGGGAGGGAGGGAGGGAGGAGGGGAGAGGGAGAGAGAGAGAGAGATTGAGAGAGAACACTAAAGAAAGACATAGCTTGAGAATGAGAGAACAAGAGCAAATGAACAAAACTGAGCAAGAGGTGGTTGGAGTGGGGAGAACATCTGGAAAAGTTACTTAAAAATTGGGGCAGCAATAGTATATATTCACAGTGTTTCAGTGAGTGGGATGAATAGCACCTTGCATGCGTGTGCTTGCTATGGAACCCAATGTTAGTACTCAACATACCTGAAATTTCCCTATACACTGCATTATGCCTTTTCTCTTTTTCTCACCAAAGCTATAGTCCCAAAGGATGTGCCTAGTGGATTCCACCCTCACTCACAACACAAACAGACCCTCTCTTTGCTGTCTGGTACTGGGGACAGGTGGAAAGCCTCAAACAACACTAGATGCCAACCTTGATACCCTGTAAAGGGAAGCTGGAAAGGTAAAAAACATTCCTGAGGCAAAAGAGGCGAAGATCTCTGTGGCTCACAGGGAAGTGAGAGTAAACATCAGACTGTGTCATTGTCAAGGGTCAGCAGAGAAGGAAGGCTTTAGCTAGTGGGGGACGAATTGGTGTCCATCTCTGGACTTCAAGGTGGGAACAAAAGTGAAATAATTTGCTCTTCCTTCTGACACCTGCAGCCAAGCAGTGCTTTATAATTAGAGGATTTTTCCAGGGAGAGAATGTCAGAAATTTACAGCATGAGAGCCTGCTTATTGGATGCCTGTACATAAGCAAAGAAAGGACAAAACACTTAGGGAAATTAGAAGCCATTTAGAAAATAAATCCCCTGGGAATCTTTAGAATTTCAATGGACTGAGGACAACTGCTATTTTCTGCAATATTTCTCCATCTCTCTTTTTTTTGTCCCAAGGCAGGCCACACTTTTTGAGAGAATACTGAGTTGCTAGCCATTTATGAGCAGGAGCAGGAACATTTCTAAACATGAAGCATGCCTAAAACGGGTGAGATCAGAGGCCACAGGAAATATCCTTAGTTCGGTGAGGAAGCAGACCACAGGCTCAACTCATGACTCAAACAGGAAACCCAAGATGCTGCAGAGGACAGAGTGGTGATTAAGACACAGCCATCATGGCAAGGAATTACATCTAGAAGTGGGGAAGCGATGGGGAGGTTGGTAGTGTGTATTTTCCTTGGAAGACATGGATGAGAATCTGTTCACACAAGACAGGGCACCAATGGCAGACCAAAGAAATGATTCCATCTGAGTCTAGCTTAATGAACTTGTGACTTTATGGAGGTTACTTACAAAAGTGTGGGCAAGGAGTTACTTACAGAAGCATGGTTGACTTAATAGCAACTACAAACTAGAAAAGCCCACTGCAGCATGGGCAATGACTCCTTAGCCCTTCATATCTTGAGCTGTTTATACAACTTGCAGGCCCCAGGCTGTTTACAGAGTGTGCTCTCCTCCGCCATTCTTGGGTTTTTATGACTTTGGAGAAGGAATGGTGAATTTTGCAAGCTTCAAGAACATCCTGAGACCTGTGAATTTTGCTTACTTTCATAACTTTGAGGATCCTTCCTCCAGAATGAATGTTTTCATTCCAACAAAACAGGGAAGACTAGAGGGGATCTGAGTGCCACAGGAGGGAGATCTGGCCATCGCTATCCTTAACCCATAGCGCCAAGGAGTAGTCTGACTCAGCCGCTGGGTTGCCGGTTATCACTAGTCTTGTCAAAAGAGGAAGCTGATGTTCATTTCCACCACTTCATATCCCTGAAGTTATACCCGTTGGCTTCACATAACAACTCTGTCATTAGGCATTTAGTCTAATGTAAAAAAAAAAAGTAAACCTTAAAACCACACATACCAGGCTGAGTATGCATCTCAGCAGTAAAGTGCTTGCTCAAAGCATAGAAAGATCTGAGATTGATCCCCAGCAGTGTAGAAACACAGTAGACGATGCACTCATGAAGAGAATGTGTTTCATAATGTTCTAACTTAATTTTGTGATCATGTGAAGAATTTTTTGACATCAAACATCTTCCCAGAAAAAAAAACCCTCACTTATTTGATCATAAGTATAAGAATACATTGTGGAAGTATTCAGATTAAGCAGAGTGGTTGGCTATTTGCTGAAGTTTAAACTTGTGTTTGCCAACATTCTCCTGACGGCCCTCTGAGGTAGGGGGTCATTGTGAGCATGACAAGCTGCTGCTTATGAATTCTCCTTCAGCTTCCCTCTACTGTTATTGTTCTCCAGCAAAGCACTGATGGAAACAAGTTGCTACATTTTTCCCAGCCTTATCTACATCTACAGAGTTAACAAAATCAGCGTTTTTAATGAATGTCTGCAATCAGTCTCCTAATCTTAATTTCTAATTGGATGCAGCATCATTGTGCTGCATTATTTAGAATAAATCATTGAGTTTCCTAATTCATATTCGTAATGTGTCTCAGTCTTCACAAAAATATTAGGTTGACTTATTAAACTGTGCTTAATAGACTGAGTTATAGTGTTAAACACACAATGATCTCATATCAAAATAAAAGTGAGTAGTGAATTCCAAGGGCCACCAAAGTTCTAAATTCTACTTTCTGGGGGTGGGGCTGCTGGCGAGGTGCCAGCATAACATGTTCCTTGTTTTTCCTCATGACCAGCTGGGCATTACCTAACTTTTCTGACCGTAGTTTTTGCTTTGTTTTATTTGGAGATAGTTTCTTGATAAATAATTGAGACTAGCCTCAAGGTTGCCATCCTCCTGCTAGAATCCCCAGAGTGCAGCAATTATCACACATCTGGCTTCCAACGCACCCCCCACTTTTTTTTTTTTTTTTTTGGTATATCAGACTTGTTCCCAAGTCTGTCTTTTCATCAGCACCAAGAGATGAGATGGACATGGTTTCCCATCTGTGTGTGAAATGATCCAAGTAAAATAATCAACTTATCTTGGATGAGTGTTGCAAGCAAATTGTTCATGCCGGAAGTTCAGATTCGAGGAAAGGATCTGCCCATCAAGGTTCACCCTGAAAGCTTCCCTTTGCCTTGACTTTAACCAATGCCAATCAATTGCTCACTTTGGAGGAGCTACTTTACTGATATGATCACCAAGCTAGTTTCAGGGCCAGTCTGCCTACCTGTCCCTTTTCTGGCTGATTATGAGGAGCTAAGAGTCACCAGTATCCAGGTCAAGAGAGGATCCTGCATTAAAGGTGCCGTTCTCTCCTTTCTTCCTCTTTCTCCCCTTCCCCTCTGTTCCTTTTTTTTTTTTTTACTAGATATAGAGTCTAGAGGCTCATGCATATCAAGTAAATGTTTTACCAATGAATTTTGATTTTGTTTGTTTGTCTAAAGAAACTTTCACTTTAAGAAGAGGTCTTCCTAAGTTTACTAGTCTGATTTTACGTTTATGTTGTCAAAACAGGCAAAACCTCCTGTCTAGACTCAAAACCTCCTGTCTTAGTCTCCTTAGTAGCTAGGATTCTAAACTCATGCCAGCAGAACCTACTTGAACTGACTTAACTTTAAGTGCATATTTAAGTCAAATTAGAGCTTTTAATAATCACTAACACTGTGACCTCTCTGAGGACAATTAAATAAAGAATTCTGAGTATAGTACTTTGGCATTCATATTTTTGACATTCATATGCAGTGCTGATCTGCTTCAAGGTCAAGAGACTCTGGTAGAAAATGCTGGCATTTGTCACTCGGTTATTCAATCACTCCTTTTTAACAAATAGTTATCGACCACTTTGTATATTCCAGGCACTTCTGAATTCCAGAAATGAGATACACTTAGGAATGACTTGGTTCCTGTACTTAGGGCTTTCAGGGAGAGAAAGAGAGCAACTGTTAGATTAAGACACACATTGGGCAAAGAATGAAGATGAAGGGATGTGTAGACCAAGTATGGGTAAGTTCTCATACTACAATGATGATCGGAGGAGATCTAAGGGAAGTGACCTGCGATCCAGTCCTGAACTCCAAGAATCAACCATTGTCTTATAGATGGAGGAAAGGTGTCTGTCCTGTGTCTGTTTCCTTTCTACTGTAGCACCCCACTGAAGCTGGGCATGTTAAGACTTAGGAAATGAATAAAGCTTACAAAGAGGCCTCTTAAGCTTAAAAGATTTATAAGGCACTTCTCATTGTTTTCTGACCAGTGACAATTTCTGGGGAGATGGGAACATACTGGAGAAACTGTGTACAAATCATGTAGGGAGCTCCAGGGATACAACTCTGCTGTTTGGATGGACTTTTAATGCTGCGGATTCCTTTGACTCCCTCATAGTCTTTTCAGTGACTTCAGCACACGCTCTGCCTCTCTAAGGTTGCTTGATCGGAATAACTTCTTTTGTCTGTCACCAATGCCTTTTTGGGATGAATAGATGTTTGTTTTCCTAGGAAAAACTATATTACAGAAGGTCAGGGGAGAGGTTCTGTAGCTACTAAAAGTTGGGGGTTTTGAGGCACAGAAAGCAGATAAGTCAGTGCAGCCAGCTACACTGAGTAGTTCATCTAAATCTGGAGAGTGTGTGGATGTCTGTGTAGAGCTGCTTGGATTATAGTAAGGATATGGGATATGATGTGAGCACTAAGAAGCCTCGGTGGAGTACTGGACTAGGGTGGGCTCTCAACATAACATGTTCCAGACTTGATCTACCTCCATCAAGGCCACTGCAGGGGATGGGCTAATGCTCTAGGGTACACCGTAGGGAACAGAGGAAGCAGCTAGGACAGCCATGTGGCTACCTAGAAGATCAAGAATGAGAGGATGGTGACCCAGTAAGTGCCAGAAGAACTAGACATGTTCATCTATGAAGAACCAAGAATGCATTCTGGTGGAAGGGTAACATGTGGGAAGGGGGTCCCTTAAAGTTCACAGGTGATATGAGGGGATGGTTCAATAGTCCCCCCCCCAATCCCCACAGTGCCAGAGCAGTTCTGACACAATTGCAGCGTTTACTGTAGGCCTGGACAGCAGGGAGTTGTGCTGTTGATGCCAGGTAGGGCCAGAGGGTAAAGGCAACCTCTATCCTGAAGGAAATGAGGGCACTTCCCAAGAGCAGGCAGAGGCTGCCCTACATAAAGGCAATTACTCTACCTGCTCGTCTCTGGAGAAGTGGGTTAGGGATTGAGCTCTTTTCAAAATGAGTCAGGAGGGGAGGATGGATTGTAGGTAAAGCAGAGGTAGATGAGACAATTCAGTATCCTGACCTGGGGAGGAACCTTTGATACAGAACATAAAGGCTGAATGAAAGCTGCGTGTATGTTTAAGAATATACACATATGTAATGTGCATGGTAAAGATTGAAGTACAGTGTGTGTGTGTGTGTGTGTGTGTGTGTGTGTGTATGTGTATGTGAACGTATGCAAGTTCCTAGAGAGAGTGAATGACTGTGTGCAAGTGCAGTGAGTGTATATATCATTGTGTATGGGAAGGTGAGAACTCTTTGCACTTCTGCATGTGTGTGGATACATGTCTGTGTAAGTACTCATGTGCATATGTGAACATCTGTTTGTGCGTGTTTGTGTAGAGGTGGCTGTAGTTGCTGGCATGTTGGTAGAAGGAGCTCATTGGTATCATACATAGCTCAGTTCTTCCTCTATCCAGGACATCTCTTCTTCTTACCCAACAACAGTCATAAGGCAAAAATCCCATTTTTAGTTGCATACCATCATGAATTTGGGGCAAGGAAGGATGAAAGTGTGTTGCTGACTTCCTCTGCAAATGTGGCAGGATTCATAATGTCATTGAAAAGTAAGAAATTGGCCCTAAGTTGAAAAAAAAATTAATATAAGCCAAATCCGAAAGCTATGTTGAAAAGAAGTATGTAACAGAGACAGGGGCGAGAGGTACTCTATCTGGGCAACACACATGTGTGTTGTAACAGGAGGTAGGGACACACATAGTATCTGGGCTGTTTATCTCTCATGAAGGTGAAATCTAGGCAGCGGATCTCATATTCATTTGGAATATATATATATACATATATATTCGAGTAGAACCACAGGTGCTGTGACTATAGAGAACAACAGCTTGGCAAGCTTGGCGTGTCCTGCGTGGCAGCATATTTAGCTGTAAGATGACTTGTATAAAGCCTGTCTGCATGCAACTCTTTGCTTACTTAACCATTTATGTTATCTGCGTTATACCTACTGCCGGCACAGTGTCTGCAAACAGGCTAGAAGATAGCTTGCAGGAATTTGTTCTCCCCTTGTACCACGTGGATGTCCGGGAATCAAACTCAGGTTGTTGATATTGGTAGAAAGTGCCTCATGAGCCATCTTGTCAGCTCCACAAATAACCTTTGTTAGAAAAAAGTTTAAACACATTCTAGACAAGTAGTCTATGCTTACTTTTGCCATAAGTGTCCTTGCAGAAGCCCAAGGTTCTCAGAGATACCAATTCCTAACACTGATTATCTGTACCTCCCATGGGAAGAATATAGCCTCATGCCCTGTTTGCTCATATTTCTGTCTATGTAATTCTGATTTAATTCATCACAAAACATCATAAAAATAAACAAAATTTTGTCTTATTTTCTTTTATTATTGTAAAAACCATAAGACTGGAAAATTTATAAAGACTTTTGACCTTTGACACTGTGGGAGTGTCCTCTATGGCACATTGTTAGATGTAACTAACTGTTAAGATGGCTTGTATAAGGACTGACTGCATTCTAGAGAGACAAAGAAACTAATTGGAACTGACCTTTCATAAGGCTCTTTATGGTGAGTCATCACATGGTGAGACATATCAATTAGTGGAGTTATAGCTCAGTGGTAGAAATTTACCTAAAATGCACTAGGTACTTGAGTCAATCCCCAATACCAAGAAAGAAAGCAAGAAGAAGGGAGGCAGAGGGGTAAGCAAAATCCACCTTAAACACTGACCTACTCCAGGCTTTAGAAAAAAGAGTTATCTAGATACAGATGACTCCCATCTCCTCACAGTCTCCTGGAAAAAGATGGGTAGGAAGACCAATTTCCAGCAGAATGAGACTTAGGACTATGCTATTAATGCAGTGCAATAAAAGTGAGAAGTTGATTGGCCTTTGTCAGAGATGCAAAATAGTTTCATATTAATGGGTATGGCACAGTGAGATCTTAGAGTTAACTATGTAGGCAGACTGTTTTTTAGAAATCTGGGTCTTCAATTCCCTGGGTAGCACTCCTTGTTTTGTCATGTGACATCCTGTGCCACTTCAGCACTCTGCCAAAATGAAAGTCATCAAAAGATTTTGAGCCTTGATTTGGGGGCAGAACTTTGAGTATGCCTCTTTTCTTTATAACTCATTCTGGGTTGGATCATTTTATTGGCAAAAAGGTATACACTAATACAGATGGGAAATGCTGGTAGGTGGACTATATGGAAGATTTGTCTGCTACTGAAGCAAATAGTTTGTTAAAAAAAAAGAACAATATAGGGGGGCTTCTGGGACCAGACAAAGGACATGACATGGAGGAAAGGAAATAGCTGAATGTTGGCTAGTGCCACCCCATCTTGACCTGGAAGAATTCCTCCAAAACCTGCTTTCGAATTCAACTGTCTAAGGTGGGAGCACCTGACTTCTGAGTAGGCTATTCATATTACGGCATAGGGGATTTGTTTCATGTTTAATGACCATTTTTGTGAATACTTACAAACAGAATAAAATAAAAATGTAAAGACAATCAAAATACGTGGCATTGTTACACCTCTATAGAGCTTCAATGTGTAATAGTCCATAGGGAAAAATGCATCAGCTAACAGCTACAGTCATTCCTAGGGTTACTCATTTAAGGACATCTTAGGTATATTCTCTGCTGGCATTTCTTTCTCATTAGAGTTGAAAACACAAACTTGGCAATCTGGTGTGACGCCAAGGGCAGTTTTCTGGTTCCCTTCTCCTTTTTACAATCCTTGGCTTACTTATGTCTTGTTCATCCTGCACAGTGGAGTGTAGAGGTGATTAATAGCAGTTAAGTGTACACAGAGAACTAGAGAGAGCTCTCTGAGCCCCATGCCTTTTCGAGGCCCGAGGAGAAAACCCAGGAAATGATGGGAGATGAGAGATGAGATCAGATGATGGTTGCTGATCTCAGGGCTCGGAGTAGTGAAGAGTTTCTCTCTTTCATGCTGTGGCTGGAGCTGGTGGCCTATGGCTCTTTTTTCTTGGGGGTCGGGAAGACTCAGAATAAAACTAGGTGCCTACTGTGTAAAGGTATCTGGTACAGTTTACTTTGTATTTGCTGGGATAAAGATCATGACCAAAAGCAAGTTGAGGAAGAAAGGATTTATTTTTCTTACACTTCCACATCACTATCCATCCTTGAAGGGAACTAGCACAGATACTCAGGATAGAAACCTTGAGGCAAGATATATAATGGAACCATGAACAAGAGTTGCTTCCTAGTTTGCTTCATTTGGTTTACTCCGCCTGTTTTCATATTCAACCCAGACTATCTGTTCCCAGGTGATATGATCCACAGTGATTCTGGGCCTTAACATATCAATAATTCATCAAGAAAATGCACCAGAGACTTGCTTACAGGATGCTTTTTTTTTTGTAGGCAGTTTTTTGGTTGACAGTCCATCCTCCTAGATGACTTCAGCTTGTATCAAGTTGACAAAATAACCACAATAGTACCATCATACCAGAATATGAGTTTGAGCTATCAAGAGCATTATCAACCCCAACTGCAGCATGAGGGTAATGGAGCTCTTGTTCAAATCTCTGAAGATGATTTGTCCTTATGAAGCAAGAATGAATTTTAGGGGTCAGGGGTGTGGTTGGCCATATGCCTGTCTACCATACACAATTTCTGGGCCCTATCTCTAGAATTTCATAAAACTTGGTATGGTATTCCTCACTCATATTACCAGCACTAGGAGGGTGAATACAGGAAGATTAGAAGTCTGATGCCATCCTTGGGTTATATAGAAATTTCCATGCTGTCAGTGGATAAATGAAATCTCATCTCAAAAGAAGAGGGCGGGGGAGGAGAATATCCTATGATGATGTCTTTGACATCTGCTTTTCAGGTCATTGTTTCTCATCTGTTTCTACAAGCAGGCAGCTCAGTCCAGTGGTAGTCATGTCTGGTGTGGGAGCAAAGAAGGCTGGGTCAGTGACATCCCTATCAGCACAGAGATGGCCTTGCACCACTACTAGCTTGCAGTGTGTGCAGGCACTGTGTTGGACAGCTATGTTATTGTTTTGCTTATTTATCCAGAGTCACTGGTGTTTGGGGGAGCAAAACGATACATATTCATAGCCATCAGCTTCTCTGTGATGCAAAAGTTTTCCAGTGGAAAGAGATGGTGGTACATGGTGTGGAGGGCATTGCTGACTCTGAGGAAGCCATGTTTCTATTGGTTGACTCCCATAACAAGTAATGAACATCACAGAAATGTCAGAGATGGTGGCCCTGTGGCTCTGCCATTCAAGTGAGTTATACTTTTGTGTGCATGTGTTGTATGGTTATGTGTATGTGTGTAGCTATGGATGCACATGCTCGTTCATAAATGTGGAAACCAGAGGTCAACATTAGGTAGTTTCTTCAATCCTCTTCACCTAACTTTTAAGATAAGGTCTCTTACTAACTCTGGAGCTTACTGATTTAGCTAGTCTGAATACTGACAAAGCTCTAGGGATTTACCCGTGGTTACGGACGTCTGCAAGGTTTTTACTTGAATGCCGTAGATCCAAAGTCAGGCCTTCATGTCCTGACAAACATTTTGTTAATTAAGCTATCTTGCAGGAATCCTGCCTTTTTATACATGGGGACAGTGGCAGTGGATGCTACTGAAACTATGACATGTTAACAGGATCTTGCTCAGTGAACTGGACCTGGGGCAGGAGCTGGAGCAGGAGATGATGGAGATGGGTATAAAGATGGGTATAGGACCTGAGTGAGCCCAAATTCCCTGCTCTCAGCTTGGAGGAGCTCTTAAATTCATAATGTCTAGGACTGTAGTTTATGTACCAAGGTTAGTGAAGGGCCATCAGTTGCTGTGCTGTCATGTCGTCACTGGTAAAAGCATCCCTGGTCCCTCAGTGCCTGTCTGAAACTCCCCATGTTATGGTCATTTTCCAAGATTGGGAGAGAATCCAAATTTCTTTCCTGTCTGGGTGATACACACTGGACTTCTAGAGCACAGAAGAAAGGATAGGTCTTTTCTGGGTGTCTGGCAACTGTAGCTCACCAGAAGTTCTCTCCACTTCCCATTTGTAGGCAAGGAGCTTTTGTGTAGTTTTCTTCTTGGGAGGGGTTGGGAAAGAACGGGGCTCACCAGCAACCAGAACAAAACATGAATTAGTATTTCAATAACATCCCACTTACAAACGGTTTGTGAAGTCTTATTAGTTATGACCTTAGTCACCCAGCCCAGGAAGGCCAACCTCTGGCCCTGTTAGACAGCTCAGTAGGAGTTAGCTGGGAAAGCATCCCAGCTGTGAATGATGGCTACTAACAAGCTAGCTGCTAAACAAGGACTTTTTCCTGAAATGTGGTGAGCAGAGGAAGTCTGATAGCAAACACATCATGTCATTCACAGCTATCCAGATTCCCTATGAGTTCAGGAGACCATGTATGTCTTAGTGCTCTATACATGTGCTACCTCATTGTTATGGCCTCTCAGTTACCTGTGCACCTGCTGGCTCTGTGAGGCTCAGCTAACGTCTGCTTACTAAGAGTTGCAAGGTTTGTTGATGACTCTCAGATTCAGCTTCAATTAACACATAAATTGTCTCTATAGAAATGGAGCACACTGCCACCTCTACAAATAACTGCTACTTATTAATGAGAGATAAGAACCAGCTGTTGTCATTTCTCCTTGGTAAAGCAGTGATTCTCATCGTTCTTTTGCTGGACCTCTCATTATATCAAGCAGTATCCTTAATCCAAGGAAGGTCATGGGCTGGGAATGTTCTTCCATGGTGATCAGGGGTCCCCCAGATTAACTTCCATATTGCCATTTATGCCCACTAGGAGTGCAGACTAGTTCTTGTCAGTTCATATGATGCCTTCAGAGGCAACCACCCCTTGCTACTACAATCACCAAAAGGGAAGCTTGGTAGAAGGTATATGCCCCTCCCTCTACCCCAAAGATTGAAGATCACAATCCCGTGAATTAAGAATTGGTATTTGAATGCGGGGATCCACTCATTTTGAGGAAGCCAACCTGAGGCTGTAGGCATTTTCAAATCCTGTCTCCTGAAAAGACAGGACCTAGCAATTATTTTTTTTTTGTGATGTGGTATGATCGTTTTCAATACTTTTACTAAACTATGCTGAATGGATTTTGCGTGCCATGGTAGCAGAATTCTGAGATGGCCCTAACCACCTCCCTTCTTCTTCTAAGCTATTATAAGTCACTGAAGGAAATGGATAGAAGACATGGTGATGAGCATTCTGCAGAGGTATTTGGAGGCTTGCAGTATTGACTCTGAGATGGTGAGCTTGTCCAACAGGCCTAATCTAATCAGAGGGGCCATACATAGAAAAGTCAGGGATGTACAAATTAAAGTGACTCAAGAGAGGGCAGATCTATCAGTGGAAGGCCATGTGGTGAAAGTCTTGGTGTGGTTTATAAGAAGGCAAAAGGGAACTCTGAATCAGCCCAGACCTCTGTCCTAGAGCAATAAGAATGAAGATACTGGAGACTGAGCAGGCCTGGATTTACACTCTTTTCCTGATGACAGTCTCAACTTTCTGATGCCCCAATCAGAGGACCTAGCATCATAGTGACCAATTGTCATTCAAAGACATGGGCATAAGTGAATGGGTCTCATTCTCATCTTGGAATTTGTTGATGTCATAGAAAACCGATGCAGGTGGCAACACATAGTTCTGACCCACAAGCAGGGAACATGCTATGTGATAGGGCTGGAATCCCGCAGAAGGGAGTCCTTAGTTCTGTGATTGTGGAAAATACTATAATATACATGAGAACAATGCCCACAAAGAGGAAATCTAGTGCTTATAGGCCAGAATCAAGAGGTTATTAATCAAATTCAGCAAGATCGTAGGCAAACTTTTGAGAAAATTATTTCAGTACTCTGCTGCCTACTTCCACTCCGATGTTGCTAAGGAAGTTGTTCATCTTACAGGTGTAGCCTTCAGTTTTTGGAGAAAGAAACAGATGGAACTTTCTAGGAAGTTCTGCCATATCCAGGTCTGACTCTAGGAAAGTGTTCTAGGTGGAGTTCTTTCAGTGAAAATGGAAGCTTTCCTGCTCTGTAACCATCCTGATGGCTCATACACATGTTTATGCTCAGTCAACACTAACCCAGCCAAGGCTGACATTTGTTTATATCACCTTCTGATCAAAACTTATTTCCAAAAGCATCCTTCATCTACATGGCGCCATTCACTCAAATTTCCCCAGAGGAAGTTCCTATGAACCGCGGCATTTGTAGTTAATGGTCTGAAGTTCAAAGAAATCAAATCACTTGTGAAAAAGTTGATATGGTGGAAAAATAGACACAAGTCTTTGAATTCTGGCATATTTCCCTGATCTTCTCTTTTCTTTACCAATCAACCTCAACTGTATGAAATTTTTTTTCTCCCCAAGTTCAACAGCTTTGCTTCTGTTCTGTGCACCATTAGTCAAGACAAGGATAGGCAATTTCTTCATTAGCATGTATTGAACACACAGCATATGGACAGAGAGAAAGCCCATATTGTAGCAGTACACCCAGTCGGTTGGGTTCCTTGGATCATAACAGATGGTAGAGGCCCTGCCTTCCCACTCAGAACCAGAAAACGCCCAGACATTTCTGGGCATGCTGAGTACATAGCCTATCTACTGAGGCTCTCTGCAGTCCACATCTGGTTATCGCCTCTCATTAGAGCTGTTTGCCTGGTGTATAAAGTCATCTCTGGGATTTGCTGAAGACTGACACAAAAGAGAAAAGAGTAAGAAGACGCTGCTCTGATTGACAGATGCGACTCTTTGACATGGAATGTAGGAGTGGGCGGCAGGCAACAGTTCGTTCACTGATGATAGGGTGCATCGCATGTCAAAATAAAAAGAGAAAAAAAGGTATTTTAAAATTGAATTCTTTTTCTGTATCCTCTTCTCACACGGATGGTAACACTCATGATTGGGCAGCTTAAAGGCTTTGCCACCTTCCAGGAGCTCTTTAACTCAGTCTTCAGTTTCAATAATTCATAGTGTTTAATATATCTCTACATTTTTTATAGAAAGAAAGTTTGAATGTGTGCAAGTTACAACCTATGAATTTTGTGGGTGTGCGCATGTGATGTGAGTCCTTGTTGGCGCTTTGCTAAGTGTGGGGGAGAAAAGATGGTTCTTCCAACCAGAAGCCAGGGTGCTCCATTAAGGCTGATGCACAGCCCTGAGAGTCCCAATGCACTGGGAAAGCATTCAGCTCACCCTGCTTAGGACTGTCAGTCAAAACCATCTCTGGTACCCTCTATAGCATAGGTGACATCAAAGCCCACACCGAGCACCTGTCTGGAGTGGGGATAGCATGAAGAGAAAACCCTTTAAATAGTTCCTCAGAGATGAGCACCATGCTGGCCAGATGGCTTAGTCATGGTTGCAGCCTGGCATCTTTTCTAATAGGGGAACAGGGCTCTGCATCTTCCTTCTTGGGCTGTTCTTTCCATTCTTCGGCAAATTCATTGAACAGATGACTTGTTTCCACTACAGAGGGGTTGCATCCTGTGTGCTTTGTTTATGATCTTGTGGCAACAGTTAGGGTACTGTGCCTCAGCCCTAAATCTACACAGCATGCATGCTGCTATAAGAATGCTCAGAGTGGCTACTGTGACTGAGATCATATGACAATGCATGGCACACGGTTTATTGTTTGATGATACAGCAGATGACAAAACATCCATTGATCTATTTCCAGATTTATGGCCATACTATCATCTTCCTTTTGATTAAATGGATAGAGAAACAAAAATCACATTAATTGGACTAAGTTGCAAGTGACATTGCATTCAAAGGCTCAGTGGAGAATCAGACACTGTAGCATTCTGAAGATGGTTTAGTTAGGGCCTTACACCTATTACAAAAAGGTGGCCTGCCTCTACACTAGGTAAGGAGATAGCCGGTACACAACCCATGTACACACCCTCAACACCAGAGTCGGCTGCTCAAGGTACTAGAGCATACGTGTACCCTCTTTCCAGCCTGGTTCAGGGCATGTCTGCCCTCCCACTTGTTTCTTTAGCAGAATCACAAATGAGCAGTGCTAGCTCCCTGCCCAGGGGCTGGAGGGAGTCCTTCTGAGCAGCGGCAGTGATGTCAGTTGCTGCTTTGCACAGCCAGCCAAACCACTTTCTCCTTAGCTTCCAGGTTACACACCATATGATGCCCCTCTCTTGGAACCTGCAATGAAGCTGTGGAACCACTGAGGCAGAATTATTAAACATTAAGAGGCATCTTTGGGACATCGCATATAGGATTTTAGAATAGCTATGCCTAAGGAACCCAAGCACTTTTACAGACAGAATACTTTCGAGTTCAGCTCATAGTGATGTTCAGTCACCAGATAGACAGTGAAGGAGCCAGCCAGCAGGTGTATTCATTTCCCCATTTCAGCACTTCTATCTGATGCAGAGTGAACATGGATAGACCAACCAACCTCAACACATTGTAGGTGAATGAACAACTACTGAAGGTTCACAGCCATCTGTATCTCTGAGCCCCTATATAGCATAAGTGGCCTCAGGGCTTTTACTGAGTTGCTGCTGGGGATAGGGGTAGTGTAGGAGGTATGTTAAGACGCCAGGTCCTGAGGATGTATGTTCTTCATGACTGGAGGCTGGACATGTGTCCTTGAAAATTTAACATCACAGAGATCAAACTTGCCAAAGGTTTGGAGATTAGTGCTAGGGGCTGGTGAATGAATGAACGATATACAAGCTCTCTGACAACTGCTCTTCATCTCAGCAAAGCTAAAGAGAAGTCATTGTACCTCATCAACTCGTCACCCTATATATACATATGTGGCTTATCTAGGACAGAAGAATCATCTGTGCAAAGTATGTTTGTCTACAGGGACTAAAATAATCAACAGCAATTACTAAATGTGTTTCATTCTGAAATGATTTACAATTAGAAGGTTGCCAAGAAGTCCACGTATCCCCAAAGGTTCCTAATCTAGAGTGTTCTTTGAAGGTGCTAGAAACTTGAAAATGTGGTGGTCTCATGGAATGTCTTAAGTAACTCTTGTGGGGGTTGTGGGATATTAGCATCTTCTTTCTATATTTCACTTCTTTTCTTGAGGTTACCAGGCATTCTCTGCTACTTTCTCCCCTGACAGTGTATTGTGTCAACACAGTACACGCCCAGTGGCAGTGATTGGTCATAACTGAAGCCTAAAAAACTGTGCAAACATTTTCCTGTTATGAGCTAACCACCTCAGGTATTTGACATGCTTATAGAAAGCTGACCAATACATTAAACAAAAAACTGTAACAAGTTAAAAGACATTGTGGAGCTTCTTTTGTGAGTATAGTATTGGGGAATGAACCTAGTACCTTATATATGCTACTAGGTAAGTACTGCAGTACTGAATCACAGCCCCCCGACCCCTCCTCTGTCTCTCGATCTTTCTCTGCTTCTCTGTCTCTCTTTGTGTCTCTGTCTCTCTCTTTCTCTGTCTCTCTGCCTCTCTCTTTCTCTGTCTCTGTCACTGTCTCTGTTTCTCTCTCTCTCTCTCTCTCTCTCTCTCTCTCTCTCTCTCTCTCTCTCTCTCTTTCTGTGTATGTGTGTGTCTCACTACATATACCCTGTTGGCCCCAAACTCATGATCCTCATGCCATGGCCTAGCTGAAATTACAGTTGTGCATGACCACCACATCTGGCTTATGGCTCTACTTTAAAAGATTTGTTTCCCAAATTATGGAAAGAATGTGAACTTTGAAGTAATCATAGAGATATAAAGTCTAAACTAACAACAACATGAACAAGTTGGCAAGCCCACTGTACCCATTTTCTTCTCAGTAAGATCCAAAGGCATGTGTGTGAAGAGTTAAGCACACTTTTGACACGGGTGAGGTGGGCTCTCAACAAATTATAGCTATTGTTTCTTGAACTGTATGTGGTTTCAGTAAAAACTGACTATTTCAGATTACTTGATGGCAGCAGAGAAGAGAGGGTCTTTTTCTTCAGTTAAATCGGTTGTGATGTCATTTTTGAAAAAAGGCAGAGACCTTTTGCTGTCTGGCAGAAGGGGTTTCTTTCAGGTTGTGGGGTAAATCAAAGTTCTTTGTTTCTCATCATGATTTTATGCTAGATTTTATGCCACATGTCTCATGGTTGTAGAATTTTATTCACTAATTAGTTCCATAGCAATATCCTCTTTTTATTTATCTTTGAACCAGGAAATACAGTTAGTGCTTCTATCCTACTAGCATCTCATCTACCCTGGGATACATCAGTGGCTACATTCTGCTGCCAATGACACTTTATTAGAATATTATTAACTGTTCAAAATAAAGAATTGTTTTTAATTTAAAAAACTAACATGGAAAATAGGCCCTAGGCATCTTGTATAATTCCTGTGCAAGGACTGGCTGGCCCATCACATCTCAGACTACTGTGAGCCCCAGCTAATGGAGCAGAGGAACTGTGTTAATATTGTGAGGACACTTGTGTCCTAAATGAGCAAAACCATTCTCCTCAAGTACAAATAGAAATTAGACACAGGAATTGACAACTCATGGTCAGCAAGCCAAATTTCTTTATGAATTAATTTCACCTCTGTCATGAGAGGCACTTCAATGTATTGAAAGTCCCTTTAACATTGAAGGTTACATATCATAGAGCTAGAAACTTGGCCCTCTGTGTCCAGTGTTTTTCCTATACAAATTCAACCAAGTGAAGATTGGAGATTTCAGAAAAAAGCATCTCTAATGAGCATCCTACGATTTGTCCCTAAACAACTCAGTATAACAACTCTTTACATGGATACATCTATGTATGTATGTATGTATGTATGTATGTATGTATGTATGTATCAATATCAGTAAATATACTTAAAAACTGACTGTGTCAAAATCAATGGCCTCAAATACAAATAGAGATGAACCTAGGTTTAGATTAGATAGACATGATTTAAATATATGGGAGGATATTTGTGGGTTTTGTATACTATACAATTTCAAATAAGGGACTTGATGATTCACAAATTTGGTGTCTGAGGAATCCTATAATCAACACTGGGTAACTGGGAGAATACATATGCACACATGCACCCATGCACACACACACACACACACACACACACACACACACATACGTATATATATTACAAATCTTTTTCAGAATATTATTTGTGGAGCTCTTTATGGAGAGTAGGTTGTAGAGATAGAGAAGACTTTTGCCTGAAATTAGTACAGCTCTATCAAAACAGAACCTATAGTTCAAAGGGAAGGAGAAGCATGTGCTGTGTTATAATCATCAAAATGTCATGAATTAAAGGAATAACAGGGTGTTGGTTAAAGAGGGAGCAAGGTACCCCTATTTCCTTCCTGTGGAGCTGGGTGTAGAAAATCTTGGCTTTGACCTCAGTGTTTGGTGAGGAGCCCTCTCATTTTTGGAAAATGAATGCAGAAGGTACAAAGCAACACAAATAAGCTGTCTGAGTTTCACCCACTAGCTCAAATTAGCTACATCTTTGTGACTGCACATAGCTAAAGAAATTCTTTATGAACTACCTTTGAAATTCTTCATGAACTACAATTTTAAGGTTTGATTCGCCCATCTTATTTCAGAATATCAATGGATACAGTTGACAAAGTCATAAAGAACATGAAGATTCATACCAACATAGATCCTCCCAGTGACCATTGAAAACTAGTGTCTACAATTCCAGGAGGATAATGTGTCTTAGTCAGGGTTTGTATTCCTGCACAAAACATCATGACCGAGTTGGGGAGGAAAGGGTTTATTCAGTTTCTCTGAATTCACATTGATGTTCATCACCAAAGGAAGTCAGGACTGGAACCCATGCAGGGTAGGAAACCAGAGGCAGGAACTGATGCAGAAATCTTGGAGGGATGCTGCTTACTGGATTGTTTCCCCTGACTTGCTTTCTTTTAGAACCCAGGACTACCCCTTCAGGGATGCCACCACACTCAATGGGCCCTCCCATCCATGATCACTAATTGAGAAAATGCCTTAGAGCTGGGTCTCATGGAGGCATTTCCTCAAGTGAGTCTCCTTTCTCTGTGATAACTCCAGCTGTGTCAAGTTGACACACAACACCAACTAGTGCAATATGGCATGGAAACAGCAAAGACCCACTCAAAGAGAAGAGACTGAGACACATGGTCTGCCTAGAGGAAAATGCCTTGACATACGCTTTTGGCAAGTGACATTCCACAGTGATCGCTCTCTGTAGAGGCCAAACACAAAGGCAGAAACAACACACTTACTCATTTCCCAGCATTCTTGGCAGGTAAGAAGGTTTCTAAGATTTGGGTTTGGCCAATTACTGGTAACTTGGAAGCTTGCAGAATTTCTGGGTGTTGGAAAATCACTCCTTATTCAATGAGAAAAGGAGCAGGAACATTGTCTTCCTGTCATTTTCTTCACCTCACTTCATGCTTCTGATAGTGGGTGTATGAGGGTATCATGAAGCAATGATGCATTTGGATGAAAATCCCAGACCCATAGGATAGCCTAAAAGAAGGATATAATAGGAGTCCCTGGAGACACTGTGTAACCTACCTCTTCCTAAAGGTAAGCCAGGTTGGTGCAAACAATGGTTATTTGTGAGTTCTACCACCTGAGGTCAACATAATTCATTGGCTAGGATCTCTTTAACGTAAGCTTCCCTTTTAGGAATGTGCTAAAAGCATCTGGGCCTTTCTTCTAAAAGATGTATAAAATATAAAATACATGTAAATTCAGTTTCTTATTATCTATGCAGACGCTCTTTCCCATAGAAAAACACTTAGATGAAGTTGCAAGTGTAATTAGCAGGGGTGGTGGAAAGAAAGCCCTTATTCATAAATGCACATGAGCAATTAGCAGCAATGCTTCCTCCTGTGTCTAATAGTTTTGTGACTCAGGAGAGCAGGTGGTAGAGACGGAAACTGCTGCACAGCCCAGGGAGTTTCCTTTAAGGGACTAGAGAGTAAATATTTGAGGCTATGGTGCAAATTTGCTGCCACTCAATAGAAAAGCTACCATAGACACTGTACATGAATGAGTTGGGCTGAAAATCGTGCTATTTTAATACAAAAGCAGGTGAGGGATAGTGTGCTGATTCCAGAGAAAGGTTCTAGGAAAGGGAAGGTGCAGATGTTCGTCAAGCGGTAGGTGTCGGAAGTGTTACATACATATTCACCTTGTGCTCTTAGCAAGTCCATAAAACAGCCTAGTTTGGGAGAAAAATAGGTCACCTAAGCATTCTTCATTGGCAGAACACAAAGCTGTACTTCCTAAGCACCATGACATGTTTCTGCCCAGTTTTGAGAATTCATTCCTTTACTACGAGAAGTGAGACAATCTGACCAATAAAGCCTTTAGAGCTGACATCTGGAAACTAGTATTCTCTATAATTTATTTTGAGATGAACTTTGATATTTGCTCTTGTCCCACATACCTGCAAGCAAGGGATGGTCCTCAGGAGCTGGAAGGAATGGACCTGGAATTTTCTCAAAACATCGGCAACATTGCATTAGAGTATGGTTTTTGTGGTAGACTTTTTCTGTCAGTCTCCAATATCTGTCTCCTGTGAGCTAGGTGGATAGAAGAGAGACTTTTTCATAGCCACCAACCTTGCATTTCTTCTTCCCCTAAAACCCCATCAAGCTTTATGAGGAAGAAAAGAAAGGGGTGTAAGTTAAGTATTACTACCATTGTGTGGGATAAGTCACAGTGACAGACTCCAGGGTTGGGAGATTTTGGTGGAAGTGAAAAGATCCCTTGAGGGTGTCCTTCCATATCTAAAAATCTGAGTGGACTTACATGGCTTTCCAGAAATAGCAGATCCATGTACGGAGCCCTGATTTCTTATTCATGGAGCTTGGTGTCTCCAGCCTAGCTCAACTGCTCTGATGCATGTATATATAGCTGTCTATGGCCATTTAGGTTTATCTATCTAATAATAAGAAATGAAAAAAGAGAAATGAAAAAATAGTCAATCATGCCATGAATTATATACAGAATGGGCTCACGTTTATATTTATTCCATATATTTATATACCATACATTGAATACAAATGTCATGTTCAATCAATGACCTTTAAATGAACTGGATGTGAAGCTAAGTACACTGCTGTAATTCTAGCTATTCAGGAAATAGAGGTGAGAGGATTATCAGTTCAAGAGGAGCCTGGGTTGAACAATAGGACTTTGTCTTAAATTTTCAAAGAAGGGAGAGACTGTTCAGCAGTAACTCGATGGTAGAGTGCTTGCCAGAGTGTGCACCAGGGTCAGGGTTCAATCTGCATTGCTGGGGAAAACAAAAGAAGCTTGCTGCTCTCAGTCTCTGAAGCATTTGCGAATCAGTGGATGAAGCACCTGTCTGCCGAGCTCTATCCCCCAGACTTCATTTTCTTCTTGTTTTGAGAGGCACTTCTTTCTTTTCTTGTTATGCCGATCTTTCTTATCCTGTTAATATTATATTTTTGTTTATTGTAGTCCTGGATTTATATGTTAAAGCTATTATTACATTGTCAATTACATATATAAGAAAGAGATGCCCTCAATCTGCCTTTGTTCCTAATACATTTTCTGTATGTCAGAGAATTTTTATTTTTTGAACAGAATTTCTCCCTCTGTTTCTTTTTTTGCTTCTGTATTGTATGTCTTCTTGTAGGGCTTTCCTCTCTTGAAGATACTAGGTATGGTGCTGTGGTGGCTTGTCTAGGAACCCTGCAATTTTAGCAGTATTTTCTCATGTTGCTTTCAGGCAATGCTATCTGTGCAAGAACCATTCTTTTCTAGCCTACCAGCTTTCTTTTTTTATTCATTTTTTTTGCTAGGCATTACATAAGTGACTCCACCTTCATTCTGTCTAACCAAATATTTGGTTGTGTTTGGCCCATTAGTTACTCTAGAATTTACATTTGTAGTGTAATTTGAAGGGGGATTCTTCTTCAAAATTTATTAATTGTGTCTTGTGGCTATAAGTTACTAAAACAGTTTGTGGCTTAAATCAACACAAAGTTACCACAAAATTCCTATACAACCCAAACAATCCAACACGGCTCTTACGGGCAGAAACAAAGGTGTTGAAAAGGCTGCCTTCCTTCCCAACATGCTTATAGCCTAGGCTGTGTTTGATCTTATCCTCAAGCTTTTGAACACTACCCACATTCCTTGATTCATTTCTGTGTCCTCAATGCTAACAGCAGCTGATCCCCCTTACTCTAGTTCTCTAGTAGTGACTCAAGACCCTCTGCTTTTAAGATCTCTTGAAATTACATTGAAACCACCTGTTTTGATACTCAGAACTTTACTGTCATCTGCAATGATTCTATGTCATGGCAATGTGGCCATTTGTGGGCTTTTATATGCTGCGTACTAGAGCAAGGAGTGGAATTTTTAGATGGAATCTATCTTTTCTTCACTGTTTGAAAATTCTATGCTGGCACTGGACAGATAATTCAGTGGTTAAGATCTCTAGCTGGTCTTGCAGAAGGCTCAGATTTAGTTCCCAGGATTGACATGGAGGCACGCAACCGTCTTTAACTCCAGGTTCAGAGGATCTAGTGCCCTCTTCTAACCTCTGTGAATAGTGTATGCTCATGATGCATAGATAAAACTCATAAACATAAAAAACCTACTTATATACACAAATATAAATTAATAAATATTTTAACAGAATTCTATGCTTACATGTTTATGGATTTGTTTCTAAGCATCTGTTTTCCTCATTTTTCTTATCCTTTATCAGTGTTATACATGGTTGATTACTGTAACTTACAGACTGTTTTCATATTTTGTAGGTAAGCATTTCATTAATATTCACATTCCCAAATTTATTTCTATTCTTTTATATTTCCTGTTTTATATTAACATTATAAATCCCTTGCCAAAATTCATTAGACACGAACAGAGTATTGAGGCAGGGAATGTACATTCATTGGTTAATTTTGAAAGTATTTACAATTTCAAAGTTCTCACATTTCCCTATGTAATGTACATTATTCTAATACATTTTCATATGTTCTTTGAGCTCACATCAATTTCTTCTTTTATTTCAGGACCAAACAAGTATGTCTTAAGACATCCCCCAGTGCCCCTTGTTGGGGATGGGCTATCTCTCATCAACTCTGTGACAGGGAGGGAAGAAAACAGCAAAACAATCCAAGAGTAAAATCACCATGCCCTTGAATACAAGTAGAAGGAAAATCAATTCTAACAGATGTTACTCTTGTTTATCCTATATTATAAAGTTATCTGTAGTGGGAGAGAGAAGCCAGAAATTCAGAGGTGGGAAGCTCATCCGTGGAGCAAAAGGTCAATAGAGAGCTCTGCCTGATTGCTGCAACTTCTGCAGCCAGTTTCTGCTGGACGCGGTTGATACTAGGTTTGATGATGCCATGTCTGTTCTGCCTGGTATTTTCTGGAATCAGAAAGGTATTGTCTTTCTCAGTCAGTTTTTGTTAGAAGTTGGTGAGCCCCTGACTGGATGCTGTTACTTTCTGCTGTCACTTGTTTTACTTAGAAGCTTCACCTGAGAGAACATCTACTCTGCTTTGGACTGTCAGAATGCCAGCTGACACCTCAATGGTTCTTCCCAGTCAATTTCTGCTGCTTGTTTTGAATGTCTAATTTGATGGTATTCAACCATCTATCTAGTATTTCTATCCATCTGTCACTTGCTATTTATCCTTTGATTTTGGCTTGCTATATATTTAATAAACCCATTCATTCAAGACTGAAAGTGTGACTATCATAGATTACTCTCTGGACTAGAATCCCTGTTAGGAAGAAATCAAATTCTGTAAAGACACATGGAGGTGTGTGTGTGTGTATGTGTGTGTGTGTGTATGTGTGTGTGTGTGTGTGTGTGTGTTTGAGCCTCTACATTCTGTGCTTTTCCACACATTTCCTGAAGTATTCTTTTTACTGCGATATCTTAATAATCATGATCATTTCAAGTAAAACTGTTGATTTTTCTAGTCTGTGTCACCTTTATCAACTCAACTTCCTCTGTCTTCAATCAGTTCCATCCCTGGGTCAGTTGATTCTGTTGGAGAGTTGAAGTCGACAAATATTTGGAGTTAGCATTTCAGAGGCAGAAATTAAGGCTGTTAATCGTTTCTCTTCCATTAAAGAGCTTGGCCTTTTGGCATTTTCACAGTCGGGAAAAAAAAGGCAGATGCTAGCAACTGCTGAAAAAGAATGTGTAATCACATCACTCTCAATTTCTTCAGGAGGAATTAAAAATGAACATAAGTCTGGGAAGAGGGAAGTATTGGAGGAAGGCTGAGGTTCCCCATAATGACCTGGGAACTAGCGTCCACCAGCATGGGGCACTGGGGTCTTGTACAAGAAGCATGCATGCCCTTAGAGGGACAATTGGTTTGGCTTTCCTAGTACTCTTGTTAGGAACCTGTGGCATTCACTGTGGTATAGGGTAGTCCCGCACTCTTCAAGAATAAGAACTCCTCTTCCGTGTTTTTCCTCCATGTCCCATATGTTCTGTACAATTCCTGAATCTAATTATGGAAGGCAGACAGCACTGCTTTCTGAGGCACCAGTGCTGAATCCTGGTGCCTTGTCTTCATGCTTGTGGTAGCCGTCAGAGTGGATGGCTACACTATTAAATGCCTGTGGGCTGTAAGAACTGGAGTATTGCTTAGAACATATTTTAAAGGAGTAAAAACCAACCAAGCAGTCTAGAAAGGAAAGATTGAAAGACTTCCCTGGAAGCCAGCTGGATACTGGATACAGAACTTTTTACTCAGGCCTCTGCTTTGTAGAAGACGTGGGTCTCTTCATTTTGAGACACTCTAATACTGTATTTTCTGTTCCTCTACATTATCTGCATATACATACACGTGTGTCCATGTACAATATTAGTGACTGTCTTACAAATAAAAGCCTTATACAAATATTTTGTGCTTTTCTATTTTCTTTCTTCTCCGAAAGCATTTTTATATTCCTGCCTGTATGTGCACATTGTCATCTGTCATCGTTCTCACTGCTGGTCACCACTGAGAAGTTACTATTTTCATACATTTAATCTAATTTTAGGCAGGCCATTTGATGCAGTTTGATTCCTTGCTCAGCCCCTGGAGTTTATATTTCATCAATTATCTTATGTATTATTAAAAAGTAACGGTAGCATGCAGTACAAACAACCCCCATATGTATGGCTATAAATAGGTAACGTTATGTTTTTGCTATAGTGATGATATTCCTTTATCTGTAAACTGATGTTTCCATCAATTTTTAAAAGACAATTTCCACATTATTTTTCATAGTGAAGCAACTATTTGGGAATTATTTATTTTATTTTATGTATAGGGGTGCACCGTAGCTGCCTTCAGAAGAGGGTATCAGATTCTATTACAGATGGTTGTGGGCCACCAGGTGGTTGCTGGGAATTGCACTCAGGACCTCTGGAAGAGCAGTCAGTACTCTTAACCGCTGAGTCATCTCTCTAGCCCTCTACAGTACTTCTTAAAGCAATTTTCTGTCCGATTCTTGTTACTGTTTCTTTCCTGTTTTCAGAACAGTATTTTCCAAACATTTTTCTCTAATTTTCACACTGCAATATATATACACACATATATATTTGTGTGCAAGATATATATTTGCAATATATATACATATATATATGTATATTGTGTGTGTGTGTGTGTGTGTGTGTATCTTTTCATGTAAGCGAATGAATAAGGAGGCCAGACAGCAATGCTGGATGTCTTCAATCATTCCATATTTTATTTTCTGGGAGAGCCTCTTTCACTTAACCTGAATCTCATTTATCAGCTTGACTGGCAGGGCAGCAAGTCCCAGAAATGCCCTCTCCCATCCCTTCTCTGGGATTACATGCCTGCACCTTTGTGCTCAGCTTTCCTATGGTGGGGACTGAACTCAACCCATTATATTTTGTAGCAAGTATTTTACTGACTGAACTGTCTAGGCTGCATCCTTTCTACTGACCTGTGGTTGAGCCCAGTGACTTTTCTGCTAGCTCTAATTTGCTTATAAAATCCCAATTAATTAAAAATGTATGCATTATAATTTTCAGCTCTAGAATTCCCATTTGATTCTATTTATAATCTTCATGTTTCCCTTTAGTCATTTTGAAGTACTGCTTACATGTTTTTACTGCTAATTTCTGTGTTGGGATCATTGATGGTTTATTTCAAAAATATCATTATTTTAGAGCAGTTTTAGGTTCACAGAAAAATTGGGGAGCAGGTGCAGATTTTTCCAGCATAATTCCTGTTGCATACATATGCAATTTCTCTTACAAGATCCTCTACATATCATTTGTTAAAATGGCTAAACCCACCACATTGGCTCATGTTTTCCTAACATCCAGAGTTTCCACCAGAGTTCACTCTAGTTGTTATATATACTGTGGGTTTTGACTGTTACATGGTTATAAGTATCTATAATTACAGAGTCGGATATAGTATTGTCACTATCTTAACCATCATTTGTGTCCTGTCCCTTCATCCTTTTCTTTCCCTTGACTTTTGGAACTCCTGGTCTTGTTCTTTTCTCTTTTTTTTTTAGAATGCTATGTTTCTAGAATGACACAGCACGTAAGTTTTCATACTTTTTCTTCCCTCCACTTTTTTTTCTTTTTTCTTTTTTTCGGAGCTGGGAACCGAACCCAGGGCCTTGCGCTTTCTAGGCAAGCGCTCTACCACTGAGCTAAATCCCCAACCCCTTCTTCCCTCCACTTACTAATATGTTCTTCCATTTCTACTATTGTTGGATGTGCAGTGAGAGTGCTAACAGCCTGTTCCACAGGATGATACACACAGGCAGTGGTAAAGCCTGCATGAGATGAGGCCTGGTAAGAGATTTTTAAGTTGATTGGGAACATGCCCTAAAAAAAAGAGTATGTGTTCATGGTCCCCTGCTAATTCTCTTTTGTATCCTGCCCATTAATAGGTGAATTTCTCCAGTGTGTCCCTGGCATTTTGTGCTCCCTCACCATAATGGGGGCCAATGAGTTGTGGATTAAAACTTCCCAAAGTATGAATCAAAATAAACCTTTTCTTTTGAGAATGATAAGTTGATTATCTCAAGCGTTTCATTAAAATGAAAGAAAGTCAAGTCGCAGTTCTCTTCATGCCTTTTCACAGCTTGATAATTTATTTCTTTTAACAGTGGATAACAATATCTGGTGTATATTTATATCTTCACCTAAGGAAAGATATCGTGATAGCTTACAAGCTTTAGCGATTACAAAAAAATGCTATAATCATCTATGCAGAAGGCTTTATGTATACATAAGTTTCCGACTTCTTTGCTCAGATGGTAAAGCACATGATTGCTGAATTATAGTGTAAGAGACTAAGTTTGGCTTTGGAGAAAATCTTCAAAGTGTTTTTCTAAGGTGTCTGTGTTGATTTCTATTCCCACTTGCAGCACACAAGCATCCTTGTGACCAGCTTGTGGTTTGTCAGTGTTTTGCATTTTGGCCATTCTAAAGATATATGGAAGTCATTGGTGGAACTCATTTTATCTCACATTTGTCTCATGGTCCACGATGTGGAGGACATTCTCTACGCTCACTTGCCATCTGTTAACCTTGTCAGAAAGACTGTATGGCTAAGGTCTTTGAGAAATTATTTAATTTGGTCGTGTGCTTGGTAGACTTTGAAAGTTTCTTGGACTTCAAAGACTCTGCCTTGAATTAAGTCAGGTGAACTAAGAAGCCCATAGAGTCCATCACACAGTCTCTATGTCCACTATGGTGCTTTCACCCTCTCGTGCTTCCTTAGGATTCCATCTCTCTGCTGCATTTCCCATCTGTTCCTGCAAACTGTTTACCCATGAGAGAATTTAGCATAATAATTAAGAGTCACTTTTAGTTCGTTGATGATTTTAGCACATGTGCCATGTCTGATTTTGATGTTTGCTGCCTTCAAGCCTATGCTTTTCTTGTTGAAAGATGAACATGGTACAGTTCTGGGCTAGACCATGAGCACTGCAGAGGCAAACTGTGGGGAAAGGGGAGGATTCTGTAGTCACATAACAAAGTGTCAGCTTTTCAGTAAGCCAATACTTGCATGCTGGCAACTTTAGAGTGTTTCTCTGATTATCCTGTCTCTCTGTCTGTCTTTCTGTCTGTCTTTCTGTCTGTCTCTTTCTACATGTCTCTCTCTGATGCTCTCTTGTCTATCTCTCTCTCTTCTCTCAATCTCTCTGTCTCTCTTTCTCTCTGCTGTTTTCTTTCTACATTAGGAATAGTTTTGTTGTACCTATTTTATCTATCTATCTATCTATCTATCTATCTATCTATCTATCTATCTATCTATTTTCTAGTAATTATCAATTATATGCCACAATTATCCACTCCTTTAGAAGATGCTAGGCTTTGTTGTGACAGGTAACTAGATGTCAGCTTTATAAGTGCTATTGACATTGCTACCAAGGGTATCCTTCTGTTGCAGTGCTGTCCCATTTGCTGTTACCAAACCCTCTCCATTTGTGAAAGAGGTACAGAGTGCAATGAAAAGCCTTTTTAAAAAGGGGTCTGTGATCAAGAATGTATAATATCTTACCACAGTAGCTGAGGCAGAAGGATTATTAGTTCAAGGCCTATTTCAGTTACAGAGTGAGTTTTTTTGTCATTAACTTTATCTGATCACATTAATGCCATGGCTTATTTTTGATGAGTCTTCGATTTCTTCAAACTGCCATTTGTCTTTTGGCATGGAGTGTGATTTTCGTTGGTGTAGACAGGTAAGATTAGGACGGGAACTCAGTGGCAGTGTGCTTGTGTGGTGTGGATGAAATCCCGAGTTCACCCCCTTTCCCCACAAACAAGAGCAAACAAAGCAACAGCATTAAGTTAGTAAATTTCTATTACTAATTTTCTTGATTGAAAATTCATGTTTCAC
Organism: Rattus rattus; assembly: GCF_011064425.1. Lineage (NCBI taxonomy): Eukaryota > Metazoa > Chordata > Mammalia > Rodentia > Muridae > Rattus > Rattus rattus. The sequence continues at coordinate 129,298,658 of NC_046158.1, read as the reverse complement.
TTTTCATTACACACAATTTTCAAAGAAGCTCAAAGGCCTCAGCTATTTTAACTGCTTGTTAATTGAGCTCAGGGACATAAAAGGAAGCAATAGTGAAGCAGGCAGCATCCCTATGAACCTTTTCCCCAAACAACAATAACAAGAAAAGCATGCCACCATGAAAATTAAATGACTTGTTTCAATGACACATGCTCTTTGAAGTTTATTTGATATAATACACTTTAGCGAAATTTAGCAGCATGTTCTCCGATTGAGGTATAAAGGCAGGGTGATTTAGAGATTACTCCATAAAGCGCAGGACCAAGAAACAGGGACATGAAGGGCCAGCCTAGTCTCTCCCTTCATACTATGCCTCTACAGTAGAAGAAGAAACAGCACAGACAGCAGAAAATAACTCCATTTTAAGGGAAAGAGTCATGCCTCTTCGTGGAATCCTGCTGCTCAGGGCCAGAGAGACGTGTGGGAAATAAATTGTTCCCTTAGCCCTCGTGATAAGGCTTCATTCTGTATGATATATTCATAGCATGGATGGGAAGATTACACTGATACATACTCTGTGATCTCATTTCTTAAAAGGCCAACCTCTGGCAGGCCATTAAAAGACCTGCTATTTCCATGAGTATTTTTTTTTTCACCATAGAATTGAAAGTTCTTTGCAGCAATCTCTTTATGTATACCAGCATACTAAATAAAATGAGGGTGGCTAACTGACAACAAAAATTTACAATATGAGATCAAGCTTCCCATTAATCAAAAACTTTTTGGGGAACTCTACTTCCAGTTTTGATATTCACTTTTCCTTTCTGAAAACAAACAATCTCTCTCTCTCTCTCTCTCTCTCTCTCTCTCTCTCTCTCTCTCTCTCTCTCTTTTTCACACACACACACACACACACACATACACACACACACACACACACACACTGAGTTGAAAATAGATTCTTCTCTCAGACATTGCATGATGACCACTATTTATGCTCGCTCCCTTCCCCCTAGATCCATCCCCACTTCAGCTTCCTTCAGAACAAAGCAGACCTCCAAGAGCCAATAACCAAACTGGACAAAACACAACACAACATATGGCAGAAGCCCTCACACTAAAGTGGGAAAAGACAATACAACTAGAGGATTTGATTCATTATGCTTTCCTGGTCTCCATTAAGGAATTTTTCATTTTCTCCCATTGTTTGTTACTGTTAACTGGATTTCTTTAAGGATTTATTCATTTCCTCTTTAAGGATCTCTATCATCTTCCTGTAGGTGGTTTGAAGGTCGTTTTCTTCTGCTTCAACTATGTTATGGTGTTCTGCTCCTGCTGTGGTAGGAGAGTTGGGCTCTAGTTGACATACACTGTTCTGGCTATTATTGTGTTCTCATACTGGTGTCGAGGCATCTGGGTTTGGGGTGAATAGAGTGTGTGTCATTGTTGGGTGCTTGCTTTCCTCTTTGGTTTTTGTTTCCTTTTTGCAATGTCAGAGAGTTTGATGGCTGTGTGCTGCCTGCTTAGATAATGTGTTCACAGAGAATGCCTGCTGGTGATGGAGGCTGGGAAGGAGGGTGGAGGGGAGGCAGAGGATAATCTGTGGGATTCACCAGAGGTGTGCACAGTGGGGAAAGGGGGCTATAGCTGGTGATCTGTTACAGCCTTAGGGCTTGGCACAGGGTCGGCTGAGGAACTGAAAGAGTGTACAAGGTCCACAGGCAGCCTACTGGGATCTTCTGTCAGGCGTGGCTTGTGGTTAAGCAGGGGCTATCTGCTGGAGTTAGGGATTGAAACACAGTGATGATGAGTGAAGGGAGGCCAGGAAGGAGGGCAAGGTATGTGGGATCCAGAGGAGACAACGGGAGGATCCAGCTTTAGGGAGGAGACAGAGGGCATTAGGTCTGCTGAGGGAACAGGGTTGGCCAAGCACTTTTGCCAGAGGCACAGGCAGCATGCTACCCGGTCTTCTGGCAGGCGTGGCCTGTTGAACCCCACTTTTCTAAACGTTTTTAAGGAATTAGAACTGCCTTCAAGATCCAGGGTGATGCCTGTAACAGAGCAGGTGCTCACAATAGTTTATTGGGTATCACTTGGGGTTAGTGTTGGCAGCTCTGCTTTTCAATCTCGTTCAGCTGTTTCTGGTTAATTTATTTACTTCTGGCTGAATGTGTGAACTGAAATGGGACAAACCCTTCCAAAACTAGCCGGTAGCACGAAAGACTCTTCCTTCTGAGGTGTCCTGGGCCCACATGCCCAGGACTGTGAAGCTCCAGTGGCAATTGACTCCCCATTGCACATCTGATAATGGCAGTGACTGCGTATTGATTCTGTGCATAGTTCAGAAAATTAAAAGAGACAATGCATTTGAGAGCCAATTGGAAAGTGTCTGGCCCAATTAAAAGATAAAGTTATAAAGTCATTTTATTTAAATTGAGTTGTATTCCCACAGAGGACATTCACTCTGACCTGGGAACTTTAAAATAACACAGCACTCATAAGAGATGCCCCATGAGACTTGACATTGAAAACACACTTGGTTGTTCCTACATATAGCCTCAGTTTTGTAAAGACTTTTTCTTTTCTTTTCTTTCTTCCTTTTTATTTTATTTTATTTTTTATTAATTTTTAATATTTTTGGTTTTCTCTTTTTCTTTTTCAGCAACGGAATTGAACTCAGGGCCTCTCACACTTTCTAGGCAGGTCCTCCATCAATCCAATGAGCCACAATGCCACAGGCAGGGTCTTGAAAACTTTCAGAGTATAACAGGAATTTATTATAAGGGGCTCTTATTTTTCTGTATGACATAACTGTTAGTCCCTATAATAATAGTAGTCATCAGAAGATTTTATGACTCAGCCAGAGGCAGGACGAAAGCATGTGTATTTGCACACTGGGTCAAGAGTGTGACAAAAGTTCAATTGGGAGATGCGATAAGGCAACATGGAGTCAAGAGTTAATCATAATGCATTGTATTCCTTACAAATGAAACATTGTTACTTGATAAATTTACAATCTGATTCTGTATACAATCTGATTTGAACACACACACACACACACACACACACACACACACATATATATATTACCCTCTCTTTATCCATTTCCCAACCCTGCAGAACCTCTTCTTTCCAACCAGTTCCTCTTTTCCTTGATGTTGATGTTGATGTTGATGTTGATGTTGATGTGATGTTGTTGTTGTTGTTGATATGATGATGATGATGATGATGATGATGATGAGGAGGAGGAGGAAGTGTATGTGTGTGTGTTTGTGTATGTGTTTAATTAGGGTTCTTGCATGACCATAGATAGAAGATTATTTACTGGAATATGGGCAACTACTACTGACTACACCACCAAATAAAATGGCATCCAATCCCTTAGCATTACCAACTAATAGTTTCTCACAGATGGGCAATATTGTTTACTTTAATTTTATTTTCTGTGTATGGATGCTTCTCTACCACTTGTATGCCTAGTGCATTTGAAGGCTAGAAAATCGTGTCACATTCCCTGGAACTGGAGTTGCAGATGATTGTAAGCCACCATACAGAGCTGGGAATTGAACCTAGATCCTTAAAAGAAGCAGCCAGTGCTCTTAAGCACTGAACCATCTCTCCAGGCCCAAGAGTACTTTCGACAATCATTGAGATTAAGTTGTATTTTTTGGGACTGAAAACAAAAAGATGAAGCAAGCACTTTCTAATTAGCCATTTTTATTTTAGCCATTTTACAGTGTCTCTATAAATCAAAATACTGTGGTATACATATAAATATATGATTCTATCAATTAAAAATATATGATAAAAATAATTTACAGTATAATTGTTAAAAGGAAAGGAAAGAAAAGAAATTTCTCAATTCATTTGGTAGGGAGAGCAGGCTGAAGGAGACAGTCTGCCCAGCACATAAGAAATATGGGTTTGCATAAGAACAACAATGCCAACCAACCAGAGCTTCCAGGGACTAAACCACTACCGAAAGACTATACATGGACTGACTAAGGCTCCAACTGCATATGTAGCAGAGAATAGCCTTGTGGGGGCACCTGTGGAAGGGGAAGCCCTTGGTCCTGCCAAGGTTGGACCCCCAGTGCAGGGGAATATGGAGGGGGGACAGTAAGGAGGATGTATGGGGGGAAAACCCGTATGGGGGAGGGGGAGGGGGAAGGGATGGGGGCTTATGGACAGGAAACCGGGAAGGGGAATAACATTTGAAATGTAGGTAAAGAAATATATCTAAAAAAAAAAAAAAGAAAAAAAAAAAAACAACCAAAAAGACTGGGAAACAGAACCTCAGAGGTAAGAGACTTGGAAGTGTAGACCAGAGCAATTTTAAACTTAAGACATTTGAGGATCATTTGTTTGTGGCAACAGAAGTTGTTAATGATTTGTGAGAATTTCAAAATCAAGTTTGCCAATTTTTGGCCATTAGGGTTGTACTAAGACCAAGCTGTTGTAATAAAATCTGAGTCAGTGTAGGAACAGAGATAGGACGTTGCAAAAATAAATAAATAAATAAATAAATAAATAAATAAATAAATAAATAAAAAGAAATATGGGTTTGTTTGCCATTACACACACCAACACATACATATACACACATACACACACAGAGGGAGTAAACAAACAAAACATAAAAGATAAAGGGAAGGAAAGCAGCAAAATCTAAATTAAAGACATCGTTCATCTTTTCCTCCATATAAGCCTGTACTGTTGTGAACATACTGTCTTCCTCAACATGGGCTTGCTCTGTGGAATGGAATCTGGCTCCTTGCTTCCTCCATGCTGTTCACTGGGTGTTTATTTGAAAGAGGAAAGAAAGGACTGCAGTCAAGAGTTCTACAATTCTAGCCTTTGACACTCTTCCTGAATATTTTTCACATTTTTGGTAGACATAAATTAAGATTATTACAGTGTCTCCAGGTATGTTTGCTGAGTTTTTCGTTTCCTGATTTTTCTTTTCTGCAAGTTCCAATTTTGTAAGGACAAGCTTCACAGCCAGTGATAACGGACTCTTTCTTGGATTTTCTCCATCGAGTTTTTATAGGAAATAAATGTCAAAGAAAGGATGAAACAACAAAAATAACAATTATCTGGAGAGCTTTTTCTATATACCCCATCTTCTGGATTTTCACTGTGTGTGTGTGTGTGTTTGTGTGTATGTGTGAGTGTGTATGTGTGTATGTGTGTGTGTGTGTGTGTGTGTGTTGAATGAATAGATGTGTGTTGAGTGTGTATACATCAGAGATGTCAGCTGCTGTTGTTCTTTGCCATAATTTTTGAGAAAGGGTTTTTCTTACTGAACAGGAAACTTTCCACTTGGGGTGAGACTAGTTGGCCAGAAAACTCCCATGTTCTGCCAGATTTTGTCTCTCAATGCCAGATTTATAGGAATACACAGCCTTGACCTCTAGTTTCAAATTCGGGTCCTCATGCTTTCAGACATGTTCCATTTTGTGGGGAAGAGCCTTTGATCCTTAAATTAAATTGATTCCATTCTGACTGTTGGGATTTTCCTCTAACTGAGTCTCTTGAAGATGAGTTGAATACCAATCTCCTGACAGATATTGAGGGATTTCTTCAAGGATGCCCATGGCATGTTGTTTACTATGTGTTTTCTCATTCATGCAAACAAGTTATGCCAGGTCTATGATAGAAAGTTGTTCACACTGGCATATGTTCTCTCTGCTCTTGAGAAATGAGGGTATGAGCCAAGTCTCCTTGTGGGAATGAAGAGCTTTAATTTCCATCTGACTGTACCACACCACAGCAAGCAGCAAAAGATGAATGTGACAAAGGCTGCTGTATGTTGGAGGCTTTGAGTTTGGGTGAAGACTTAGAGTATTAGTCAAGTGGGTGGCATTGCCAGCCTAGCTGCTTCTCTCCTTCTAGCTGCAACAGAGTTAACCCATTGGGAAGACATTGTTGCCATCTTGTCAGCCTTCTCAAAGTGAAAGGTTAAATAGGGTCTGTCTACTTACTTTTAGGAATTCCAGTAAGCACTCTCCAACACCCTCAGAAGCTTTCCTCAATAGGAAAAGCAAGTTAGCACAAAGTCAGTAGTGTCTTCAGTGCACAGATGGTGTTTGATTGAAGCCCTCCTCAGGCCCCTATTTCTAGGCAAGCTCAGGGGCTTGGATGATAGCATATCATGCAGAACATCTCACATCAACTCAGTTTTGAACTTATTTACCCAAGTGTTGAGTGCATGTTGTTCCGTCAAGCACTTGCATCTGTTGTTATTCCTGTCTGCATTTAAACGAAGTCTGGGATGGTGTTAGTCCTATTCTCTCAGAAGAACATTGCTTTTTTTTTTTCTGGGGCTGGGGACCGAACCCAGGACCTTGCGCTTCCTAGGTAAGCGCTCTACCACTGAGCCAAATCCCCAACCAGAACATTGCTTTTGATAGGCTTGCCCTGTAAGGTGTTTGCAGAGACATTGCCACTAGTGCTATCTGGGAAGGCTGGATGCTGGATGAAAGCAGGTTCTCTGTTAGGTGGAGAATCCCCAGTCCCCACTGCTGTGTTTCAATGTCATTGGCACAGAAGAAATCTTTGGCAGAGCAATGTCTAGCAGGCTTGTGCCTATGGTCATAGTGTAGAAAGTGAAGACAAAGAAAGCTTCCTGAGCATCTTTGAGAGAATTCCCACTGCCATGCTGGTGGGTCTTTTGTTAGTGGGTCATTAAAACACTGGACATAGGAATGAAGTGGCCTTGAGGCCACTTGCCATTTCTTGACTCCAGAAAGTCTATTGGTTCTACAAAGATTTTACTGCAGTAGTACTCAGAGCTAAGTGTTAGTCTTTTATTTTGTTTACAACTGATGCCTAATTGAAATAAAATTGCAACATTTTCCTTATATAAGTATGATTTTGCCAAAAAGTTAAAAAAATAAGAAGTGTTGTTATGAATGTGGGAATTCTTACACATTGCTAGTAGGGTTGTAATTAGTACAACCATTACAGAGAACAGGTGGTATTTTTTTCCCTTCAAACCAAAAATAGAGCTGTCATATGAGCTGGCTATTTTACTCCTGTATATACAGCCAGTGGAAATGATATAAACATGTCAGCATATCCATGTCACAATAGTTAGATGTAATATCATCCTAGGTGTCTAGCAATGGGTGAATGGGTAAACAATGTGGTATCAATATATAGCGAAGTATTAATCCGCTGTAATAAAATGATATCTAGTCATTTGCAACAAAATAGGCACACCTGGGAAACCTTGGGCTTAGTGAAATAATTTACTTGCAGAAACATAAATACTTCATCTTCTCTGTCATTACGCATGCTGAAATAAAATTAACATTAAATAGCTATTACTGGAAGTCAGAAAAGTAGTATGGTGGTGAAATGGAGTGAAAAGTAGTAAAGGAAGTTGGATAATACCTGCCCAATCACAATTAGATGGATCTAATCAGCTCTCACATTCTATAACACTAGGAAGACTATAGCTGACAATAAGATATTACATATTTTATAAGTAGGAGAGAGATGTTGAAGGTCTCAAAACAAAAATACCATTGAAAGATGGAAATATTGGTTACTCAAACTTGATCAGAATACAGTACATACTTGTTTTAAAATACTAAACTGAAGCTGGGCCTGGTGGTTCACATCTTTAATCCTATCATTCTGGAGGATTAGGCAGGAAAATTTCTGAGTTTGAAGTCAGCTTCATCCACAAAGTGAGTTCCAGGACAGCCATAGCTGCAGAGAGAAACCCTGTCTCAAATATAACAACAAAAAGCCAAACATTAAGTAGAACGTCGGAAATTCTAAGAGGAGAAAAAGAGGACGGAAGGAGCCAGAGAGTTCCAGGACACAAGAAAATATACAAGATCAATTAATCTGAGCCTACAGGGGTAACACAAAGGGTGAAATGTCAAACAGAGAGCAGACATGGAATAGACCTAGGAATGAATGAATATGTTATATATATCACATATATAACAGTTGGGCTGCTTGATCTTCATGTGGAACTCCTAACAACAGGAACGGGGTTTATATCTGACTTCATTGCCTGAATTTGGGTTCCTTTCCAGTAACTGGGTTCCCTGGTTTCTCCACAATGGAAAAGGATGCTGTTAGCCCTACTGCAACTTGATATGCAGGTTGATATCCATGGGATTCCGCTGTTTCTTTTCTGAGGAGAAAGGGAGGGTTGCAGGATCGGAGAGAAAGGTAAGATGAGATGAGAGTGGAATATGTTGAGGAAAGGAAGTAGGGGAAGCTGCACTCAGGAGGTAAAAAGTTAATTAATTAAAATACACTATACTGTGCCAGATATTAGGTACAATTATTATAAATTAGCAAAATTTGAAATGTTTAATGAGAAAAATAATGAGTCATAATTTTAGGTATTTATAGAATACAAAAATAAGTGCTACTTTAATAGGTGTGCACATTTTGTAATTATCAAATTATTGCACCTAATATATCTGTTACCACAAATGGTTACCACTTCTCTGATTTGAGAGCATTCCAAATCATCTTTTCTGGTTATTTTGAAGTAAGCCATATCATCGTCATTGTTAGGGACAGTCATTCCACGTTTCACTATGTTTGGAACACTGAAACTTAGTCCTCCTGCCCGATTTTGCACCCGTTGTCTGATGTCTCCCCATTTCCTTATCTCCTCCTCTCCCCGACTTCTGCTGATCACTATTCTAATCTATACACCCTTGAGATCAGTGCTTTCAGATTCTACAAATGAATGACATCATGTGCTATTTGTATCTCTGTGACTAGCTTATTTTCTTAATATAATGTTCTCCAGTTTCATGCACATAACTAAAAGGACAGGATTTGTTCTTCCTTGTGGCTTGAACAGTATTCTGTTGTGATATTATACATACCTTCATGCCTCCATTAATATGCATTCTGGTTGATACTGTGTTTGGTCCATTGTAAAAGATAATTCAGTGAACATGAAAATGTAGATCTCTCTTTTTTTTTAAAGTTCTGAACATTGTTTAAAATGTTTCTCTTACTTTCAAGATATTATTAAGATGCAAAGACAACAGTCCAGATTGTCTTACATAGATAGATGGTTTTCAAAAACATCAGAAATCCACAAAATTTGAGATTTAAAATTATTTATCTTTTGTTGAGACATATCTGCTCCTAACAATTCCCCTTTGGCCGATTTAATGAAGAATTTGAACATCTCTACCTCCAGGTGAGGCAATACTTTGTGGCAGGGCAGCCACTGAACAAAACTGCCTGTTTCATCTGCAGACAAATACTGTCCAGAAAAGGACAAATTATGCAGAATAGTTGACTGATAAACTCTGCCAAGACAGGGTGATCAGCCCTTCAAAATCTGCATTTCAAGAGTCTGTCAGTTGCTTTTGGGCCAGAAGGCTGAAGACTTGCGCTCACGTGTTGCTAACAGAGGACTGTGCTAGTGGAGATTTGTCTCTACAACCTCTCAGTTCTAGAAGCCGTGTTAGGCTTCCTATGTGTATAGATATTTGGTAATTCTCAGATTTCTGACAGGGTTGAAGACTGGTTATAGTCTCATAGCCTATCAGGCTGTGTAACTCTGAGTATACATATTTTATTGGATAGTTATCAGATAGTATACAAGCTAGCCAAGATATATAGATTTTAAGCCTTTCTTAAGTTGGAATAGATAACTGAATCTTCTGTTTAATGGACATAGTGATGGACTGGGTGTTGAGTATATCATATGCTTTATAAATTGTAGAATAATAATAATTGTACTCAATTTATGTGTAAGTGAAAAGGCTTTTTAACTGGACAAAAAGGGGGAAATGTTGTGGTTTGCCCTGGAGTTATCTATATTTTGATGCTAATTCCACTGTCCCAAGGACAGCTGCATAGTCAAGTACTCAGGAATCTCAAGTGATTTCACTAGAAACTTCTCCCCTGTTGAATTTGTAAAATAGAGGTGAGGGGCAGGTACAGGATAGAAGGAGGCCTGTCATTGGAGGAGAAGGAAGGATGGGTGGGAGAGAAATTTGAAGGAAGACAAGGAGACTGGGATAGAGAAGGAGAGAGGAGAGAGAGGAGAAGCCGTGGCAGGACAATGGAGGCTGACATAGAGATTCCGTTCTGTGTATTTACAGGTTGTTATTAATGTTCCTAAGGGGTGGATGGTACTGGGCTTTGTATGTTTGGGTGTGCAATTATATCTTACCAATTGGGTCAAAGGGAAAAAAAATGTTTCTTTTGAGTGGCAAGAGTAATCGGACACCCAGTGGCAGAGCATTTGGCAGGAACAAAAGTTCTTGGGTTCAATTCCCAGTACTATAAAGAAAAGGTCAAAATGTGTGGTCTTGTGCAGAAGGTGCTCTAGTTTGTGTCCAATTGTTGTGATAAATACCATGACCAAAAGCAATCTAGAGAGCAGAGGGTTTATTTGGCTTATAGTCTATCATCAAGAGAAGTCAGAACAGGAGTGTAAGAGAATGACCTGGAGGCAGGAACAGGAACCGAGACCTTGGAGGAACACTGTTCACGGACTGGCTCAGCTTGTTTTCTTATAACACCAACAATCATCTGCCCACGAGTGCCATTGTCCACAGTGGGCAGGGACCTTTTGTAGCAATCACTAATAAACCTATTTGCCTCACAGACATCCCTACAGGCAATATGATGGCAATCCTTAAATTGATGCTCTCTCTTCACAGATGACTCTAGCTTGTGCGAGTGGACAAGAAAACAACCCACATAGAAAGATACTCTATGTAGGCTCCATCACAAACTCAGGGTAAGTATTTTAACTATTTGTCACCTAGGAATATAGGAGAGATGTGCTAATATTTTCCACTGTCTATGGTGGTCAAGAATTGAGCAGCACAGTGTCACCTTGTGGGTAACACTTTAACATACGGATTTCATTTCCTTTGGATAAACATCTTGTGGTGGGATTATATTCAGCTATGGTTAACCAGTTTAATTGAACCACATCTTTCACAAGTTTTTCCATCTCTTAGCATTGGAATCAGGCTGAATGTCTATTGGCAGTGTTGTTGGAGCCACATGGGGTCCTGATTTACATGGGTCCTTTTAATTTTCTTGCTTTCACTTGTTCAATGGATGCTAATGAATTCTAGACCTGGCTCTGTTGTCAAGTTCTTGTCATTGTAGGACAGTCAATCACATTATTCAAGTAACCCTTCACATTTTAGCTGAACGGTCTAGCCCCTTTCCCTCCAAGCTCACCCGCGTCACTATGAGAACTTTTGCTCAGCTCAGTATGTTAGCAGAGAACCTGAAGCAAGTTTGCATTCTGACCATGCCAACCTTCAGGCAGATTTAAGTGACACGTTTCTCCTTTGCCTTTTCTGCAAAGTGCTTGTCATGGTTTATTTGTGTACTGTGTGACTTCTAAGTTAAACTTAGGTTCTTACACTGGATTGCGGGTTCCAGTGTGAGAGCTGGTAGTTGTCCTTATACTTCTACTATAGTACACAGTTGAGTTATGGTCCATGTAAGAGTTTGAATAATAATAATAATAATAATAATAATAATAATAATAACAATAATAATAAAGTAAATGCATCTTCATTATTCTAAAGGTGAAATATAAAATGGTGGTATGATCAGCGTCCACTTCTTTTAGAACAGAGCCATGCTACTGGTAGCCATTCTTTGTGGAGCTGACAAGCACAAATATATCTAGGTCTTGTGCTTGGATGGCAGCTTTAGATTCTCACAAGGGGAGTCAGGATAAAGATTCGGCACATTGGGCTGCAGCTCCCTTGGGTAGGGGCCTCCCTTAGGGTTCCACTGAGAAGCAGCTTTCACTGTCATTTCATTCTCATGATGTGCCAGTTTCTTCCAGCCACAGTGATCCCTTCAATAGTATCTCAGGACAATTTTGATAAACAAGGACAAGAAGACTGAAGGCAAAGCTGGAAGATTCAGCTGGGATCTGGGAGAAGGAGACACTTGTCATTTGAATTATGGGATGGGCACTCACTTAGCAGACCATAGAAAGCATAGTGGGACTGTGTTAAGAATTACTCCCATTGCAAGTTCAGAATACTAATTTCCTGACAGGTTTTCTTTCCCACCTGAAAATGGTAATATGAAAGGCTACAGAACTTAGAAAGAATGTGTTTAATTTGGTTTGAAGTTTCCCTAGCTGGACTGCGTGGTTGGTGGCCAAAGTAGCCAAGAAATCTAAAGACTTCCTAAGGACTTTCTAAAGACTTCCAAAAATAACACAAGAAAGGAGTTATTGTGAGCCCAAGTCATGCCATTTTGCACACTGTTCATTGTCTATTGGACAATTTTCAGATCACAGTCTATACAGCATACTGGAGGAGAGACAGTGCATCTGTTAAGTCTAAATCTCATGGTTCCTATCTTTGTGACAGGCATCTTTCCAGTCCTATTTTAAACACTGGTAAACTCCCCGAATACATAAAAAGAATGCTTCTATTTGGGATGTTTAAGTAGTATGAGGAAAGATGGGCAGCAGGGCAACTTGATAGTGTCTGTCCCCTGCCCACTCAGCACACTGGCCACAAGCGAACCACAGCCCTCAGGACATTTATAAGAAATGAATGCTTCTACCAGAAACTGAAGGAATGTTGCTTTATTGTCATGTCTTCCTTCATAAATCAGCAGAGAAACACCCACAGCAACTGTTCCTGGCTCTGAAGATAAACATGCTTGGAGCTCCAGTGTCTGGAACAAAAAAAAAAAAATAACAAGGCTGAAGTTCTCAAAACCCTTGTTTCTCATAGTTCTGAGAACACTTCTGACATTAGCATTTTCTCATATGTAGACAATTTTGCAGCCTAGGTCTTCAAAGTTCACACAATCTTCTTTCTGGTGATAACTGCTGTCTATATGACCACTATGGATCTGGTAGCCAGGTTCCACTTGCTTCTGAATCACCAGTATGTAGAAATATTTTTTGAGGGCTTAATTATTCTGATAGTTTATGTAGGAGGAACAAGAAGGCCCCACTGCCAGAGTGGTGACCACTTCCACATGAGGGTCAAACTGAAGCCTGCATGAGAACATAGAGATTGGTGACCCAGACAATGACAGCTGCTCGGGAACTGGCACTTGAAAGACACTCTTGCTTGAGACCAATGGGACATGGGTGGAGTGTATAAAGGGTGCTCCCTGAGAATTAATAAATGAGCTTGCTTCAGCGTTCTAAGCTACTCTTGGAGTCTGGGCCATTGATTCCTTGCCTTCTCACTCACTGCTGCCAAGGGGAACACCAGGCAGGAAGGCGGACTCAGGCAACAAATTTATATACAACATAGGGTTTTTATATTGCTGTTGACATGAAAAGGAATTATGAAAGCTAGGTACTATGATACATCATAGTGTATTCTTGCCAATTTTGATATGTAGATGACTTGCTCCTGGAGACATAGTGTTTAAAACTAGGAGAAAAGGATCTCTGAGGTAGATTATCAGGTAAAGGTGCTTGCTACTAAGCATAAATACCTGTGTTTGATCTTCAGGACCCAAATGGTAGGAGGAGAGAACTGACTCATGCAAAATGTACTATGATCTTCACATGTGAACTGTGGTGCATGCATGCACGTGTACACACACTCACACGCACTGGCAACTTGGAGACATGTCCTATGGTGAATTGGATTTAAGTGGTGTTAGGTCTGCTACTTAGCTGAAGGGACATAAGCGAATTCCTTAATAATTACGATCAAATAAAATAAGTTCTGTACAGCTACACATGAGAGCATCTTATTGCAATTTTTTTTATTTTATAATAACTCACTCTTGTGAAAACTAACTCCCTTCACAATAACAGCACTAAACCTGACAGAGGCGGTGTCTATGGAGATCTAAAAACCTTCTACTAGGCCCCGCCTTTAAAAAAGTACCACATTTCCTTTCACTATAGTGAATCCTTAGCTCCCAATGTTTGAGTATTTGAAGGGTGTAACCATATCAGAATCAAACCATGGTATCAGAACCCCATAGGGTACTTTGGACTCTGCATTACATAAAATAAATAATTGGTTGCAGGTCATTCTAGGAAGGATAACTTTCTAGCATCTCTAGCCTAATGCATCCTCATTAGCAAAGGCAACCTTCCTTGAAGATTTCCTTGTCAACTGGACCATAGGTGATGATACCTGAAGTGGGGCCTCCGACTGTGTTTGGTAGCTTAAGAATGAGCCACATCAACAAATGAATTTTTGCCCTTGGATGCTGAGATAATCACAGGCCCTAAGTGAAACAGATGTATGTACTATCAGGAAATATATTAGCAACATTTTCCAAATGTAGTTTCATTTGGGCTAACAGCTGATGAATACAAATGGCTAGAGTTACCTGGAGGTAAATAACAATGCTTTGCTGTGCATCTAGATCATGCTTTAGATTTGTTTAGTACTTTCATAGCTCATTTATTGTGAAAGGAAAACATCATCATGTATTTTCGTTCTGAGAAACAGGAGCCAAAGAAGACTTGAGGGAGATAGCTGGAAATTTAAAAACAAAGAGGTTATGTTTCATGGCTCCTGATTCCTGACCTTTTGGCCTTGACACAGCCCTCCCTAATTTTTAAAATCTGATGCTTTGAAGTCCTCCCAGGCTGTCTGTTTGGGCTTAGTTTATCACCTTAACTACTCACTCTTTTTTTTTTTTTTTTAACTTATTCACTTTATATCCTGCTCACTGCCCCATTCCTGGTCACCACTCCCATAATCCTTCCCCCCATCTTTCTCTTCTCCTCTGAGCCATTGAGGATCCCCTGGGTATATCACCTTCTAGGTCAAGTCTCTGCAAGGCTAGGTGCTTCCTCTTCCACTGAGGTAAGACAAGGCAGCTCAGCTAGAAGAATGTGTCACACATACAAGCAACAGCTTTTGGGTATGTCCCTTCTCTATTGTTTGTGACCCACATAAAGATTAAGCTGCAGATTTGCTGCAAATGGGCAAAGAAGTCTAAGTCAAGACCATGTATGTTCTTTGGTTGGTGGTTCAGTCTCTGAGAGCTCTAAGTGTCCATGTTAGCTGACTCTTTGGTCCTCTGTGGAGTTCCTATTCCCCTCAGGCCCCTACATCCTTCCCCTATTCCTCCACAAGAGTTCCCAAGCTCCAATCACTTTGTGGCTGTGTGTTTGCATCTGTCTGAGTCAACTCCTGGGTGGTGCCTACATAGTTATGTTAGGCTCTTGTCTCAAAGCATAACTGAGTATCGTTAATAGTGTCAGGACTGCACATGAGAGGGATCTAATGTTTGGCCAGTTATTCGTTGACCATTCCTTCAGTCTCTGCTCCATCCCCTGTGCCTCCATTTCTTACAGATAGGATAAAGTTTGGGTCAAAAGTTTTGTGGGTGGCTTGGTGTCCCTATTGCCTCTGGGATTCTTGACTGTCTTTAGGAGGTGGCCTCTTTAGGTTCTATATCCCCAGTGGTGTGAGTCACAGCTAAGGTCATCCCCATTGATTCTTGTGCACCTCCCTTATCCTAGGACTCTGTCTTATCATGGAGACGCTCCCTCCATCTCCACTCCAATCAGTTGCAGATTTCCATTCATTCTTAATTTCAAAGATTTTCTTTTATTTGTTAATACATCTGACTTTGTGGCTTTTTCTTCAAACAGATTCTAAAGATGGAAGGTACATTTGCAATATGCATAAAAATAGGTATTTCTTCATAGAGGCTTATCCCTTTTGCTTCACAGGAAGGTCTCTATAGAATCTCAATAACAACCCTTATGTTCCAGAAGAATTTAGCTGCATTTTTTTTTTGGTAACACAGCTAAATTCAGTTAAATTCAGTTAAAAAACACAAGAGCTTTCATCAAATCATAGTCATAATGAGAGGTGGAGGTGCTTTTCAAGGAATCCTCTTCTTCAGTATTAATAAGTGGAACCATAAACAAACACTGTTATATTTATCTTTGTCCCTCTGAGGCCAGCCTTGCATAGGATGAGACATAACTGGGCACAGTGATCAACACTCTTGATTTCAGTTCTTCCAGAAGTTAAGGCAGAAAAATCTCAAGTTTTGGTGTATTATGATACTGACCTGTTTAGTCGTCATCATTGACTTGGCACAAACTAGTAGAGTCACCTCAGGCAAAGGAAGTTCAGTTGAAGAATTGCTCAAGTAAGATTTGTCTGTGAGAAATTGTATTAGAGAGCCCAGCACACTATGGGTGGCTCCATCCCTAGGCAGGTGGAGCTGGGATGAATAAAAAAGCTAGCTTAGTATACGTCAAAAGGCAAGTCAGAGGGTAAGCTACTGAATGACATTCTACTATAGTGCCTGCTCAAATTCCTGTCATGCCATTCTTCTATGATAGAGTGTGACCTGGAAGTGAAGGTCAAATAAACTCTTTCCTTTCCAAGTTGTTTTTGGTCAAGGTATTTATTTTAGCACCAGACAGAAACTAGACTAGTTACTAAATATAATATCAATATGTTGGTCTAGGAAAGTAGAGGACCACTGGGGTGTTGTACTAGCTGCTGGTTATTAGTTGGACCAAATTTATGAATAGCTGCTCTTGTTCAGTCTGACGTGTCTTAAGTCTACTTAGAAATTTACCAAATAAAACAAACATAGGACACAACAGAGTCTGATAAGTCCTTTCACCCAGCAAGAAGCTCTGTTCCTGAGATGAAGAGAAGCTAGGCCTGAGTGTGGCATCCTTTCTGTGAGGAATATAATTACCCTTCACATGTGTCTGGCACTTTGTCATAAACATTGCAGGTTTCCTTTTACTCAATCCTTACTGCCGCTCAATGGGACAAATCCCATTGTTCTCTGTGTTTATGCAGAGAACACACAGAATCTTGGAGAAAACAGTTCACTTGTTCAATGTGTGATGAAGGCCTTCAAACTTCAATCATAATTCACAGCTTACATACTATTGTTATTCCCTTTTCCTATCCCCTTCCTATTTAGTTCTCTCTGTCCCCCCTAGACAGTTTCAATTGTACTTTCAATGTCAAATATTCACCCATAATAACATGGGTCTATATAAAAATCTAGGAAAAGTAAATGAAGACAACATAGTATTTATCTTCCTTGAGACTGACGTAATTTGCCTAATATGCTTATCTTTAGCTGCATACATTTTTCTAAAAATGACACAACTCTGATTTAAGACTGAAGAAAACAGGGTTATATATTTATATACTGCACTCTCTGAATGCTATTCTTCTAACTTTGATCATTCCTATAACTAAACTGTTGTGACTAGTGCTGTAATAAATATTAACATGAAAGTATCTCCATGCCTTTTGACTGGATGTAGCTCTTTGGGTTAATGTCTAGGAGCACTAAAGCTGGGACATAATGGGAGGTTTGGAAGATTTTGGAGAAATTTCTGTAGCAATTGGACTAGTTCATATTCCTACTAGCAGTGTTTAAGTGAAAGTGTTCCCGTTTTCTGAATCCTTCAGGCATTGCTTGTTTTTGTTTTTGTTTTTCTTAACGACCGAAATTCTGATTGGAGTGAGATAGAAACTCAGTGTAGTTTGTTTTACATGTCTCTGATGGCTAGTGAAGTTGAACACTTTTTTATCTGTTTATTGACCATTTATATTTAAACATTTCTCATTTAGACTTCTGAGCTCTTTATATATTTTAGGTATTAGTCCTTAGTATGAGAAATCTTTAAAGTGCCCTGATAGTTTTAGTTGGCAACCACAGTTGAAATCACCAATGCATGCAGAATTTGCCTTTCACTCCATCCTCAACAAATGATGCCTGCATGGCATGAATAACCACTTTGATAATATTTTATAAGATTGTGATGGGGTTTTATATTGTTCTTAGCCAGGAAACTCTGACTTGAGAGTATTTTCAGTCCAAATTGGCAGAGAGGCTACAGGAACAAGGTTGAAGCTTTGGGGGGTATCCTGTTGGGGGAGTGGCATTGAAGCTATTGAATAAGGGTGACACATGAGCCTAAGTAGGTCAAGATCCAGGTGGGTCATTAAGGACAGGGCCTCCCACACTGAGTAGTATTTTAGGGCTAGGTGCTGAGGTCTGGAAATACCAAGGTCAATTCTATTACATGGACAACAGAAACGGAACTGTTTTCCAAGGTGGTTCATATGTGCCTCTTCCCAGGTGCCTTCCATCTGGCCCACTCATGCTCCAGGAAGATGTACAGCTGACTCATATCCAGACCTCTCTCTGGCTTCTCTCTCTTTCTCCCTCCTTTTCCCTCTTCCCCCCACCCCGACTCTCCCTCCTCTTAACCCCCCTATCTTTCTTGGAGGTAAGGAACTTACCAAGGGGCTCTCATATTTCTGGTTGGGATGGTTGGGACTCATCCCTCTGTCAGTGGATATAGTCAACACTGCCCGTCATGTCTGCTTCTGCTCAGTCATTTTAATACAAACAATTTGGATTTCTTAGCTATGAGTTTATTCTCCAAAACAGTTAACATGTCAATTTCAAAGAATTAATAAAACAGCCAAGCAGAGTTGCCAAAACCCATGAATATTCTAGTTTTAAAACCAAGATGAAAATCCCCTATGATGAACATTGAAAAGTGTTCAAATTAATTTTTGGCACTAGAGAGTATTTTCAGCCCCAGGGAGTGCAGTTTAGGGCAGATTTCCATTTCGTTGCCTGTGACACGAAGGAGTGAGGGAGGCTGCCGCTTTCTGGCACTGTTATGGCAAGCTCTGGGTGTGGTGTGAATGTTGCTAACTAGAATGAGAAGTAGGTGTGGGTGCTGTCTGGGGTGCAGATGCTTTCTGAGCAAATATATATATGACAAGTAAAGGCTTGGGAGACAGTATGCCAGCTTTCTTTATTTGTTCTGGAGTAATTTGGTTCATTCAGTGGGATGTGTGAGTGTGAGGCATTTTCTTCACCAGATGGCTCCAGTAGCTTCAATGGGTGTTTTCTACTCCAAGCTGTGCACAGTTGGATGGGGCTAGATGTGGATGTTATCTCTGACTATGCTCTTGTGGGACCTTTCTACCTCACCAACAGCCAATGCTCTGATTTGTCTTTTACCTCATTTGTAACAGCAAAAGTATTCTCAAATGAAAAAGAGAAGCATCTTTCTCTTACTTGCACCACAGTATTCCACAATATTCCATAGCACTGTGCCAGGATGCTCACCTCCCTACAGGGTATTCTAGGAATGCCAATGGTTTAATACCTTAAAGGCAACCTCAAGCAGCAGAAGATGAGTCATTGGTAAGTATTGCAGACTATTTGTCCTTCAAAAAGAAATTTCAGAGGACCTCACAGAAGGTTCCCAGTGGGTTGGACCTCAGTTCTCTTCATCATGACTCATACCATTTTGTCTCTTGGCTTTAAAGTCTCCCCTTACCTCCACTTTGCCTTCTCCCTTGTCTGCCTTTCTAGGATTTCTCCAAATAAACTACACAATCTAGATCCTTCTTCTCACATGTCTTTGAAGAAAATTTAGAGCAAGACAAAACTGGATTGAAGCTGAGACACAGAAGACTGTTCAAACATGATCTAAGGCCACTTTGAAAGCAATGTGTGTTTCAAGGTATGGCAGGTTCTGTAATGAGATGAAACTGGTTAAAGAAGATTTGTTGTCATAGAACAGAAAGGATGAAAGAAAAGAAGGAAGAAAGAATGGAAAAAGCAAGGAAGGAAGGAAGGACAACTGTAGAATCCTTGCAGTTAAAGCAAAATGAGGATAATTTTCCTGAAGGATTCAGTCAAACACTGGAAAAGGATAGCCATTACATGGGGATTTGTAGAAGAACCACATTTACCACAGTGCTAGAACCTACTTGTTCTTAAAAATGTTCATAGGTATAATATGTTCATTCTTGATGATTTATTCAAAACCCATCATTGTGTATTCTAGACTAAACCTATTGAGTATGCTTGATTCTCCAATAACCCATGCGACTATTCTATACAGGGTAACAGAGTTGGTTGCTTGAACTTGTAGAGAGTTCAGCAATACTCCACAGTGTGCTTTATTGATGACTTTCCCACATGAAGTTGAAGTAAAGAATTGCAGCTTCTTCACAAAACTGCAAAAACCAAATTTGGACAAAAGAAAAACAGAAACTGGGGTTTGACACATGCCCTAATCTTTCCATTCACCATGATTTATAAAGTTCACAATGATTATCTCACCCTCCCTGTTGTAGAAAATGGAGCTGCCATCTGTAGGCATGAAGAAGGTCAGGGGGCAGCTTGAGCTCAGTCTGGTTGTCAGCAAGCGTTCTACAGGTAAAGGAAAAGATTGTCTACCTCTCTGAACACTTTAATGTTCTAGAGCTTTATTTCCAGGGTTTTACAATGAAAAACATAACTATTCATGAATTTCTTAGGTATTAGTTTACAAATAAATGTTTTAGTGATATATTCATACTACATTTCATGTATTTTTTATTTTTATTTTATGGGTATGGGTATTTTGCTTGCATTTATGTCTGTATATTGTGTGAATGCCTGGTGTTCTTGAGGCCAAAAGAGGGCCTTGGATCCTCTGGGAGTAGAATTACAGATAGCTTTGAATCACCATGTAGGTATTGGGAAATCAACTTTGCAAATTCTTTACAGGAGCAGTAAGTGCTTTTAACTGTTGGCCCACTGATCTAGTCTAAGTACATATGTAGCACATTATTAATATTAATATGTACACATACTTGCTACAGTTTTTACTAAAATGATACAAATGCATATTATTTCTAAACATCCCATTGCTAAGTAGCCTGTATAAACAAAATGTACACAGAACATAAGTGTGGAGCTTGAGGAATTATTAGAAAATAAATTGTATCTGTATGATCAGTTCTTAAATCAAGAGACTAAATCCTCCAAGACTAAATCCTACAATTTCTTACATTGTAAAATTGACTAATTTGTAAAGAAAGAATGATGCTTCTAAAAATCTCATGAAACAGCTTCCTTCTGAACAAGTATGGACTTGCCTTGTGTACCCAAAGTTTCTACCTTGTGGACTTTCTATCACAGCTCTATTGATTTCCCTTTAAAAAGCAAGTACCAAGTTTGTTTGTGGTTAAACACAAATGGCTAAATATAACAAATCATGGCCTACCAACAAATTTTTAGATTCTGGAATAATTGTCACTACTTTGACTTTCAACAACACAAATTAGTTTTTATATAAATGGAATTGTACATCAGCTGTAATATATATATATATATATATATATATATATATAATATATATATATATATATATATATATATATATATATATGCCAGAAACTGGAATAACCCAAATGTTCCTCAACTGAAGAATGGATACAAAAATGTGGTTCATTTACAAATGGAATATTATTCAGCTACTAAAAATAAGGACATTGTAAATTTTGCTGTCCAGTCAATGGAACTAGAAAATATCATCCTGAGTGAGGTAACCCAGACCCAAAAGGATGTGCATGGTATGTCCTCACTTATAAGTGGATATTAGCCATCGAGTATAGAATAGACATGACACACCCCACAGACCCAAAGCAGCTAAACAAAAAGAAAGACCCATGTGAGGATACTTGAAAGTCAAAATGGAGAATGAATTAGTTGGAAGAGTCAGAGGGAGGGAGGGAACTAGGTGGGAGAAGAGATGAGGAGGCAAATGGGGGAAGTCAGGATCAGGCATGGGAAGAGACAGGAGAGAGGGCCAGAGGACCAAGAAAATGAATGGGAATTTGCAGCTCCTGGGGGTTAGGGGGATGAGGGGAATCTCTAGAAATGATTGACTTTTTTAAAAAATTGCCATTGCGTTTGAGAAAGTTTGTTTTTCAATAAATACTGATGACAGATACAATCATTGTGATGGTGAGAGCAAGAGTAGATGCTGAAAAGGAGTTGGCAGACAGGGTTAGAGTAGCACTTAATGACTTCCTAGAAGTTAGTCCCTTGAACCAGCATACCTGCAGCAGAGATGGGGAAAGTGTCAGGAAGCTGGTCTTGTGAATTGCAACATTGTCAGCTACATCCATTTGAAGGATGACAAAACTAAAGCTTGAAGAGATCAGAAAATGTATCCAAGAGCAAATAAGATTTGGTATTATATCTCATCTAACTTGGAACCTTAGGTTTTTTCCCTAATGTGTATCTATTTCTCACTGTCAGCTCTTTATCCTCTATTTCCAGTTATTGAATTGGTTCATTGCAGTTGACTGCTGCAAAGGGGATGTGAACTATTATGGTTTACTTGATCTTTCTCTACTGCCTAATGAGAAGAATTATGGTGACCATGTTTACATTGTATGCTGTAGTTCAAAAAGTCCCTTTTATAGGCCTGTCTTCTTTGATCTTATCATTATTGTTTTGTGAGATGGTTATTTTTCCTCCATACTGAAGTGAAAACTGACAATTGAAATAAATCTCTACTAGTAATGTCTGCAGGCAGGAAGGAGACTCATTCATGCCTTTCAAGTAAAACTTCAGGCCTCTTTCCACAAAAAAACAAACAAAAAGCAAAGAAAGTATTGATAAAAGGAGAGCATTGAGGAGATCTGGGAAGCTGTCCAAATGTTATGTGTGGTAAGCACCAGGTGGACTATTTAGCTCTTTACATCTTTGCAGTGTTTTCTAGACAGATATCTATGAACCAGAAGAATCTACTATGTCATAAAAATATTTTAGGAGAAGCTTTTATAGTTGCTAATATAAGCTTAGATAGAAGGAGGGTCAGAGAGTAAAGCTTCAGGGAAAACACTTTGAGCAAAGGAAACTTCAAGTGCTCCTTACAAAGGAGCCAGATCTGCTCAGCGAGATCTACTTTGTCAACAGGTGAGACATTGAGGGAGAAGCAGGGACTGCTGGCAACTGTCCTAGAGACTGCAAAGGGGCAGTAGATGGAGAAAGGGGGTGTGTCTGTGCTTGGGGTATGGCCAGTTCTGCTGACTGGCAATGTGAGGATGAATAGACTGTAGCAGGGACATATGCTAGGAGATTACTCTTGCACTCCTCCCCTCACCTCTTCTTCCTTTCCCTTTCCATCCGCTATAGCAAGTACAAACACTGGGAGATTTCTTCCCCCTCCCTTCTCTCTTCTCACAAAGGGTCCAATGTATTGCAAGTGGGTTTCAAGCAACCTGTGCACTGAAGACCTGGAACTGATGCTTTTGCCTCTATCTCCAGGTATTAAGCACCTCCCTAACTCTTTCAAGATCTGTATATCTTTGCTCTTCCCTGAACTCCTAAGTACACTTTGTGCTTCCAAATATTCTGGATGTCATGCCTGCCTTCAGGACTAGTCTTCCTACCCCTTTACTCTTCCTTTCTCAGTAGCTAATACCAGTAGTGGAGGCACTCATGCCCCCTCTCCTTCTACATGCTGAGATTTTTTCTGGACTGCATCTGCATATATTTTGTGTATGCTATCACAGTCTCTGAGTTTATATGTGTATCTTTTATGTTGTGTCTGGAAAACATTGTTCCCTTGCACAATGTCTGTCTCCTACCTCTTACAGTCTTTCAGCCCTTCTTTAGTGACTATCCATGAGCCTTGGTGTAGCGGTGTGTGTGTGTGTGTGTGTGTGTGTGTGTGTGTGTGTGTGTGTGTGCATATATGAGTGTGTATGTCTATGTGCGAGAAAGACACACACAGAGACAGATATTCAGGGTTGGACATTTTGCAGTCTCTTTCTTTACATGGCCATCAGCTGTGTGCTAACTTTTACCTCTTGCCAGACAACTCTCCTCTGAGGAGGGTTGAAAGGTGCACTAGTGTGTGGGTATATTAATAAGTCATTAGGATTTGGTTTAATGTTGTGTTGGCTTGGATTTACTTTACATGGTTATAAAGGTCTCAGACTTTCCTTCTCTCTACCTCTAGCTCTCATCTGTCTCATTCTCTGTTCCTCTGTGACTCCCTTCTCTCCATTTAATCAAACTCCGATCCTCAGCTGATCTGAATTGCTGCATTTTATTATCACAGTGTAAAACAGCACAATAAAAGAAGACTCAGATCAACTATTAGAAGGAGTTCCTATAGAAAATGAGCAAATTAGGTTCATAAATGTGATGAATTAATAATTGATGTGCTTAATAAACCTCCATCTGCCTCTTGTGTGAAACTTCAGGTATCCCATAAAAATAGTGAGTGATTTTTACCAATAGAGCTTACCTATTGAATTATATTTGCAATGTTTCCACATGCCATAGAATACATCTTACAAAGGAAAGAATAATGGCATAGCCAGAAGGGGTACAAACACTGAGAAGGAGGCATCAGAAAGACCTCTGGAAAAATATGGAAAGCCTCAGCAGCCTGCCAGTCATCAACAGCAAAGAGGAGGTGGGTGATATACAATTGGTGAAAGTGATTGGGAGTCCAGTGAACCATGGTGAGTAATCTCATGCTGGCCTTTGAAATATAATATTCCAGGGTTGGAGAGATGGCAGGAGAGTTAAAACACTTCCTGCTCTTCCAGAGCATCCTGGTTCATTTCCCACCACCTACAAGGCAGCTCACTACCACCTCTAACTCCAGTTCCAGGGGATCCAATGTCCTCTCTTTGCTGCTGTAGGCATTAGTTATGATCTGTGCACAGAAGTACATGTATGAAAAATATGTTTACACTAAATAAATAAATAAACAAATAAAATTTAAAATTAATTCTCCACAAGCTGATTATTAACAAAATTGTCTATGTGATATTCTTTTTGGGATATTTATTTTGGCCTGATCAAAATCCAGAGGTCTCCAGCACAGTATGATTCAGATTTTGAAATATTTCCCATGTAAGGTGTTGCCATGGGGTAAAGTAATGGAACAATCAGAAGCAAGACCAGCAAGAATCTTAAAAGGGGGGTAAATAGAGACCAGAAAACAACCTAATCTAGAATATTTCTCATTGAGACGTCCTTGTGAACAGACTCTAGATTGTGTCAAGTTGACGACTAAATAATCCGACCCTGTTTTTTACATTGTTCTAGAGACTTCCTGTAACCTGGCAAAGTACCAGATACAAAATAGAAAAAAAATGATGGACATCTGTAATGGACAAAAGAAGAAAAATATCTTATCCACAGGATTATCCTATGTGCTTCCAAGGAGAAAATTCTAAAAGATTGACTCAAACATAAAATGTTCTGGAATTGATATATGATGTTAGCTTGCAGAATACAAGATCAGTATTCACATATCAGCTAGCCATGAGTAATCCAAAATGAGATTATGTAAGATTTTTCCATTTATAATTGTAACAAGAAATATAAAATAAATAGGATTCCAGGCCATAAAAATTTAAGGTTTATACATTAAAAATTAAAATATAGCTAAGGAAAAAAATAACAGTTTTAAATGTAAATACCTCCTATGTCCTTGCATAGGGTCACTCAATAGTGTCAAGATCAAAATTATCATTAAATTGGCCAATAAAATTCAATGCTTCCCAACTGTACTAACTGAAAGAGGAAAGGTACAGAAAGCCATATTCTATGGGATTTCATTCATATAATGACCACCAAAGGAACACCAGTGGCTACCTGTGGCTTGAGGTAGAAATGGAGTTTGGCTAAACATGGCCATGAGGGATGCTTTGGCATTGAGTAAAATTCTCTAAAAACACATTAGATTATGGTGATAGTTACATAAGGATATGTTTTGAAATCAAAAAGTGGCCTTTTTACCGGGGGCTTTTTTAATGGTATCTCAATTATAACTTCATAAATTTGTAATGAAGAGAGAGGGATGTATGGTACATGTGGCAGATAATAGTAGCTTTGAAATATAAACACAGACAAAGTAACACTAACACAAGACACATACACACACACACACACACACACAGAGGGAGAGAGAGAGAGAGAGAGAGAGAGAGAGAGAGAGAGAGAGAGAGAGAGAGAGAGAGAGAGAAAACAAGGAACACAGAAAAGAAGATATGTTAAATAGGTAGGAAATATGAAAACATTGTCAACTTCACAATAAGTTCAGAAAAAATAGTTATAGCAACTGAGTATCTTGAGATTGACAGAGTATGACAGAGCATTGAATATTAATGTTGGTGACTGACTCTCAGAATATGATGCTCTTCCTTAATGCCATTGAACTGTATGCGTATTTAAGAAAACAAGCTATACACATGGAGATTTTATAGTTGTATTTGCAGTATTAAAAAGGGGGTAGGCATTTTAAGCTGCTATGTATTGGATATCATTTATTCTCTAAGGATGTCTTTGCTAAAAGTTTCATTCCCCATGTGATAGTGTTGGAAAGCACTAGAATGTTTGAGCGGCAGGATCTGGTGAAAATGTTGGTCATAATCAACCCCAAAAGAGATTGGTGTTGACCTCCTGTAATGGGTTTGAGCTTGCAGAGATAAAGGAGTTCCTACTAAAGCAAGTTTGGTATAAAAGAATGAGCCTTGGTCTTCCTGTCTCTTGCCATGTAAACTGTCTTGTTTTTCTTGCTAGGACAACACTCGCTGTTAGGATACAAGAGAGAGTTCAGGTAATAACAATGCCACACAGTTTTGACTACCAAACCACCAGAAATGTGAGGCAAACAATCATTTATTAATTAAGGAATTTGGTCTCAGGTATTTTATTACAGGTAGAGAAAATGAATTAAGATAGGAAGGAAGCGAGCACCAGCAGATTGCTGGAAGGAATGCTGTCATTCAGTGTCCCTTCCCCATTATGGAGTTCAAACAGATGTCAGACTCCAGCTGTCTATTATCCTCCATGACTTGAATCTTTCTACCAAAGGTAATGCATTAGAGCCACAATTGTGAAATTCCAAGGGTATAGACTACTTAGCACAATTGTGCTCTTACTTTAATATTAGATGTTTAAATAGGACAGTCATATCTTCCAAGGTTGGTGGCCTTGCAAAATTTTCTCGTAAAAACTCAGTGCACAACTATAGCAGACTATTCAGTCAGGAGGCACAGTGCCCACACTGGCTCCCTCAGGAGTGTGTTCAGTGCCCTAAGGCAGAGGTAGTTTGTAATTGTATTTTTCTATTCATTACGAGAATTACGTTTTTAAAACTCCACTGTGAATTTTGTTTGTTGAAAATAATCTAATATAAAAAATTAAGGAACAATGAAACGAAAAGATTGCATTTATAAGAGGAACAAAATTGCTAGAGCTTCTATGCATAAAATTGCTCAACTTTGCTGGGTAATATCTACGAAGACCTAAGTAAATGAAGTTCTTCATTTTGTTTATGTCTAAACCCCTTAATATTTTCAAAAGGTAATTTTTCCAAAAATAGTTTATGAAATAATTGCAAACTCAATCAGTGCACTGCAGTAAATTATTATAAACTTGACAAGCTAATTCTAGAATTCATATGGGACAAAAGAACACAAAAATATTCAAAATTATTTTCAAATTACACTCAATGAATGTGCAGGTGACCTACTAACTTCCAAGGAATAGTATTGCTGTAATTGACTCCCAGTTCATTATAATCCTATTTAATACCACTTATAAAAGCTAATTCTGGGAGAATCTGAGTAGAAACAAGTGAAATGAATGCAGCTCCACTTACAAACAAAAATTAAGGATTAAGTCAGTAAGTATAAAGTAAGAGAATATTTATGCCATTTGGATAATAGAAAGCCATTTAAAAGTTCTACATAGCAGGGCGAATTGATAAGTTTATACCCAAATATATTTTCTGCAGTTTAAATTTGCAAAATAATCCTAAAAGATTAGAAGCAGGGAGGAAACACTGTGACATACATTAGAAAATATTAATGCCTAGAAAAAAAAGCTTCTCATGAATTCCTTTGAAGAAAAGAGTCTGATGTAAACCTTCTATGAAAGGAAGTTATAAAAAGATAATTCAAGTTAGAGAAAATCTGGAACATTAATCAGCAGAGAGGGTAAAGCAGAGTGGTGTGCAGCTATCTTGGCAGAGGAGGTGGATAAAGAGAAGGCCAGAGATTTCTATAACATGTTACTCTCCTTTCCATCACTTTCTGTTTAATTAAAAAGCAAAATACCTGAGAAAACCAACTGAACAGTTACAGGTTAATTGTGGCCTATGATTTAGAATTTAGTCTGGGATTAGTTGACCTCCAGGTGGGACAAAAGAATGCATGATAGAACAAAACTGCTCAGCTCATGGTATATCAAAGAGGAAAGGGGAGAGAAGAAGAAAGAGGAGGAAGGGAATGATGGAACAGAAAGGGAAGAAGGATGAAGTAAAATTCTTGCATTCAAGGCCATCCTCTCAGTGACTACTTCTTCCAGTGAGGCCGTGTCAGCAGCTGTACTGTACCTGCAGCAGGTATGCAAGTGAAAATGGGATTCTCAGCCATAGAAAAAAAGTTCAGGGTGAATTATTAAAAGCAGAGTTGGGGTTTATTAAGAAAAGATTTGACACATCTAAGCACAGGTATGGGGTTCATTCACTCTGAAGCTGTCACTTCCTTTGTCTTTTGGATTTCTGAGGGGCTTTTGAACAGTCTGGAATGTATGGGGTTAGAGAAAAAGATCAGGAAAAATGGTTGGATAGCAAGGTGTGGGGTTCATAAGAGAGAACTATGCATGCGTCTTGGCAACAGTCCTATGTAAGATTGTGGAGGCTTTTGGAGTTACATTGTTTAAGTAGTTTCAAGGAAAATCCCATATTTTCGTTTTTTCCTTTAAAAAATGAGATACTAAGTTGAATTATGTTGAATATTAAAATATTCTGATAAAATATGATTATGGTTCACCAGTGTTGCATAATGGATTATGCCTTGTCTTTTTCTAAAATGGATTTTATATACCTGTTTGAAATTTTCTCCCAAAATTTCAGATTATAGCTGAAAAAGGAGAAGGCAATATTTAATCACATGTGTTAAGCATGTTTATTACACAGTGACTTTTACCCCTGGGAAAACATCATTATCCCATTGACATCTTAGAATACAATTTCTCTTTGAATTTTCCTTATGTACTGTTCCAGTCACTTTTAAGTTACATTTTAAAAGGTTGCTTACAGACCTTACTTCCCCTTTCTTTCTCTTTTTTTGATAAATAAAATTATAGAGTGACTTCAGAGATCTCTTGGTGAAATTATAATCTGATAATATAAAACTCGGAGTAACTTGGGTTGGCCAAAGGGTTAGGACATATCCATGTTCTATAAATAGGGAGTAGTGATGACAGGGAAACAAGCAGTTCTCCTAAAGTTTTCACCCTTCCTCATCACCTTTTAAACAGTGAATCCATTGTGGGGACAAATACATTCACGAGGGCAGAGCTCTCATAAACCAGTTGAAGCACAACAGAATGACAAGGAAAGTTGGGGGACATGAGAAGAAACCCTTCCCTGAAATATGATAGAAGAATTTTGCCATCAAAAAAATAAGAATTCCAGAACAATTAACAATGGCACACATCCTTTCTCTTTGCCTAGGTATAAACCTTCTATTTTCATGAACCATTACGAGAAACTGCATTATTGGCAGTGGCCATATATTAACTGCTTTGAGCAATCATATAGATTTGAGGTTTACATTATCAGATTATAATTTTACCCAAGATGCTTTGGGTACATCTTTTAACTTCATTTATCAAAAGATAGAAGAAAGGGTAAGAAAAAACTCTTTTAGTAACATTTTAAATTTCAACTGGCCAGCCACCAAAATAAAATATATTCCTAATGCAATTACTTCCACTTTTCCCTTGAGGATCACATATCCACACTGAGGTATGTTCTCTTACTCTGTGGGAAATATATAGCCTTACTCAAGTGTGTCTTTCTCAGCACCTCTCTACTCCCAAGTCTTCCTGCTTAAACTCCACTCTAAAATATATTTAATAAGTTCTTCAACTCTTCTTCATTCTAGCTAGACTTGTAATTTATTTAAATATAAAATCCAAGAATTCAAGTTTGGGCTGAATCAAAGTGCCCACAAAGATTAGGGGGTTTTTGAGAGCTGTGTCTCTGTCCTCTCATCTCTGGCATAGTCAGCAACCCCCTTTCCAAATCCCCTACCTCTGAACAGTGATCCACTGGGACAAAGTATCTAATGTATGGGCTTTGGTGGGAATATTTAAAATCCAAACCATAATATATACCAGTGCAGACAACATTTTCAATATTAAGAAATGAAAAAACTCCACTAGAAAATGTAAGTTGATTGTGATGCCAGAAAACAAACAAACAAAAACCCTAAAATTCCCGAGATCATATGTTGATTGATAGAGAAACATCCAGAAGGCAAGTCAACAACAGATTACAATCATGCATGCCTGGCTTTTCCTTTGGAGTTTTACAAAGCTAAGAACTCCTCTGGGTGTGATGCAAGAATATGAATAGTAGTCATTTAGCTCAGCTTTCTACCCCTGCAAAGCAGGTCCCAGGATCCCTTTGTCCTTATCAGGGAAAAAGTGTGGGAAGCTTGTGGAGACTTTTTAAAAGATGCATTTGTCATGATCACCAATTAGGCATTTTGGATATAGGGATATTTAACTTGCTCACTGGGAGTGAGAATCAAAGAGTTGTCTTCCCAGATAGGAGAAACCTGCCGCAGTGCGCACATGCTACCATCTAGGAGGCTCTTTGTCTCCTAAAAAGCCCATAATGTCCCTTAAAAATCCCAAAGGATCTAGGCCAGTCCCATGTCTGCATATATGCTACAGTTGTACACCTTGATCTCCTTGAGGGAATCCTAACAGTGAAAGCAGGTGCTGTCTTTGACACTTTTGCCAGCTTTTGGGACCCGTTTCCTCATACTGTGTTGCCATGTCCAGCCTTAATACAATAAGAGGTATCCAGTCTTATTGCTCCTTAAAATGCCAGGTTTGGTTGATATCCATGGGAGGCAGGCAGTTTTCTGAATTGAAACTGTGAAGGTTGGATTAGGTATGTTGCTTCAGACAGGAAGGGGAGATAGAGACTGGACTGAGAGGAGGGAGGGGAACTGCAGTCGGGATGGGAACAACAACAACCACAACCACAATAACAACATCAGCACAGCAACAGCAACAGCAACAGCAACAATAAAAGAAGGTCCCAAGGATCTTTGCAGGAATTTCTTATAGGCAACTACATATGTTTTCAGCAGGAAGAGGCTGCATGGCTGGGGGCAGGTCTGATGACTGAAAATTGCCATTCTGTTTCTTCCAGGAGTTGTGAGACAATATCAGCAAACAACTAACTAAGGAACTTACTGAAATAATAATAATAATAATAATAATAATAATAATAATAATAATAATAAAGAAAACAAACCAAAACAAAACCAAACCACAATCAACAAAATCTTGGTTATAAGGACAAAGTTCTCACCAGTCTCCCTACTACAGTAATAAGAAGTAACTGTTCTTTTTGGTAATGGTAGAATGGAAAAACTCTTCAAGATTTCGGGAAGGAATATTACCTTATTAATATGGAAGTCTGGCTTTTCTCTGCACAGTCATCACCAGTCAGCTGAAACAATGAAGTATAAGAAATATTGAACGTAGGTGGCAACTCTTTGCCTTTATGGAGCACTGCAAAATTTACCAGGTATTTTTCATAAGCATTCCCTGTTAGTATGACTGCTACTGGGAGCTATGAGGTTGAAGCCGGAAACTAGCAGCCCTAGTAAGCTGGCCTTGGCTACTACTCACTTTAATAGTGAAGAGCAGAGGAAGGGGATTTGTAGAGTGTGACCACATTGGGGAGGAAAACACCAACACATAAACACCAACAAACAAAAAGGTGTCCAGTGATCTAGCAAACTTGATTCTGGCATGACCTTTAGATTTATTTAATTAGAGACAGGGCTTTACAATGTAGCTTTGGCTGGCCTGGAACATACTATGCAGGTGAGGTAAATCTCAAAATATACAATTTGAGAAATTATAAAAATCAACTTGTCTCTGCCTCCTGATGAGGGACATATTCCTTGGGAAGTAGACAGGTAGGAGAAAGACCATGAGCAGGTTATAAACATGCTGAACTTCCAAGATGGTCAATAAATTTTTCCCTTTCTGACCTGAAGCAAAAGCCTGGAAGCTTCAAACAAAGGCCTGCTGTGGGCTGTGTCTTCCATTAGCAGCCCAGCTACTGATGGATTGACTCAACAAGTTCAAGGCCCTGTCAGGGTATATGTAGACAATAGACTGGGTCAATCAAAAATCTATCTTTCTTCAAACTGATTAAAACTAAATTAGGGGAGGGAGACTCTACAGAAGCTTGAAAAATCCCAGTCCTTGAGAAGAGACTGGACATTTGTATTCTAAAGTTTTCTCTGTTTTGCGAAGGATCTATTTTTTTCCCTGTGTGTCTACAGCATGAAGACCAGTAAACAACTTTCTTGAACTGCTGATTCTTTCTGCTTCTGTTCTCAAAGTTCAAAATTGAACCACTATTAGCCACTATACTAATATTTTTTCCTGCCTTTTAATTCTTTACCTGTTAGAGAAGATAAATCTGATCAAGATCTTAACCTGGTAACATTGAGTGCTGGGACTAAAGACATCTACCACCATGTCTGGCTGAGGTTTAGATTTAAATATAGAACAACTATTCATAACTAAGTAGTCCTGGGCATCAGTGATCCATCATTGTCTCCATGCCACTGTCGCCTATAAGATAATCTGACTGGGTAAAAACATTTTTATCAATGACAGTTCTTACTCTGGCTTGCATGAATGCTTTATCCCTCCTAACACTGTCATGAGGTTCCGGGGACATTTCAGTTACTCATTGCTCATTACTTCAATAGTCTGATAGCCAAAGGGAAAGGCGTACATGTCTCTATTTAGAATATCTTCCCTCCTGCCAGGATAGTTGCACATTTCTGGTGCAAGATTCTTAGCAGTCTAAACATCTATATGGAGTGCAAGCTGCCATGGAAAAGCACAAATGGTCTTTAGGATGCAGGATGCTGAGAACCTTTAGTCTCATACTCTTTCTACTGAGGGTGCTGTGATTACTACCATTGTTTTGATCACTCCCAGGCTACAGTTACCCCTGCCTGTGCTAAGTGCTTGACTTGCCTTTGTCTCATCTCACTCTTGGAAAACTACCCTGAGGTTGGCTCTGTTATAATGCAGGAGACTTCCCCTCTGCTTTGGGATTAGCAACTGAGACCCTGCAAAACGTCTGATGTGTACTCAACCTCTCAAAGGAGGTTTGCTAATTCTGAGGTTTGCTAATCTGGGGTTTGCAAGAATTTTTGGTGTGTCTTGATATGCTCAACAATCGGCCAGCTTCTCCCTCCTCCAGAAGCAGCTTCTAGAGGGCCGAGGTTCCTTGTGAGATATCAGATCCAGATGTCTTTGCTACTGCATTTTCACCTAAGGGTCCTTGTGATACAGGAATGAAGAACCTGGAACACTGAAGGCACTATTGCTCTTTGCTGTGTCTGGGTTTCACCATTCTGATGGTGGTCTAACACCTGATACCCATACCATCAGAGTTTTGGAAATGAAGGCAGTGCTTGGCTAACAATAATTTGTGCTGTATGCACAGAATACTCATTTTTGGGTTGACTGAGTGTAATGGCAGTGTTGATGATCTGCCTGTCTATCCAGATTCTGACCATAGCCTCACAGAGTCCATACTCTCAATTTCCTGACCTGGCTCAAGCATTCTATATAACCTTCTTTTGCTAGAGAGCTAACCTCTGCCTACTGTAGGAATTATCCATTCCAATATCTGACTCTACCTGCAGCTGCTACCTGCAGGTCTAGGAGTCCATGCAGCAGCACCTCACTCATCATAGCCAGTAATTTCACCCCCAATGACTTTTGTTACCATTAATATTCTACCCTGTAGTGTGCTGCTAGCTAACACATGAGCTGGGGAGCTTTGGTAAATCGCTGGGATGTTACCCCTCAAGCCCCCTCCAGTGGAGCAAAATAATGCCCAGAGGAACTGAAGACCATTTCCTGATCAGAGGTAATTCAGGTAAACACAGTCTGGCAGTCAGTGTAGTTGATTCATGAGAGTTTGGGGGAGTCAGAATTGGAGGGTGTTTGTATAGAAAAATGCACAAGGTAGATTCATCACATTTTCCATTTCAGAAGCAGGGAATCTCCCAAGTTGTTTACATTCAATTTTCAGGTTCATTATTGAGTGTTATCATTGAGCAATAAGTTATTCTTATTTAATTCTGTTTTCTGTTTTTCCACTATCGTGTGGACATGTTTGCCTCCTGTAATTCCATAGTCCAGTGGAGTGATTTAAAATTCCAGTCAGGGTGAATTTCCATGGCCTGACTAACATATACGTAGCTTATCCCCAGAGGCATCTTTGTCTGAACAAAAGGAACTCACAGTTCTTGCTCACCAACGCATGGAGTACCATGGTCCTAATTTATTTGTACAACTATTCTGTGAATTATGTGAATCAACCACAATGAACTGAAAGAAGAAATAGGACTTCCAAAATCAGGAAGGTCAGTGCTTCAGCTGTTCCTTTCCAATCTCAATGGAAAATGGGTTAGATGCCCTGGAAAGTAGGGTAGTAGTTTGTGAATTTCTTGAAGTGTGTGGCCCCTTTCAGAATGTTGCAATGTTTAGGCTATGAACACTCAGATTCCTGCCCCCCCCACACACATGCATCTATATGCACGGAATCTACATTTTATCAACTACCTGCTCCTTATTTATACTAGAACCTTTAATATTAAAACTGGTAGCTGAGAGGGTATTTGTAAGAAAAATCTTATTAAGATCTTTGTAAGTTGATTATATGTCACAGTGAGATTCAGTTCAGGAGTTAAGACAAAGTGGACATATCCCCTGGGTTAGTCAAAGAGTTATGTTTGGGTCAAAATTTAAATGAATTTAATTTCCAAACTAGAGTCACAAGGAAGTAACACTGTCTCATGTTCACTGCTATGGAGTTCAGTTTGGAAGTGAGTTTGGAAGCAGAAGCAAGAGGAATTTTGCCTTCTGCTTCCTATTAGAGGTGCCAAGGTAGCTTTGCAAGCCCAGAGGTGATCCAACACATGACTACAGTGGTGCATCGAGCTGGCCAGGGGTGCTTTTTCCTCAAAGGCTTTTGTCCATTTATGTATACCCCCTTTGATGTTGAGGGCTATCTTTGAAGCCAATAATTCCCTTGTTGTTTTAAAATGGAGTAGCTAAATCTAATGTTAAGAGTGTCTGGAGAATGCTGTTTAAAGGGCGTGTTCGACAAGTCTTCAAGACTCCTGTGGACTGGTCATGAAAATCCAGCTCCACCCTCCTCACTTGAGCAGTTTGCAAAATTCACTTCCGTAATGTCAGCCTGCAGCAAGCAAATAGTGGTGAAGTTGGCTCATATGTGACAGTTGAGAAACACTTCTGGGTCTTATTGATACTATAAATGGTAGGTGAGAGAGGCTTTCCCATCTTGGGAATATGAGGGCAAGTCAGAATAAAAACTGCCCTGTCACTATTCTGGGGCCCAGGGTGGGGAATGGGGGTTCACTGGAAGAAGTGAGAGCTCTCTCTGCAGCTTCTAACTGGGTTGTGGCTGTGGCAGAGCTACAGAATTTCAGGGAAAAGCCTATGTGCGCTCAGCACTGTGGAGTCTGAATCCTATTATTCTGGGATCTTAGTTCCCTGAATGTTAAGCCTTATAACTTCTGAGCTTTCAACCCGTTGTACATTGAACCTCACTCCTGACCACCAGTTATGGAATGAGATGCACAGACTTCTCCTCAACAATGTCTCTCTCTGTAGTTCTAGGCTGGAGGGATTAGATCAATGTTTATACTATCTTATCCTTTACAAGCAGAAGGTTCAGCATATGATTTTGAATCAATGCTGTTTCTAAATACCACTCACTTTCATCAAATAGAATATGATTCCTCACTTTCTTTCTATGCTCACACTGAAGAAAATGGCACTGGAAACCCTGAAAAGTGATCTGAGATGCAAATTGGATACCAACAGAGAGGGTACCAATGACCAAGGCTACAAAGGAAAGAGTATGACACATTCAAATAGATGAACAAATATAAATACTTCATACACAACCTGTATGGATGTATTCTAGAGAAAGCACAAGAGTTGCCAGAGAACAACTTTTAGTGCATTCCTTAGATGAACATAGAGACAAATTCTATCGTCTCCTGAAAAGCAGTGCCCCTTTTCCATTTTCCCTTGCACCACTCAAATCTACCTCTTAATGCTGCAGTTTCCTGGAAGTTACTTTCATTGGAAATTTCAGTCTTGCCCAATGTCAGCACGTTACCTTACATATGTTCAACTTTCCACTTCTTCCCATGCTCTTTGTTTGGGCATCACTGGTTTGTGAACCCTCGCACCATTCTTTTTTTTTTTTTTTTTTTTTAAAGTTCACCCTGGGAAAAAAACAGTGCATTTATTGAGCTTACTCTCAGGACATAAGGAAGGGGTTACTTCCAGAAGTGTGGGTGCTCCCCACATAGATGGAGCCCATTGCTCCTTCATATGTTAAAACAACCATTTTCTCAGAGTTTGTCAACCACTGATTAGTTTTGTTTATAGGAAGTATTATGTAGCCCAGGCTAGCCTTGCACTCTCTGTGTAGCCATGGCTTACCTTGAAACCATTTTCCTCAAATGTTGGATACTCCATGCCACCTGAATTTATTGCCAGCAACTGAACCCAGTTTCTGCTGCTCGCTTGCTGGAACCGAGCCCGCTCTTTCAGTTATGTGTGCTTCAGTTTTCTGTTGTTAATGGTCTCCTTCACTGCATCAGCCTCCTTGAACTCGTTTTCACAAGTTGGAAGCCTAGCTGGGCGGGATCCGGCTCTGAGGCCACCACTCCCTTTATCCCATTTAGCACCAGGATTCTCTTTATACGTTTTATCTCCTTGAGCACTGGACTCAGCTCCATGACACTTCCTGGCACTCCTTTTCTCCTCACACTGTACAGTTTGCCTTTCTCTTTGTCCAGCTTGCTCTTTTTCTTTTCTTTATTAACATGAGTATTTCTTATTTACATTTTGATTGTTATTCCCTTTCCTGGTTCCCTTGCACCATTCTTTAGTGTTCCATCAGAACTCTCCTTTTACATGGCATCATCTAAATCCATAGGAGTTTTTCTTCGTTTCTCTACAATTGCACATGAAACTGTAAAAGTAACTTTTATTCACCATGTGTAATTGTTGTCTTGTCTTAAAGGCTCACTGCTGAATAGACTCACCCTTCCTAGCTCTTTCTGAAACTCTGGCTGGCTGGTTCAACTCAGCCGTTCTGGCCCAAAGTCCTCTCCAAGCTGATGAATACAAACTGGCTTCTCTCAGCTTCTGACAGAATTACTCTGCTGGTCTCAAACATCCTCTGGCAATCTGTCCTGATCTTCTGGCTTCTTCTCATTCTCTGGCTCATTCTTTTTTTATCTGCGACCTGTTTCTATCTAACTGTCCCAGTAAAACTGCCTCCCCCCTCTGTCTCCATCTCCCTCCCTCTCGCTCTCCCCGCCTTCTCTCTTTGTGTGCTGCTCTCTTAAGTTGCCTCTCTTTCCTGCCTATTCTCATGAGTTGGGCATTTCCTATCTGTGACTCATTCTATCAGATCTTATTCTGATTAGACACTTTGTCTACTACTCAACTAGATGTCACTTTCAAACATGGCTGCAACCTTTCACAACTAATTTTATTTTCATTGTTTGACAGTAAAGGTGTGTTTTGAGGACACATCTGTATTCCATCCAGAGGGATTAAAGGTATGTAGGTCTACATTTCAGCTGGGTCATACAGACCCAGGTTTTTGAATGTGATCACTTACTAGAACATTTATGTTGCTGCATTAAAATTCCTCTACATGGAATGTTCTATTCATCCAGATGGTGTTAATCATCTGTTGTTTAGGTAACATCATGCCTTCTGGGTTTCAAGCAGAGCCAATTCCTCCTCTCCCTGTGCTCTGCCTTCCTATAACCTTTCCTAATTCACTAATGGCAGCGACCAATCCCATATGAGTCTGAAGATCATCTCTGGCTCTCCTTTCATTTTACAAAATGAAAGTCAAATTATCTCTGAGTATTCCCACTTCTGTCAAGTGACTTTCTTTCTCTAGTGTCATCAGAGCAGTACAAGGCATTATCATCATTTGCCATGATTTCTAAAATAATTCTTTGTGGTTTCCTTTCTTCTTAAGGACATGGTTTGCTTATCCGAACTGTGCCCACAGAGTGCCAGTGTCTAAGCATTCTTAATAGGCTGTGCTCTGTGCTTGAGTCCATTTGAACATAACAGAGTCTCAGAAGTATGTGGTCTAACTTCAGCTAACTTCTGCCCACTTTCTTATCCCATATGTTTCTTATTCTCTGTTCTGGGGAGAAAATTTCTAGGAATTACTATCTTTAATAGTCTTCTCTTTTTGCCTCTATTGCTCCATGTTCTATGCTCTACCATTTTTATCCTAATCTGTAATTGCTTCATTTTAAAGTGTGTTTACTGGTATTTAAATCTCTTGAACATACATAGGCACTTCATAAATTGGGTAGAAATTACTGTATCCATTTTATTACTAGATCCCTACCACCTAGGGTAGGACAATTCCTATGCATGCAGGCTAAAGTCATAAAGGATGGCAAATATTGTGGAAAGAGTCCTGTCATGTCATATCAACTTCACTGCATTTCAGTCATGACAATGATAAATGCAAATTAGATCTAGCTGCCTTGTGCACTTCCTCTCAGTTCTGATATTTGCTGAAGACAAGAGGCCTTGGCAGGCCCCCAGGCCTTATTTAACTTCATTTGAGTGGGACCTATATTTGGAAACCATCTTGGCCACGGTGATGGTGTTTTTGCCTCAGTTACACAGTCACAGTCTATGTCCATTGGCTTTAGGTCTTTCAACTCTCAGGATAATGTAAGGAGAGACATCAGCATGTCCCATGGCATTTAGGAAATCAGGCAGCATTCTGCCTGGTTTCCATGGCAATGTGACAGACTTTAGAATTCTAGCTTAAAAGTGATGTGAGATTCTCCAGAAACATCAATGTTACCAGCTCTTCTTTCAACTGTATTCCCCACTGAACTCCAAAGAGAATAAAGGCACCCAAAGGAGACACTCACCGCCATTGATCTATGAACTTCATATTCTCTGATCTGTCATGAGTTATTCTGGGTTTCCTTTGGGCCTTAGCAATCCTGTGCTTCTGCTTGGGTATTTCTGAAGACTTGGCTTTGGTTGTGCCTGGAGTGGGAAAGGTAGCCACTTCCAAGTTAATGTAGTTGAGGCACCATTAAGAGCCTTAAGACACCAGAATGGTCCCACCCAAAGAGATGAATGTCAAGTTATATGTGATTCCAATGCTGCAGTGCATGGGAACCATATCAGGATGTGGCTGTAATGTGTTGTGGGGATTGTCTCACTGAGATGCATCTTGTGGGGAATAACAGGCAATATTGGAACCCTTACATTACATATCACACATCTGCATACATAATAATAGCATAAGGTAGGCATTGAAATAGCCATTTAATGGTTGGTGAAACTGGGAGGTGAAACATGTGCCAAGTGTGTCAATAATGCTGCCTCCTGATGGCAATCCTTGACCAATGTTCAATGTTCAATGTTCACACAGGTGAACAAAGGAGAGGTATGCAGGGAAAAGAAGGGAATAATACCTAGGAGGGGTTGGAGCCATGTGTCCAATGAATATATCTGGGGAAGTAAAAGCAAGGGCAACATCTGTCATGGAGAAAGAACACTGCTCATCTCAGCTGCCTCTGGATATATGTTGTCTCTGGGAGTGATATGATTCAAATCTTTATACAAAATATCTAAGGGAATGAACCTTGTAAGAATTTGTGATTCAAATTTACACAAAGCAAAAGACTTAAATGAGATCATTGAAGCAATGGCAAGACAGGACCTAGGAAAACAAAAGACACAATGTTAATATGGATTAAATTAAATGTGTTAATGAAGTGTTAGAAGAAAGTAGGTAAACATGGAATCAAGAATAGTGAAAATTAATGATTCTGCCTAATAACTTCCAAAGCTTGGTCTGACTGTTTTTTAGGAGATCTGGCTTGCCCTTCTGATTTTATGCATTCCCCTGCAATGCTCCAAGGAG
This sequence comes from Rattus rattus, assembly GCF_011064425.1. Lineage (NCBI taxonomy): Eukaryota > Metazoa > Chordata > Mammalia > Rodentia > Muridae > Rattus > Rattus rattus. Next base: position 129,258,805 of record NC_046158.1, on the reverse strand, counting down.
GATTTTTCTCTTTGTTTTTCTCTGCAGATGTAAAGATGGCTGGAGACACCAGGTTGAGCCACTGAGTCAAGATGAGCACTGCATTTTTCATTCTAGTTTGCACAACTGACTCTCTGTTGATACACATGGATAGTGTGAGTTTAGCAAATGTGGAACTTTACCTAAAAGATGGCTTTATAATTCAATAGCTGATGAGATCAAATTTCCAAGCCTATGGAACTGTTGAACTCAGGCACAGTGGAATTCCACTGCGAGGCTTTAGCAGTCTGCCTGCTGGAAGAATCAGATCGGCCTAACATCCATTCAAACTGCAGGTCAACAAGGCTCCTCAGAGATGTTCAAATTGTGCTCTGAAGTTGTCCTTAAACAGCCACAATAAATAATTCTCTCACCACTTTGTCCTACAGGCTGAGATTCTTCACTTCTGTTTATTAACTCGATTATCAAAAGCAGTCTGTCTTGTCCTCACCTCTCCCTGCTGCCACAGCATCTGTAAGCAAACAACACAATCATCTTGCTGAAGAAGAGTGAATAAAAAGCTCTTGATTTATAAGTCACATGGGGGAGCTGGCAGAGCAAAGCATGCCCAAAACAAACTAAAAACATAAATCACTCTCTTGAAGGTGGCATGCATCTATTACTGCCTGCAAACATCCAAGGCTATCAAACATAAATTTACCTCAGTGTCACATAGCTATGACATCACTTGGGAGTCCATGGTAGGATGCAGCTTACTCCCGTGGCTCTTTAGACTTTCCCCCAGCCTTTGCTTTATAATATTCAAGATGGGTATGGCTGGTTCATCAAAGCTGGGTTCTGACTTCTGTCTATGGAAGTCGAGTGGGCTATTTATGTGGTCCACAATGGGCCAATAATAAAGGTGAGCCTGGTTATTGCTCAAGAGAATTTCTTGTAGAGGGTAACTAAAAATGTTGTCAGATGAAAACACTCAGAGCTATGCTGATAGCTCATACCTTTAATCTTGAGACTCAGAAGGATGGTGAGAATTTAAGCTCAGCCTGTGCTAGAATAAAACTCTTTCTCAAGAAAGGAAGGAAGGAGGAAGGGAGGGAGGAGGGAAATGCAAGTCCCATAGGATACCTAGATGAACAGTCATCAGTTGAGTAGTTCCAAATAGCTAATAGCATTTTGAATACCCCCAACCCAAAGAAGTGATAGATGTCCAAGGTGGTAGACATGCCAATCATCATAATATGATCTTCACACTGCTCATGGGTATTGAATGTCAAGCTGTACTCCATAAATACTTGCAACTACTGCCCCTGTTAGAAAGAAAAATGGATTTTTGAAAAAAGAGTGTGCCCAAGAGTACTTACCACATGATTCATCATTCAAGCCCGCACTGTCTTGGCAAGATGTAAATTTAAGAAATCCAGGTCACCTACAAAAGTTGTAAACAGGTTAAAGAGAGCATTCAGTCAACCTTAAAAAGTACGGAAGCTGGAATAGCTAAAGTAAGCATCAGAAACCAGTACTTGCCTCAGGATACCTTTTTTTTCTGGGACCTGAGGCTATTTTTTTCTCATGAGTTTTGTCTCATGAGCTCTTTGAGGTGGCTCTCTCTAGAGATCTTTCCTCCAGAAGTTTCCTGGCAACCGTATAAGCCCTGATGGGCTCTGGTTCTGTGCAACAGGGCAGGAAAGCAGAAGGACAGAGAACTAACTACTGACTGAAGATTTTCTGGTTTAGTGTACTGAATTATTAACTCACAGGGTTTTAAAAGAACAGGTGAAAGAAATAGAGAGACAGGAATTTTGTGGTGAGTCACATGCCAGGAACTTCTATTGGGGCAAGGAAGGAGAGAGACCAAAGAGATTTCCAGAACTAACAGGTTGGAAAACACTCACTATTGAAGAAGCAAGAGAGGTCTATACCCAGGGCCACAGAGAAGTAGGTCAGGGTCATTGGAGCTTTGAGGGGCAGGGAGGGCTTTGGGTAACAAATTTCCTCCCTGTATTATGACAATGCCTACAGATGAATCCCAGAGGCAAGAACAGACAAGGAATGTTCTCTTCAAGGGAAACTTGAGAAAGTAAATAATAAGGCCAACTTCAACATACTCCTAGACATAGGAACACATTATAGTTAATGGCAGGGCAAGAATGAATGACATGTACTTCCATTTAGACAAGTGGGCTGGGCTTCAAAGGCCATGAAGTTGCCGATGTCTAGCTCTCCTCACTAAGGACTTCTACGAGTTTACCATCTTGTGTCAGGAAGGGAAGACCTCTTTGGAGTTTATTGCTCTGAGAGATAGTATTAAGAATGTGTGGGAGACAAACTTGAGTGACTATGAGGGGTTGGAGCTTGGTTTCTTCCTGTGGAAAGTGATGGAAAGGTAGCTGGAGTTCAGAGAATGTGGAGGGAACAATATCCTATCAGAGTTCTCACAGAGGGCTTAAATGAATTTACCATTTTAGTACCATTAAACAAATGGTTAAAGCAGCTGAGGCCATGAGGTTGTTTGATTGTCCTTAAGACCAGATAGATGGTCAAGAGTAAGAAATAGGGTTATTATAGCCCAGAAAGGTCTGCAAGCTGGAGAAAAGGCACTGAGCTGAGGATGCTGATGACAGTCACCCTAGGGTCAAAATGCTGGAAAAATGAGGCTCTCGGGAAACAATGTATCCTACACTCTTGCTGCTGAGGTTTTCTTGACATGGTTGGACACCTTCAAGTCTGAAGTCACTCTCCTGAAGAACTGGCCCTTGTTTTCCTCAGCACACAGCACAGTCGCAAAGGCTAGACAGTGAATCTAAAGTAGGGAACATTATTGAAAGCAGAAGTTAAAAGTCTAAGCCTCAGCTTCTTGTGGCTTGTGATCCTCTGTGGGATCATTGTAACTGAAAGTGGAGGTGAAAAATGTGACAACAGTAAAACGTTTCTGAATGTGTAGTGACAAAAACATTATTCAATATCAAATGAGTCCAAGATGTTTCTGGCAGTACTGGTCTGTGTGGCTTCATGAAATTTCACTGCAGCCTTGGCTCTTTGTACTGTGCACGTGACCACGTTATACACAACTACCGCGTGTTGTTTGAAATATCTCAGCTCAGATTTCTGACTTTTATAAGTTATAAATTACAGTTTTATTATGTACAGAGTGCTTCCTGTTCTTGTAAAAACACAATGGCTTAATTAAAGGAAATAGAGACTTTTAAATATTTTCTACCACCATTCATCAGCATACACATATCATATTAATATATCTTTGAATTGTATTGCTAGAAATTATTTTTTTCTTTAAAAGTCATCATGTGATACCCATAAGCATACAAGAAGCCTACAGAACTCCAAATAGATTGGACCAGAAAAGAAACACCTCCCGTCACATAATAGTCAAAACACTAAACGCTCAAAATAAAGAAAGAATATTAAAAGCAGTAAGAGAAAAAGGTCAAGTAACATATAAAGGCAGACCTATCAGAATCACACCTGACTTCTCGCCAGAAACTATGAAGGCCAGAAGATCCTGGACTGATGTCATACAGACCCTAAGAGAACACAAATGCCAGCCCAGGCTACTGTATCCTGCAAAACTCTCAATTAACATAGATGGAGAAAACAAGATATTCCATGACAAAACCAAATTTACACAATATCTTTCTACAAATCCAGCACTACAAAGGATAATAAATGGTAAAGCCCAACATAAGGAGGCAAGCTATACCCAAGAAGAGGCAAGAAACTAATCGTCTTGGTAACAAAACAAAGAGAAGAAAAGCACACAAACACAACCTCACATCCAAATAGAATATAACAGGAAGCATAATCACTATTCCTTAATATCTCTCAACATCAATGGCCTCAACTCCCCAATAAAAAAGACATAGATTAACAAACTGGATACCTTAACGAGGACCCTGCATTCTCTGCCTACAGGAAACACACCTCAGAGACAAAGACAGACACTACCTCAGAGTGAAAGGCTGAAACAACTTTCCAAGCAAATGGTCAGAAAAAGCAAGCTGGAGTAGCTTATTCTAATATCAAATAAAATCAATTTCAACTAAAAGTCATCAAAAAAGATAAAGGAAGGACACTTTATATTCATCAAAGGAAAAAATCCACCAAGATGAACTCTCAATCCTAAATATCTATACCCCAAATACAAGGCACCTACATACAAAAAAAAAGAAACCTTACTAAAGCTCAAAAACACACATTGCACCTCACACAATAATAGTAGGAGATTTCAACACCCCAATCTCATCAATGGACAGATCATGGAAACAGAAATTAAACAGAGACGTAGACAGACTAAGAGAAGTCATGAGCCAAATGGACTTAACGGATATTTATAGAACGTTCTACCCTAAAGCAAAAGGATATACCTTCTTCTCAGCTCCTCATGGTACTTTCTCCAAAATTGACCATATAATTGGTCAAAAAACAGGCCTCAACAGATACAGAAAGATAGAAATAATCCCATGCGTGCTATCGGACCACCACGGCCTAAAGCTGGTCTTCAATAACAATAAGGGAAGAATGCCCACATATACGTGTAAACTGAACAATGCTCTACTCAATGATAACCTGGTCAAGGGGAAGAAAATAAAGAAAGAAATTAAAACTTTTAGAATTTAATGAAAAATGAAGGTACAACATACCCAAACTTATGGGACACAAATGAAAGCTGTGCTAAGAGGAAAACTCATAGCGCTGAGTGCCTGCAGAAAGAAACAGGAAAGAGCATATGTCAGCAGCTTGACAGCACACCCAAAAGCTCTAGGAACAAAAAAAGAAGCAAATACACCCAGGAGGAGTAGAAGGCAGGAAATAATAAAAACTCAGAGCTGAAATCAACCAAGTAGAAACAAAAAAGGACCATAGAAAGAATCAACAGAACAAAAGTTGGTTCTTTGAGAAAATCAACAAGATAGATAAACCCTTAGCCAGACTAACGAGAGGACACAGAGAGTGTGTCCAAATTAACAAAATCAGAAATGAAAAGGGAGACATAACTACAGATTCAGAGGAAATTCAAAAAATCATCAGATCTTACTATAAAAGCCTATATTCAACAAAACTTGAAAATCTACAGGAAATGGACAATTTCCTAGACAGATACCAGGCACCAAGTTAAATCAGGAACAGATAAACCAGTTAAACAACCCCATAACTCCTAAGGAAATAGAAGCAGTCATTAAAGGCCTCCCAACAAAAAGAGCCCAGGTCCAGACGGGTTTAGTGCAGAATTCTATCAGACCTTCATAGAAGACCTCATACCAATATTATCCAAACTATTCCACAAAATTGAAACAGATGGAGCACTACCTAATTCCTTCTATGAAGCCACAATTACTCTTATACCTAAACCACACAAAGACCCAACAAAGAAAGAGAACTTAGACCAATTTCCTTATGAACATTGACGCAAAAAATACTCAACAAAATTCTGGCAAACCTGAATCCAAGAGCACATCAAAACAATCATCCACTATGATCAAGTAGGCTTCATCCCAGGCATGCAGGGATGGTTTAATATACGGAAAACCATCAACGTGATCCATTATATAAACAAACTGAAAGAACAAAACCACATGATCATTTCATTAGATGCTGAGAAAGCATTTGACAAAATTCAACACCCCTTCATGATAAAAGTCCTGGAAAGAATAGGAATACAAGGCCCATACCTAAACATAATAAAAGCCATATACAGCAAACCAGTTGCTAACATTAAACTAAATGGAGAGAAACTTGAAGCAATCCCACTAAAATCAGGGACTAGACAAGGCTGCCCACTCTCTCCCTACTTATTCAATATAGTTCTTGAAGTTCTAGCCAGAGCAATCAGACAACAAAAGGAGATCAAGGGGATACAGATCGGAAAAGAAGAAGTCAAAATATCACTATTTGCAGATGATATGATAGTATATTTAAGTGATGCCAAAAGTTCCACTCAGAGAACTACTAAAGCTGATAAACAACTTCAGCAAAGTGGCTGGGTATAAAATTAACTCAAATAAATCAGTAGCCTTCCTCTACACAAAGAGAAACAAGCGAGAAAGAAATTAGGAAACGACACCTTCATAATAGACCCAAATAATATAAAATACCTCGGTGTGACTTTAACCAAGCAAGTAAAAGATCTGTACAATAAGAACTTCAAGACACTGAAGAAAGAAATTGAAGAAGACCTCAGAAGGTGGAAAGATCTCCCATGCTCATGGATTGGCAGGATTAATATAGTAAAAATGGCCATTTTACCAAAAGCGATCTACAGATTCAATGCAATCCCCATCAAAATACCAATCCAATTCTTCAAAGAGTTAGACAGAACAATTTGCAAATTCATCTGAATAACAAAAAACCCAGGATAGCTAAAACTATCCTCAACAATAAAAAAAAAAGGACTTCAGGGGAATCACTATCCCTGAACTCAAGCAGTATTACAGAGCAATAGTGATAAAAAACTGCATGGTATTGGTACAGAGACAGACAGATAGACCAATGGAACAGAATTGAAGACCCAGAAATGAACCCACACACCTATGGTCACTTGATTTTTGACAAAGGAGCCAAATCCATCCAATGGAAAAAAGATAGCATTTTCAGCAAATGGTGCTGGTTCAACTGGAGGTCAACATGTAGAAGAATGCAGATCGATCCATGCTTATCACCCTGTACAAAGCTTAAGTCCAAGTGGATCAAGGACCTCCACATCAAACCAGACACACTCAAACTAATAGAAGAAAAACTAGGGAAGCATCTGGAACACATGGGCACTGGAAAAAATTTCCTGAACAAAACACCAATGGCTTATGCTCTAAGATCAAGAATCTACAAATGGGATCTCATAAAACTGCAAAAAGCTTCAAGGCAAAAGGACACTGTGGTTAGGGACAAAACGGCAACCAACAGATTGGGAAAAGATCTTTACCAATCCTACAACAGATAGAGGCCTTATATCCAAAATATACAAAGAACTCAAAAAAGTTAGATCCGTAGGGAGACAAATAACCCTATTAAAAAAATGGGGTTCAGAGCTAAACAAAGATTTCACAGCTGAGGAATGCCGAATGGCTGAGAAACACCTAAAGAAATTTTCAACATCTTTAGTCATCAGGGAAATGCAAATCAAAACAACCCTGAGATTTCACCTCACACCAGTGAGAATGGCTAAGATCAAAAACTCAGGTGACAGCAAATGCTGGCAAGGATGTGGAGAAAGAGGAACACTCCTCCATTGTTGATGGGATTGCAGACTGGTACAACCATTCTGGAAATCAGTCTGGAGGTTCCTCAGAAAATTGGACATTAAACTGCCTGAGGATCCAGCTTATCCTCCTCTTGGGCATATACCCAAAAGATGCCCCAACATATAAAAAAGACACGTGCTCCACTATGTTCATAGCAGCCTTATTTATAATAGCCAGAAGCTGGAAAGAACCCAGATGCCCTTCAACAGAGGAATGGATACAGAAAATGTGGTATATCTACACAATGGAATATTACTCAGCTATCAAAAACAACGAGTTTATGAAATTTGTAGGCAAATGGTTGGAACTGGAAAATATCATCCTGAGTGAGCTAACCCAATCACAGAAAGACATACATGGTATGCACTCATTGATAAGTGGCTATTAGCCCAAATGCCTGAATTACCCTAGATATCTAGAACAAATGAAACTCAAGACGGATGATCAAAATGTGAATGCTTCACTCCTTCTTTAAAAGGGGAACAAGAATACCCTTGGCAGGGAAGAGAGAGGCAAAGATTAAAACAGAGACTGAAGGAACATCCATTCAGAGCCTGCCCCACATGTGGCCCATATATATACAGCCACCCAATTAGACAAGATGGATGAAGCAAAGAAGTGCAGAAGTGTAGATCGCTCCTGCGAGACACAGCCAGAATATAGCAAATACAGAGGCGAAGGACAGCAGCAAACCTCTGAACTGGAGAATAGGACCCCCGGAAGGAATCAGAGAAAGAAATTGAAGAGCTTGAAGGGGCTCGAGACCCCATATGTACAACAATGCCAAGCAACCAGAGCTTCCAGGGACTAAGCCACTACCTAAAGACTATACATGGACTGACCCTGGACTCTGACCTCATAGGTAGCAATGAATATCCTAGTAAGAGCACCAGTGGAAGGGGAAGCCCTGGGTCCTGCTAATACTGAACCCCCAGTGAACTGAAGGGGACTGTTGGGGAGGGCGGCAATGGGGGAGGAGTGGGAGGGAAACACCCATAAGGAAGGGGAGGGAGGGGATGTTTGCCCGGAAACCGGAAAGGGAATAATACTCAAATGTATATAAAGTTAATTAAAAAAAAAGTCATCATGTGAATTACTCTCTTGAGTTTAGTAATATGGTATTAACAGAGTTTTGGCTTGGAATTGGGACATAATTTCTAATAATTTGTACATTGGCCCTAACCATTCTTCTACCATTTTGTTCTACATATTCATACAAGCAAGTTTCTCAGCATTGGTGGTTATATGGTAAAAATACTGAGCAACGCTAAAAGACACAGAAAATATTCTATGTGTCTGAATATCCAATATTTAATCAAGATTTGGCTCTTTATGCAAAATTAAAGAAGCTCATTAATCTCATCAGTATGCAAATCTGCTTAATCTTTAATGGTAAAATTATATGTAAATTAAAGAATATTTATAATGATTATTATTGATAAGTATTTGATTAACATACCTATTTTTTTTCTTTTTTTCCCATTTTTATTAACTTGAGTATTTCTTATTTACATTTCGATTGTTATTCCCCTTCCTGGTTTCCGGGCCAACATCTCCCTAACCCCTTCCCCTCCCCTTCTTTATGGGTGTTCCCCTCCCTATCCTCCCTCCATTGCCACCCTCCCCCCAACAATCCCATTCACTGGGGGTTCAGTCTTGGCAGGGCCAAGGGCTTCCCCTTCCACTGGTGCTCTTAATAGGCTATTCATTACTACCTATGAGGTTGGAGCCCAAGGTCAGTCCATGTATAGTCTTTGGGTAGTGGCTTAGTCCTGGAAGCTCTGGTTGGTTGGCATTGTTGTTCATATGGGGTCTCAAGCCCCTTCAAGCTCTTCCAGTCCTTTCTCTGATTCCTTCAACGGGTTCCTGTTCTCAGTTCAGTGGTTTGCTGCTGGCATTCGCCTATGTATTTGCTGTATTCTGACTGTGTCTCTCAGGAGAGATCTACATAGCATATCTGTTTTATATACCTGTATACCTAGGGCTGTGTAAACAGTTCTTGAATGAATAAGCTCATAAATAAAAAGAATTTATGAAGTCCTGATTTAAGCCAAATGTATGTTTTAATGTCTCAGTTTTAAAAGATAGCTCACAAGGGAGAGACAGGTCACATGGCCAAAACTGTGCTTCATGAAGCAGGACAGCAGATAGATTAGAATGCCACTTCTTGAAGATTCTGAACAGCTACCTCTGTATTAACCCAAGACTGAGATTGTAGTATACAATCAGTCTGGCAGGGCACAGTACATCTTCAGCTGAATTATTTGGATTCTTTTATGCATTAAATGCTCAATGGTTCCATCTAAGTATGGTGATGATCCATGTGTACGATACTGTAACTTGGATTTGGATTGTTTCTTAAAAACTTATGTAGTCATAAAGCCTTGGTTTCAATGAGAGGTAATGAAGTCTTTAGGAGGTAGAGCTTAGTATGAAGCTTTTAGTTCATTAGGAATGTACCTTGGAAGAGGACAGTGGTCCTTCCTTTCTCTTTTATTTCCTGGTGAATAGGTTTCTCAGCCACATGCTGAATATATGATTTACTACCAAAGGCCTAAAGGAGCAGGGACATTGGTCATGGACTGAAAACCAAATCTGAGGTCCTACACAAACATTTTTGTTTTATAAGTTAATTTTTTAGTAATATATTACAGAAACAGAAAGCTGACTTATAATATGAAATGCAAAGTCCTGACACCAGTGCCTCTTTTGAGCTAGACTTTGTTTCTTGTTTCTTACTGCTTGTATTTCTATCTGATTGGTAGCAGTGATGAGATTAGGATTAGCACAGATAAAGAAAAAGAATGGAGAGGTATAATCCAGGGACAGTCTTCTGATTCTGGTCATCTCCTTCCACAATCTGGGAACTGATAGGTCAGAATTTCCAGTTAGATTCCTGCTCTACCACAAACTACTCTGGGGCTTACTTGTGGGGTCTATGTTGGTATCAAATGGTGACACACAAGCTGTTTATTATTAAATATGGGTCTGAATGAGATTAGCATGACAAAATAATAATGTAAAAGTGTCCCTGTTGCTCTCCATAGAGTTCAAGGGAAGTGAGCCTGAGATTTTAAGAAGATAATTTCCATAATGTGAAAGATAAGGCTGGAAGCCCAACTGGGAGGAACACTCCTGTGTAATAAGCCTCTATACTTAACCCAGGCAAAGCCTTCTTCTTTCCAATGGTTATTATGTCTGTCCATTCTCCTAAGCTTACAAGAAGAACAGTAGACAGGGCTGGACCTTGAAGGTAGGTCTGGTTCATCTGTGGCTTCAGTGCTTTAGCCTCCTGGAAGAAACCTATGTTAATTTGGAGGAAAGTGTGGGTTAGACTGGAAATAAGCAAGGTGTAGATGTGTTTAAATGAAGAGCTAGGTATAGAATTTAATAATCAGGAAAGTTGTGTGTATCAGAGATACATATTCTCATTGCCCACCATGGAACTCAGGGTCACTGAACCTGAATTTTGAAAAGATGATTTTTATAGTGTGAATCTCTCTCTCTCTCTCTCTCTCTCTCTCTCTCTCTCTCTCTCTCTCTATCTGGGAGCGTGGACATATGCAGTCTTTGATATAGGTTTTTTTCTATGTAGTCCAGGATTTACTTGAATTCACTAACCCAGGCTAGCCTAGATCTTGCACCAGTCCTCTTGTCTCAGCCTTCCTAGTGCTGGAATTACCAGCATGAATACCAACACCTGCTGTCTTTCTCTTCCTTATGCTATAGTAGAGTGCTGGATTGCACTTAACACATAACTACAGATCAATGGGTGGACAACTTCTCTCCTTGAATGTTCCCATAAAGTTGCTCAGATTCATAAGTTGTTAGCCCCTTGTTCTCAATGAATGTTTTCTAGTTATAGAAGGCAAGGCTTCAAAGTAAGCTGAGTCCCTTTTGATACTAAACAGATCAGACAGAACTGGATCCAGCCTGTCTGTGCATTCACTAGCTGGGCAGCTTGCCCATGCTCTTTTCACAGAAGCACAGGGAGAATTGAATCTCTGTATACACAGACTGGCCAGGAGTGGGTAGAACTACCCTGACAAAAGCTGGATTTGACAACACAATGCCATTTCAAGATTCCTGATCTCATTACTTAAGATGTAAGGGGTCATGCATCACACATCCCAGCCTCTCTGAGACTCTCAGGCCCACATTTGTTAAAGGGAATGACAATTTGTCACAGCAAAAAAGAGGACCAGTAGAACAAACACTTGTAATTTGTAAGATTTGTATAAAGTGCTGGCTGTGGTAGAGACAGGGAGGGATACAGAGGGCCCTAATCCTGGCTGCTTTCAGAGTTTTGTTTATATTTCCCAAAGCTTTCCATCATAGAGACCTGAGGCAGGATAGTCCCTGGCACATAGCATCTGAACTATGACTAAATTTGGGGAATCAGTAGAAGACTGAGCCTTGAGAAGGACCTGAGAGCATCTCATAAATACTGGTGTTGTCAACTCCACAGTCATAGTCCTTGCCAGTCTATGTCTCCTTATGAGCTCTCAACAACCATGTTTACACAAAGTTCTCTTGCTAATTTACATCTTCTAAGGACTCATAGCAAGGAAGTCACCATTTTGAAGGAATCAAGACATAGAGTGCTATATCAATATAACCCAAAGTCTGGTTGCTTGCTGCAGTATAACATACACAAAATGGTAGGATCAAGTGGCAATCATTCTGCTGTACCTCATGTGCTGCAAAGGTGTTTGTAGCCAAGGAATTCTCACTTAGTGTATGTTAGACTGAATTGTTGGTATTTCATGCTGAGCAGTTGGAAGTGAGGCCTACTTCTCTCCTTTTTATCTCTAAACTACCAATATACCTCCTATAAACTTCCCAGCAGGGTTTTCAGCAGTCCTTCTCCAAGACAGAGTCTTCCAATGGGCTCTGGTGGAACATGCAGAGCCCTTGACCTAGCCCATAAGCATCTGAACACCATTTTCACTATGTTCTGTTTGCCTGAGGATTCAGATTAAGGACAGGAAGGAGACCCATCTCTTCAGAGGGAACTTTCACATATATTCTCAGCAAAGATGGATTATGGGCTGCCTTGGAGACAGACTTGCACCCCAGAAGTTGAGGCTTCTTCCAATCTACCTGGAAATCTCAGGCATGATACCCAGTTCCTACTTTCTGAAAACTAACAGTATTAGGGAATCCTCAGAAGGCTTCCCATGGAACATCATAGCCTCAGTTACTCATTGATTAAAAGGAATCACTCACAGGCTGTGTGCAGATTCTGCTAAGGAATAGTGAGCCTACTGTGGTCAGAGGTAGTTTGCAGGTGCCAGAATCAATGCTAGGTTCACTCTGTGAGAGTCTTCACTACTTTGTGCCAAAGTTTGCTCATCTGCCAATGTAGATTACAACACTGGACTCATAGGTGGCAATGACGGAAGAAAATGAGAGAGAATGTATGGTTCGGAAACCAAAAGCAGACTATGATGCTGATTTGTAAGAAAAGACAGGCAAGCTTGGAAAGAAGGAGGTAATGAGAATCTAGGAAAATGCTATTGTGTGGCATGGCAGTGGGGTGCAGGCGGAAGTGGGGGATAAAACTCAAAGATAAAGAAGAGATGACGAATTGGATGTGAAGATACATGGAACAAAGAAAACAAAGTATGAAGGGAGAGAGAGAGAGAGAGAGAGAGAGAGAGAGAGAGAGAGAGAGGGAGAGAGAGACTGATTTTATAAAGTAGGTCTTCAGCATGGTATTCTCTGAAAAATACACCCAATTGTAAGTCACATGTATTTTAAGCAATGTTCCTTGCTTGCAAACATAACTTGGGGAGGAATTTATTTATTTATTTTTCCCCAGAGAACAGGAGCAGTAGAGTTGCATTCTCTAGGAAGTAATTAGGACAATAATAATTTAAAAAAGTCATGCACTAAAATTGACCCAGAATTAGAATAACAATGTGGCATCAGATGGCGCCATGGTTGGATGTGACTCCAGTCTCATCTATTTAGCTGTCTGCCTGTGAGGCAGCTGGTGGCACATAAGGCTCTGAGCTCAGGGCATGAAATGAAGGGAACTCTAAAACAAGATAGATTTCAATTAAGGAAGACCCTCATCCTCTCAGGAACACAGATATATATGCTCAGGGAGGGGGAATGTCTCCAAATTGTCAACTCAAATATGTGCGTGTGTGTGTGTGTGTGTGTGTGTGTGTGTGTGTGTGTGTGTGTGTGTGTGTGTGTGTGTGTGTGCATGTGTGTGTGTAGAAGATCCTGGTCTGAGATAGTTGAAAGGTTGGCCTGATTATACTGGATTATGATACATATCAGTTAAAACAAAACAAAACTAAACTAAACAAACTCCCTTCCTTCTCAGGCTGGTAATATATAGTACAAAATACTCTGGCTATGCTGGACAGGTTATGGGGGCTTGAGGGGCAACTCCTACCCAGCTTGCCCATGAGGTAGACTATTTGGCATGCCTTGTTGATATGCTATGATGCTTGATAGTTTGGTTATGTGCATCTTTGACTTACTGTCAAAAGGAGCTGGAACTGACTGTCTCTGTTCATATGCAGATGTCAGCATGAGTGACAGTGACTCACACCAACACAGACATTACATCTAGACTGCTCTGAGGACATCAGGGTAAGTCACAGACACAGATACAGACTTGGGGACACTTTTGTAGTGAATTCAAACTGTCGAAAGCCACTTTGAAACGGATACATGAACAGTCAGCCCCAATAAAATTTATCTTAAAAACAACTATTCAATGTTGCTATGAATTGTTATTATAGCATTCACCAAATACAAAGCCATTCTCTTCAGAGATATCTATTAAATATAGCTAAGAACAGTAGAGTGCGGTATCCAAGATAACACAGGCTCCTCTTCCCAGTCCTCTAGTGCTCAGCAGAGTGAAAGCAAACCTCCACTATGGGTGAGGCAGCCAAAATCACTGGCTATTTACCACAAGCAAGCTAGGCTGGACTTCTCCACATAATAACAGTTCCTTCCTTTATATTATAAACAGGTTTGCTGTTGTCTGTGAATGTTATGATTTCAGTCCTGGCATTTTCCTGACACTGGTGAACCGGGCATGAACTCCCATGGAGGTTTCAGATGGCAGGCCCTGTTAGAGATACATGTGTTTAGTGAAATGGTGGGCCAGGCAAGGTCGTCTGAGATGTGGAGTCCTGGCACAGGCCTCCAAGCTGCTCTCCAGCACACATTTACTATGAGTTAATACCAAGGGAAACCTGAGTGTAGCTTCTGGCTTCACCTTTACTTACCTGTTTGTAGCTGATATCGACCATTACTGACTTCGAAGATAACTTGGCTGGGCCACATATTCTTAGTCTCTTGGTGGAGAGGCTGAAGACAACAACATGTCTGACAGTTAAGTCTTGGTTACAACAGATGCCTTGTTCGCTCTTTAGGAATTTGGAGTCAACCTCTGTTAAAACCAATGACTCCATGCCAGTACTGAAGTCTCATGGGTAACCTTTTGATAGCATAGGACTAAAACTGCAGTCTCAGATTAGGTTAACACTACTGCTTTAAGTCTCACAAAGCCCCATTACAGACTGATTACACAGATGGGGACCACAAATATCTACACTTCCACCATCTTTTCCAAGCCTTAAATTACTAGTCCTACCTCTCACAATGATCTCTAGTCTTCAAATGTTATTGCTTTTCTAATAAATGCTTTTCTTGGGCAAAATTTGTAATTTCCGTTGCATGGTGTAGAAAATAGGTCTAATTTAATAACTATTTCCAGAACTATTTCCAGAGAATGAGAGTACAGATAAATGCTTGACACAAGAAATAAACGAGGAAGTAAATAAATACAAAATAAGCCAAGTTTTGCTTTATGGAGCTGTGATGACCTTTTTCGTCATTATCAAAGGATGGTCCATTGAGGGGAAATCCCTTTGTTAAAGTGAAGTAAATTGGATGTACTATTGAGCCTCTGTGAACAGGAATGTGTTTGTTGGTCTTTGGTATGGCTAATTGTAAGCATAGATGATTGAGAAAAATCTGTAGGAACATCATTAATGCAAGCAGTATTTCAGCTAAAGTTAATCGGTTCCCTGTGTTTTTTTTTTTCAAGTAATTACAGGCTGACCTTACAGAAAGATTATAGCAATTTACAGCATTCTAGATTCTCTATAGCTTCAGCTCTGTACCAAATGTTTTTATTGCCCTAATTATCAGGGTGGTTGTGCATCCTTAGGTCTTGGGGCTTTGTTTTACAGCCAGAATCTAGTGTTTTACATCTCATTGTGAAAATAAGCAGACGTGTCAACTTTCAAATGACTTTGAGCATTCTAAATGCTTTTGCCTAATATGCTCTATTACTCAAAGGCTACCAGAGAGGATAGCGTCACTGAGAACTCAACATCCTGGAATGTTGAGGTATCCCAGGGGATGCTTTAGAAAAGATAGCCTCATTTCAGACAAGTCTCCATCAGTATCAGTTACTCCATGGCCTCGGACTCCCACTTATAAAGACCATTTGCCAAGGACAAAAACCACAACAGGATAAAAGAGACCTCCAAACCAGGGCATTACCAGTGACAAAAGAACTAATGAGTAAGAATTGTAGTTAAGTTATAACTAGTCACCTTTAAATACAAGGTAAGTCAGAAGGAAATACCTAAGAACGGCTGGAAACTTGCTTCGAATCTTGAATAAAATGTCACAATTATTTGTATGTTACAAAGCTAAGAAAACATTTGACGGCGCCAGGACAGCATTCATGAACCCACTACATCAGGACTTGCCTTCCTGTTTCTCCAGAGATAATTATATGAAGTTACTACCATCAGGTAGAGTGGAGGCCTGCAGCCATAGAAAGGTGGTTCAGTTACACAGCCTGGTAGACCTCAGCTACATGTCTTTCCGTGTCACTCTCCATGTTTGTGATGTCTGTGATATATGATAGGTGTGTGTGTGTGTGTGTGTGTGTGTGTGTGTGTGCACCCACACTAACATGTGTACCTATGCATTGTCTTTTACTCCAAACAATTATTCTTGCCCTTAAAAATGAGGGTGCTTTCACTTCCGTGTTCCCTGTGAATCCTTGTGATATAAGTGTGGCAAGTTGTGATTAGCCAACCCCTATCTTGAACTTTCCATGGCTTACTGCTGTGCACTGTCCATTTGACTAGGGTCCACCCATGGATATTCTCAGAGGTTGTTTCATTGCTGCAAATAGAGTTCCATGTTTCATAAATTAATCCAAAACTCTGCTCCAAAGTTGGCAGTAACTGCTGAACTGAATTTACTAAAGAGGACATAACCTACTCCAATCACCTCTAAGATGCACCAAATAGAATCTTTGAGCCAGGATTTGCATAAGTTTGCTGAACACATTTAAAATAGCAGTGGTAGTAAATGTTGGCTATGATTTCTTGATCATTTTATACACCTTTGATTAAGGTCCCAAAAATGCCTGGAGGATTTCTGAGTCATTTCCATGTGGCTTTGAGACATGCTCCTTCTTCCTCTTCCATTCCTAAGGGAGGCCAGACCTTAACCTAAATCCTTATTACAAAAGACTAAGAGAAAATTGAATTCAATATTCCAGCTGTCTTCTATTAGAGTCCACATGTGATAAAAGGATTTGCAAACTACATAACAAGACGTTTCCTCTCTCTTTGTTAATTTTAGGAACAGTTTTCATTAAACTATGATGTTTATATTATCATGTAGCTGGTTTGTTATTGCTATTTTAAAATGGATTAATATATTTGAAACATTTCTCAGCTTTCATTATGAATATGATAGGCATATGTTGAATAGTAGTTACCAAAGCAATTAGAAAGTCTTCAATGCCCCTTCCGCCTGGTCCTTTCTGCTGAGACAGGCTGCTAGCTAGTCTGCTCCATGGAAGAAGCTATATCCTCAGACATACCAGAGGATCCGCTGTACTCAGTATTTGGTAAGAAACTCCTGCCTCCTAGAAGTCCCACAGATGCTGCTGGGGGCCAGTAGACTTGGGGACCCACCATCCCCCAAAACCCTATCCACTGAATACCAATCCCCTTCTGCCTGGTCCTTTCTGCTGGGAAAGACTCCTAACTAGTGTGCTTCCCAGAAGACATTTTATCCTGAGTCTTACCAGAGGATCCGCTGCCATTAGAAGATTTGATATCATATCCTGAAGCATACCAGAAGAACCACTGCACGCAAAACATTTCATACTACATCCTAAGGCATCACAGGAGTTCTGCTACACCCAGGGCATCTGACATCACAACTAGAGACATCCCAGGAGATCTACTGTATCCAGAACACCACAGCTTGAAGGCATCCCAAGAGTTCCTCTGTACACAGGGCAACTGTGCAATTGACACCGCAGTTGGAAGATCTCCCAGGGGCTCTAATGCAGGCAGGGCAACCAACCTAAAAGACTGAAAGCCTCCCTGGAGTGTGGCTGCACACAAGGAAACAGAAACCAGAGTCCATTGACCCCCACCCCTCATTCCCCTGGAGAATAGCTTCTCACAGGACAATAGTGTGACTGCTCCTCCTCTGAAGATCCAACAGTCTGAAGGCCTCTCAAGAGATCTACTACAGCCAGGGCAACACATCTTCAGCTTCTCTGCCTCTTTGAATACTCCCCAGCTGCAAGGCCCCACAGGAGGTCTGCTATAGCCAGAGACACCTGTTGCAACCCAGGGACAAAACAGGCAAATTCTAGAAAGAGTCACCCAGACCAGCAAACACTAGGGATAACCAGATATCAAGAGGCAAGCACAAGACCATGCACAAGAGAAGCCAATATATGTGGGCATCATCAGAATCCAGTCTCCCACCACAGCAATCCTTGAATATACCAACACACATGAAAATCAGGAAGTGGACCTAAAATCCTATCTCATGAAGATAATAGAGTCCTTTAAGGAAGATATAAATAACTCAATGAAAGAAATACAGGAAAAACACAGGTAAACAGGTAGAACTATTCCATAAAATAGAAACAGAAGGAACACTACCCAATTCATTCTATGAAGCCATAATTACTCTGACACCTAAACCACACAAGGACCCTACCAAAGAAGAGAACTTCAGACCAATTTTGTTATGAATATCAATGCAAAAATACTCAATAAAATTACTGCAAACCAAATCCAAGAACATATCAAAACCATCATTTGCCACGATTAAGTAGGCTTCATCCCAGGGATACAAGATTCATTCAATATATAAAAATCCATTAATGTAATCCACCACACAAGCAAACTCAAAGGAAAAAAATCGTAGAGGCAGAAAAGGCATTTGACAAAATACAACACCTCTTCATGTTGAAAGTACTGGAAAGATCAGGAATTCAAAGCCTATACTTATACACAATAAAAAGCAATTTACTGCAAACCAACAGCCAATATCAAATTAAATGGAGAGATACTTGAAGTATTCCCACTAAAATAGGGGACAAGACAAGGATGCCTACTCTCCCCATATCTATTCAATATAGTACTCGAAGTGCTAGCTAGAACAAGGAGACAACAAAAAGAGATAAAGTGGATACAAATTGGCAAAGAAGAATTAAAGGTATTTGCAGGAGATATGATAATGTACATAAGCGACCCCAAAAATTCTACCAGAGAACTTCTCCAGCTGATAAACAACTTCAGCAAAGTGGCCAGATGTAAAACTAACTTAAATAAATCAGTAGCCTTCCTTTATACAAATGATAAAGAGGCTGAGAAAGAAATTAGGGAAACAACTCCCTTCACAATGGCCACAGATAATATAAAATACCTTGAGGTAACTCTAACCAAACAAGTTAAAGATATTTATGATAAGAACTTCAAGTCTCTCAAGAAAGAAATAGAAGAAGATATCAGAAAGTGGAGAGATCTTCCATGCTCATGAGTTGGCAGAATAACACAGTAAAAATGGCCATCCTACTAAAGACAATCTACAGATTCAATGTAATCAATCACCATCAAAATCCCAACACAATTCTTCAAAGACAACGAAAGAGCAATTCTCAAATTCATCTCAAAAGACTTAAAACCCAGAATAGTGAAAACAGTCCTTAACAGTAAAAGAATGGTTGGGGTAATCATAATCCCTGACCTCAAGGTCTATTACAGAGCAGTAGTGATAAATACTGCATGGTATTGATACAGAGACAGACAGGTTGATCAATGGAATAGAATTGAAGACCCAGAAATAAAACCACACTTATGTACATTTGATCATTAACAAAGACGCCAAAATTATACAATGGAAAAAAAAGAATATATCTTCAATAAACGGTGCTGGTCTAATTGGATATCTATATGTAGAAAAATGAAAATAAACTCATATTTGTCATCATGCACAAAGCTCAAGTCCAAGTGGATCAAGGACCTGAACATTAAACCAGATACACTGAATCTAAAAGAAGAGAAAGTGGGAAAGAGACTTGAGCTCATTGGTTCAGGCAGAAATGTCTTAAACAGAACTCCAATGGTTCCTGCACTAAGTTAAAGAATTGATAAATGGGACCTCATGAAACTGGAAAGTTTCTATAAGGCAAAGAACACAGTCAATAAGACAAATTGACATCCTACAGATTAGCCCAAAAGTTTGGACTACCTAAGATACAATCTACAGACCACATGAAGCTCAAGGAGGATGATCAAAGTTTGGATGCTTCAGTCCTTCTTCAAAGGAGGAAAAAAATACTCATAGGAGGAGATATGGAGACAAAGTTTGGAGCAGAGACTGAAAGAATTGCCATTCAGAGTCTGCCCCACCTGAGTATCCAGCCCATATACATACAGATACCAAACCCAGACAATATTGCTGATGCCAAGAAGTGCACGCTGACAGGAGCCTGATATAGCTGTCTCCTAAGAGGCTCTGCCAGAGCATGGCAAATACAGAGGCAAATGCTTACAGCCAACCACTGAAGTGAGAATGGGGTTCCCATTGGAGGAGTTAGAGAAAGGATTGAAGGAGCTGAAGGGGCTTGCAACCCCATAAGAACAACAATCCCAACCAACCAGAGCTCCCAGGGACTAAACCACCCACCATCTAAAGAGTACATATGGACAGAACCATGGTTCCAGCCAAATATATAGCAAAGGATGGCCTTGTTAGGCACCAATGGGAGGAGAAGCCCTTGGTCCTGAGAAGGCTGAACACCCCAGTGTAGGGGAATGTCACGGCAGGGAAGTGGGAAGGGGTTGGTGGTTGATTGGGGAACACTGTTGTAACAGAAAACGGAGGGAAGGATGGAATAGGGGACTTATAGACGGGAAACCAGGAAAGGGGATAATATTTGATATATAAATAAAAAAATAACCAATAAAAAGGAAGAAATGTTCAAAGTTCTTAGTGATTAGAGAAATGCAAATCAAAACAACCCTGAGATTCTACCTTACATCAGTCAGAATGACTAAAATTAAATCCTCAGGTGACAACACATATTGGCAAGGATATGGAGGAAGAGGAACACTCCTCCATTGCTGGTGGAATTGCAAGCTGATACAACCACTCTGGAAATCAGTCTGGAGATTCCTCAGAAAATTGGAAATATACCTACCTAAAAACCTAGCAATACCACTCTTGTGAATATACCCAAAAGATGCCTCAACATGCCACAGGGACACATGTTCCACTATGTTCATAGTGACATTACTTGTGATAGCCAGAAGCTGGAAACAACCCAGATCTCCCACAGAACTCAAAGAGATCAACAAACTGAAGGGCCTAAGTAAGGAAGCCTCAGTCCCACTTGGGAGGGAGAAGAAAGCAACCACAAGAGGGGAGGAGGTAAGGAATGTGGAACAGTCATGGGGTGAACTGGGAGGGGAATAATGTCTGGAGTGTACAAATAAATACATAAAAACTATTAAAAAAAGAAAAAGAAAGTCCTCAATGACTTGAAGCGTGTATTGATTACTTTCACATTGCTTAACAGAGGAAACATTTGTTTGTACTCTTGATTTTAGAAGGGTTCAGTCCATCACAAGGAAGCCAGGACGAAGCCACTCAGTGAATGGCAGAAGGTTCATGTGGAGTGGCTGTTCTCCTCAAAGCAGACTAGGAAACAAAAAGAGAAAGAAGAGCTAGGGGTCAGGAAGAGTATTGAAAGACCTGTTTCTGGTGACCCACTACTACTGGTTGATTTCTGCCCTTAAATGTTCTGTGCCCTTTAAAAATTGAATCTCCATCTGATGGAAAAATGAATGCATTCAAAACATGAGTCTGTTGGATCATCTCAAGTCAAAATTATAACATTCTGTCAGAGGTCTCCAAAGACTCATTCCATCTCACAATGTAATACTTATCAGTCTTAACAGTTCTAACACTGCCAAACACCCAAGCAAGCAAGCAAGCAAGCAAGCAAGCAAGCAAGCAAGCAACAACCAACCAACCAACCAACCAATCAACCAACCAGCAAGCAAACCAACCAACCAACCAACCAACCAACCAACCAACCAACCAACCAGCCAAGCCAACCAACCAACCAACCAACCAACCAACCAACCAACCAACCAACCAACAAACAAACAAAAAAACCAGTAACAACAAAACAGAAATTGAGAGTCCTCTCTTGACGTCTAAGGCAATTATTTTCTTACCTGTGAGATCCTGTAAAAGCAAATTTAAGAAGTTACAGATTTCAAATATGCAGTTATGCAGAGTAAACAATACCATTTCCAAAGAGAGGGACAGAATAACAGGAAACATTAGACTGAAATAAGAACTAAACCCCAGTGGGTAGATATTAAATCATGTAGCTCCATGTCTGTTGACTGAAGCATGTGGTGCCAACATTAGAGTTTTAGCAGGCTCTAGGTATCCCTGATCATAAACCTCTTGGACTTGTTCTACTTGGTGCTTGCAGTTATTTCTCAGACCATAAACATCATACATAATGGGGTAGGGCCTAGCATTCAACATAGTTTTCCATTAAGAGTGCATTCACTGTAAGCTCAGGAGCTCCCTGTGGGGAGGGCTTCTGTTACCAATTGCCTACTGCACATTTTGTTGGCATCTATGTGGAAACCTCTTATATTTGACATGCTGAAAAAGCCAGCAGCACATGAATGCCACTACGTTATGCTGCCAGCTTGAACTGTAAACATTTCTCTTTGAACCAAGACAGCAGCCTCTGAATGCCTATGTGGGTGTGATCAAGAAAACACTTCCATTGGTGTCCCCCTTAACCATGACAAAGAGGGAAAATGGTGCTGATTTGAGCTATCTGGACATGACTATCTGGACTGTTCTGAGCTCACTAGCTTGCTGATCTTCGTCTGTGATGTTTCTGAATCAGCTGACAATGACAAGGTACATTGATAACTGCTCATGCTGTTGAACTGGACATCATTGCACTAAATAAAAGAGGAACAAAGTCACAAAGGATTGAAGAAATCCCAAGGCTTTCAGCAGTAAGTGACATATTAGGAATTCAAAGTGATGTCAAACCACAATTCTATAATGGGACATATCTCCACAATCTGTGTATCATAACCCAGAAGCATTGTATTATTTATGTACTGTGATGAGCTATGTCTCAAAACAGGGATTTAGGCATTAGCAAACAACATGAAATTGATCTCAAATTAAAGAATCCATCTTAAGTTATCCTAGGATAGTTAAGCAAATTCATGGTGGTGTTTTTCTGTATCACACAGTTCAGTTGGCTGTTTATAAGATATACAAAAATCAAGGCTAAGAAATGGGGATTATAGATGTGCATCAAGGGCAGAAGATTAGATTTGTGCTCTGCCAAATGAAATATGAAATTGAAAAGTTATTTAAGGACATAGAACCGCTGCGAAAGAGGATAACAAAGTGAATATGTGATGAAAACACTAAGACTTTTCTACAAAAATATGAAAAGCAGAGAAGGAAATCATGGAAGAAATGTGTACATTTTATCACCAGGGACAGCTCCTGCTCATGGAACAAACAGAATTGTCTTCACCCTTTTGTAGACACTGAAGTTAATTTAGTTTATGTGCATTGCTGCCTGTGAGTCCTGCACAAATGCCCTCGTGTTCACATGCTAAGGAAGCACTGTTACTGGTCCAATTAATATTTGTGTGAACACATGCAGCACTGCTTCTCAAAACATATATAGTTTTTCATTTCTATAGTCATAGTGCAAACATTTTGATGTGTTTACTCTGAAATGAAATGAGCCACCTTGACCATTCTAAAGGACTGATATACATCTAAAGTGAGTTCCCTAAATCCACTATCTTGGAGCTCCTTCTAATTCCATCATTTAAAGGAAGCTGGAGGTAGTGATACACATCTTTAATCACAGCTCTTGGGAGGCAGAGTCAGGCTGATCGGTGTTACTCAAGACCACCCTGGTCTACAGAGTGAGTTCAAGGACAGCCAGAGCTACAGACTGACACCTTGTCTCAAAAAACAAACAAACAAACAAACAAACAAACAAACAAACAAATAAATGAAATGAAAACCAATTTAAACAAACAAGGAAAAGGAAATAGGGTTGTAGCTTAGTTGTTGAGTTTGCCCAGCCTTGTACAAAGCCTGGATTAAATCTCTAGTACAACAAAACCCAAAACACAATAATTATCACAACACAGAAAACACCACAAGTATCCCAAGCTCTGGCATGGCTTAGGGGTTCTACTCAGTGTTGGAGATCCAGTCTACAGGGCTATGAGACCTACAGTATTATGATTTCTGCTGCTATAGAATCTGAACTGACAGAGGCCTCTAGAGAATGAGAAGTTCAAAGTGGATGGTAGTGAAATCAACAGAGAGTCCTCTAACAGATAAGGATACCCTTGCCTTTTTATGACTTTGGTCTAACAGCTTGAGGTGCATGCCCAGTGGAAGATGAGACATTCCACTGACATTCCCTGAATATGCACTCAGGCCTCCTTGGCATTACTACTGTTTTTGTGGTATAAAAGGACCTCTAGGGCAGGTTTTTGTTTCATGGATAAAGCAATCTTAATATGGACATAGAAGGATGCCAAGGACAATTCAGTGATCTGGACTTTGTTCTCTACATGACTTTAACTTTCCTCTTCTGGGGACAGCCAGATATACCCATAAGGGACTCTGGTTTGACTGCAGAGTGGAGTCTCTTAGAATCAGTGTTTCCTCCCGTCTGAGAGGCCATGTCCCTATGTCGTTGTCTGAAAAACAGGACAGAAAGCATAGCAAATTTGAAATGCTTTCTCTGGGGATGGTCAGAGATCAAAAGAAAATATTGTGGAGATTCCTAAGACATATAGACCATCAAATTTTCCAACTCATGGAACATTGCAAGAGAGATTAGCATCTAGGTTGAAGACAAATAGGTTGAGCATCTTATAGTAAAAACTATAAAATGTTAAATTCTCTAAAATTCAAAATATTTTGATCAGTGAGAAAACAAGAGGAAAATTCTATATTGTATTTCTGCACCTGGTTTCAGTCAAAACGGAAAAATGGAAAATGTGTAAAATTACTTCCCTATACATATTGAAAGAGTTTAAGAAATAGTAAATGGATTTGGTGTCTAGACATGGATTAAATCCCTAAGATATTCCATTACGTACATTTCAAGTATTTTTAAATTGGAGGAAGTCTAAGGGATGAAACCTTTCTGGCTCTAAACAATATGGATAGAGTTCCTGACCCTGATCTTCTTAGAGGAAGGAGAGTCATTTGGTGAGGCCTGTCCTGATGGTTCTGATGTTCACTTTAGTATCCCACAACGAGCAGTAGCCTGCTTTACTGCTGAGATGAACATGTCTTGTTTCCAGTAGGAATAGGCATGAATGATGGTACAAGCTACCATTATAGTCGGTATGTCGTTAGTTCCTTGTCAGAGCTGCCAGAACCATTAGTTTAATAAAGAAGGAAATAAATGTTGAAATTACAAATGGAGAAGATAATAACAGACTGGACTGAGAAACAAAAGGAAGCAAAAAAAAATGGCTAAGTTTCCTGTTTGGAGAAGCACTGTGCTCTGTTTCTCTACTAAAACTTAGGTTGACTCAATCAAGAAATAAGTTGCTTTAGAGCTGAAACAATTACATAGCAGAATACATTGCTGCAGAAGTGTCACTGTGGTGAGTGTTTTATTCATGAGAGATTGGTGTTCGATACTTAACAAATCAGTGGTTGAAGTGAAAAGAAGTTGTGTAGGAAAATATTGTAATATGTGAAAATATATGCTTCTTGTATTTGTACATTTGAGTTCCTGTATGTGTATATGCATGTGTGAGTACACTTGCGGATGAGTGTACATGCCTATGTCTGGAGGCCATAGGTTGACACTGGGTCTTCCACCTTAGTTTTTGAAATGGGTTCTCCCACTGAACCCAGTGCTCCTACTGGCTAGACTGGCTCTGGGGGTACACGTGCCTTGGACTTCTCAATACTTCAGTTACATACATGTACGACAATGTCTAGCTTTTTATTCAGGTGCTAGGGAACTAAACTTGGTCCTCATACATGGGTAGTAGGCATTTTACTGAATGAATCATCTCTAAAACCCTTGTAATATGATGTAGAAATTTTGCCAACCAAGTGGAAATAATTAATTGGAAAAAAAATGAATGAAGGGAGGAAGGAATGGAAGAGAAAAGAAAGGAGAAAAAATAGAACTTTAAAGGGCTATCCACCCTCTAAAAACTCCAATATTACTTCTAACTTTTTGCTATTAAAATTTTGAATGGCTTCAAGCACAATTCATTATTTATGTTTCTGACTGCATTGATTTGGAGTGAAATATTTAGGCTTTAAAAAAGCTACATCTCTAATTTGAAGTGATTCCATCAATATATTAATTTGATTACATGAACATGAATAATTAATTTTGTATTATTAATTAAAATATTTTTGCGCAGTCTTTCAAATCCCCTTGCACATTACCATCATCATCATCCCTGTGTCTGTGGTATGTGGAAATCGATGAAGGCAGGGAGAGAGAAGCCAGGCCTAGCTGCTGTCTTCCTATAATCTCTTTATAGCTGCTGGCTGGTGAAGAAGCATAAAGTCTATTTTCATGTTTTCTGTACAGTCTTTATCACCTTCCTCTTTAATCACTTATAACCACAATAGTGGACCTCTGTATAGCACAGTTTCAAGGAAACCAATAAGATATTTTTCTGAAATAAAGTATGATGACTATGTATGTTGCCAACAGGATGAGGAAGCCATAGTATGATTCTTTTGATTGTGCCTCCATTATATAAATAAGTATGCCCTCTCAGTGCTCTGGACTCTTAAAGGCTTTTTTTTTATGCAAAATGATTGCCCAAATGCATTTGGCATACATTTTATTCTACTTATTTTCTTGTTTGAGCCAGAGGCTCACCACATAGCCCAGGCTTAACTTAAGCTCACCATGTAGTTCAGGGTGGCTTCAGAACCACTGCACTGCAGAATCCTCTTGCCTCAGCAATCTAAATCTTGTGATTGTAGACAGGAACCACCATGCCTGGCTACATATATAAAGTCACAAGTCAAGCATTTCCCCAACACCCACTCTAGCTCTGAGGATCCAGTACCCTTATTTTGGCCTCCACATGTATAACTATACGTGCCTTAGACACATATGTGTACACACTCACACAGATACATATGAAGCCATACATTAAAAAATGAAGTTTCTGAGAAAACTCCTTTTCTTTGAAAAGCAAAGGATTTTGTGAACATGTTTTAAAAAGAAAAAAAAAGCAAAGTTAAACATCGATATAAGTGTATTAAAATTGAAAGCATTTGTGTTCTTCCACAGATCCAGTAATTAAGTGCAAAGGCCCTGCCCAGAGGAACCTCATGGGCTTGAGAGCAAGAAACAGATGTACAGATGGAAACAAATGCACAGAAAGTGACACCCAGAAAGTGACAGATGCTTTGTAGAATATGTAACAGGACAGAAGCAGAGTCCCTGGAAGAGCTCAGCCTATGTTGTACCTTTAATTTTCTTTAAATCTTATTTTTGATGATGATTCTTAAATATTTTAACCTTCCTTATAACTCACCACCCACAAGAGGTAGTGGAAAAGAAAGGATATGGTGGAAATGGACCTGTTTAGCAAGGTTCTTTGGAGCAACTCCTGTCTGTGTTGTCTGGAAATCAGAAAATCAGTTCACAGGTTAGCAGGCAACAGCAGCTCAATCCACAGATACACCAGCAATCCAATTTGGTACAGTCCAGATAGCAACAGTGCTGAAATGATCTCATAGAGACAGCCAGGCCTGAGACGGCCAGGCCTCAGCCTCGGCTTGAGTCTGCAGGAGGGACCAACAAGAACACCAGGAGAAGTTCTCAGGTGTGCCTCTCTCAGGGAAGCAAAGATCGAGAGAAGCACAAGCATTGCACAGCTAGCTGTACCAGCAAGCCACGCTCTGTTTCTGTCACTTGGCTGGAGTCTTATTCATACCCTCCAACCATCACATGTCTTCCGCGTGCCTTGCCTCAGCATGTGCATCACCTCAGCATATGCATCCAAGAAGCCTGAGTCTATGGAAGCTGCAACAAACTGTTGTAGCACACCACCAGAAGGTTTTTGGTCAGTTTCTCTCTATGGCATCTCCACAATGTAGCTTAACTACTCAATATAATGCAGACCAATGTATGTGTGTCATTATCAAAGAATTTTTATCATGCATCCCTTCACATGCTTGTTTTAGCAGAACATCTTTTCTCATGTGTCTGCCTCCGTAAAACATTCCTCACGAGTCTGCCTTAGCCTTTCACACCCCTGTCCACTTTAACTAAACATTCCTTCATGTGTTTGCCTCAGCAAAACACCATCTGACTTTCCAAAGAACCTCTATCTTTCCTCTTCATATACCCCTTTCTGTTTAAGAATTGTCTTTTTTTAACATTAACAATCTCTATACAATAGAAATAATTATAGCCATCACACTTTAAATAAATGGCTTATGCATATATAAAATAGAGTCAAACAGTAGTCTAACAACCTTAAATATCTGTCAGTATAAGTAACAAAAGAATCCTAAATAATCTATCAATACGTAATAATTTAAACAAAAATTTAAAATTTTCTTAATATATAATAATTAAATAAAAACCTTAAATTTTTATTAAAATGTAACAATTAAAGGAAAACTTAAATTTTTATTAATATATAACAAAGAAAAATCTTAACCACCTATTAATATAGAATAATTAATATATAACAATTAAATGAAAAACTTAAATTTTTATCAATAAATAATAATTAAGCAAAACAACCTAAAGCCCTAGATGATAACAACCATAACACATCTAATAAACAAAACTACCCATCCCAATTTAAGGGATTAGGGCAATGTTCTTTTTATATATATTTGCTTCTTGATGAATTGGGGTGAAGAATGTCTGCTTTAGGCCCCGAAAAAATAAATGGTTAATCTGAAAAAAGCTAGCCGTAGCATTTATTACACAGCCTCTGGGTTTATCTAGTCTTTGTATTGTTTGTTGTTTGGGCCCTAAGGAGACAGGGGAATGGTTAGTCTGAGACAAACTAGCTATAACATTTATTATGTAGTCTCTAGGTTTATCTATTCTATGTATTGTTTGCTGTTTGTGCCCTAAGGGAGGAAATGGTAATCTGAGAAAAACTAGCTATAGCATTTATTACCCAGTCTCTGTGTTTATCCAGTCTCTGTATTGTCTAGCTATAGCATTTATGACCCAATCTCTGGGTTTATCTAGCCTCTGTATTGTCTGTTTAGTTCATGTATTGTCTGACTCTTTGTGACCAATCACTTGGGTTAGCCCTTCTGATGGTTTGTATGTACTTTTGTTGTTGTTGGTGAAGAAACCAGTAACTGAGAAAGTCTGTGAATTATTTGGGATATTTGCTTTGTGAAGATGTTTATGTCTCAAGTGATGAGGTTGTTTTTGGTTAGGTATGACTTTTGTAAGATTTTTGGGTCTGATCTAATCTTTATAAGTTTTCTTGGTATCTATATTTTTCATTTCCTGTAGATGCATAAGCATAACCACATCCCCATCTGAAAACTATTGCAGTTTTCCATTCGAATGTCAACACACCCTTATAGTATATTGGTTGACCTAGTTCCTCAGTTTTTTCCATAACGCAGCATCTCTTAGCTGCTGTAGTTCCTTTTTCACCAACATTAAGGAAATTGAGAGTTAATAACATTATTTAGTCTATCCCTAGGGATTTTCACTAGGTACTGATGCGGTCCAGGTTCTGTGACTGTAGCATCTCAGGTTCTCTTTTCTCTTAAGATTAATCAGGGACTTCAGGCTTATGCTGGATGTTGTCATTGAATCTGGAAATCTCCCCAGCTGTTCTTATTTGAGGATCTTATCACTGTGGTCAGAGAAGCTACAAAAATGTTTGTTATCTTGTAATCTCTTTGCTTTCTTTTTCTGATTTAAATTACTAGTGGGTTTTAGGCATCTCTAGAATAAAAGAACAATGAAACTAGTTGTATGTCCTGCCTTCCAGGAAGACGATCAGTATTCTGATTTCTGTCGCCATCAATTAGCATTCATGTTGATGTAGCCATTTTTTGTGTGTCCTTGTGAATCTGGTTCATTATATTGGCAGTATTGCCCTGGTTGTTGTTAGGAAGTTGTGAATTATTTAAAATTTACTATGATCATTTTACTTGTTTCAGTAGTCATATTGACAAACCCATCCTAGCATTGACACAGGTGAGTTTTTTTTTTAATTGTTTGGCAATATTTAAAGTGATGTGGTGAACATACTTGTTTGTATTTGTCCTAATCATCTAAAATAAGCATCGGGCAGTAATTATATGCATAAATGTGTACGTTGAGCCCATTCGCATGGACAGGGTCTGTGACAGCTATTGCCAGTCACCTCCTTATGAGCACTCACGTGGTCCTCTCAGAACAGGTGCTTCCTTGCCTTCTAGCTATTGTGAGAGATAGCTGCAGTGACTCCTCATTTTGTTTGAGTCTGCATCACCCTGAAGACAAAAGCGTTAATCTCCTTTTTATAAGCTTATCAGCACTTAGGATAATTTCTTTTATCAGGTGCTGATTCAGGTCTTTTATCCCCTTTCCCTAATGGGTGCTCTGTCTTCACTGCTGATTTATAGATGTGCTCGCTGGTGTTCTTTGTTGTCCTTCCCCCACTTTGCTGATCATCTTCTCACTCACGGGGCAGTATCTTGATGAGCAGGTAATGCTCTCGGCCAGTTTCAGCAGTCCTCCCCTTCATCACCTGCATATTTTCATTCCTGTTTGAGGAACCCTTTTCTCTTTTTAAAATGACAAAACATCTCCTCCGCCACTTTTCAGATGCTTCTGTGAATTTATTTCTTGTAGGAGGGAATGTTCCTTCATCCCTCTGTACACTGATGCATATACCTCGCACATAAGAAGGCAGAAGTGTGAAAAGATCAGTCAGTTCTGGATCTACATCTGCAAGCCCACACAGTCAGCTCTGCTGGGGCTACTGCCTTAGCTACTCTTCTGGCACTCAGGAAACTAAAGCAGAGGTGCATGAAGAAGTAGAGAGCTTGGTGTTTCACGAAAAGAGCGATGAAACAAGTTCTCTCAGAGCGGAAAAATCCAGTCAGCATATCACCGAGATAATCTCTAGGCAACCAAAGTCACATCAATTTAAATCATGTCCTAGGCTAGAAAAGCTGAGCGCTTTGTTATCAAAACTGAACAGCTCTCACAAGTATGTCCAGAACTTTATAAAGAAGTGCTTGTCACAGAGACAAAATTATATACACATGCATGTGTGCATATGTATTTCTATTACATGAATTAATAAATGAATGCATAATATATATTTACATATGAGAGAGTACATATAGAGTTACATATAAACAGCTAGAATACCCATACACATATTCTGTTGTAACCAAGATCTTATTAATTTTCATCTTGATATTTCGGTTGCATTAAGAAGTGGGAAGAATGACTAATTCATTGTGATTTCAATGTCCCTGTTTACACACCACATGACATCAGCTTCACACACTCAGGGAAAACCAAAAGATAGGTGAGCTGAAGATAAACATCATGCAGGATGCAATAGCAATTCCCCGGCATCCAGCGCCATCACAGCACTACTCAGAAGAGCCAGGTCATGGAATCAGCCTGCGTGTCCAACAACATATGAGTGGGGGAAAATGTGATACGCATGCACTTTGGAGCATTATTCAGTTGTAACAAAGGTACAGATTGTGACATTTGCAGGAAAATAGACGGAAGTGGAAATCATCATGTTAAGTGAAAAAACTAGACATGGAATAACAACTATGGTATGCTTTAAAGAGAAAATAATAGGGGTGAATATGATCAAATACATTAATACACATTTATGGAAATATAATGAAATTCATGACACTGTATAATATATGTTAATGATAAAAGAAAAATGAGAACTATGCCAACTTTGGTCTGCAAAGCAAACATTTGTATGTACATATATGTGCAGGGGAACTTTTCCTTCTCTTGTTTGCCTAAAATTAGGACAAAAATTAATAAAGACAAAAGGTCATTCTACCTTCTTCCCCTTTTCGGTCTAAAGTGTGGATATGGCTTCCTCTTTATTGTGCTTGCTTACCAGCTCATGGCACTGGTCGGCCATGCAGCAGAGTTTTGCCCACACCTCAACCTTCCCACATACATTTTTCCTGCCTCTGAAGCCTGGGGTTGCTTTTCCATTGCCTTATCCCTACTCTTTAACTTACTGTCCTTGGGGCTGGAGTAATGGTGCAGCAGGTGCCCTTCCCTAGCACCCAGATTTAATTCTCTGCTCCTATCTGGTGTGTCACAATCATCTATAAATCCAATTTTGGGGTAAATCTGTAGGCATTTCACATATTCATGGGTACAGATACCCACACATAAAATAAAAGTAAATTTAAAAATGTGTCCTGTTCTGTTCTTTGTTAAAAATGCCATTTAAATGCTCACTTGGTATGTATTGTCTGTGGTCATACACCAATGACAATAATTCCACTTTTTTTCCCCTGATGTTAATCTGTCCTATTACAGGAGTCCTTTTCAGCTATAAGTTGAACGTTAGACAAAACAAACAAACAAAACAAAACAAAAAAAGAAAGCGAACAACCCCACCCCCCAAAAAAACCCCAAATCCAACCATCCAAATAAACCAAAAAAGCAGACATCAACCCATCCTCTGGCTGAGTGCTGGCAAGCAAGCGTGACAAGCTCCTTTGGGAATCCTGATTCTTGGTGTCATTGGAGATGACAAACTGTTGAAACTTTAAGTTCTGTGGCAGACTGCTGTTTAGCCACTGAAATGGTGGCAAAATGCACAGTGAAACTATGCCCATATCTTCTTTGAGGTGCCCCTGCACCTCTCCTGTGTTCATGCATTTGAGACTTTTCAGTGTGATCGTGGACCAACTACTCACAGGCTTTGCGCTCTGTCCAGACTTAGAGATCACTCATGCTCAGTTCTGTCTTAGCTATGCTGGTGATTCTTGACACTGGCCAAGATTTCTTTCTTCAGTAAACTTTCTACTTCCTACTCCCCTTCTCTTCCAGCAATGCTTTTGAAGGCTATATTTGCTGAGCACGCCTGGCTACTCTATGTCTTTCCACCAGTTTGGCAAAGAGAAAGTCCCAGAACCCTCCAGCTCCCTTGCACTGTTGCCTAGTGCCTTAGTGTTCATTTTCTTACCAATAGCTCTTACCAATGGCTTCTCCGAAGCTCAAAGATCCTTGACAGACAGACAGACCACTAGCAGACACTGTGTTTTCATGGCTATTGTAACGAAAATATAGATGCTGTTTTAATGGAGACAGGGTGAGTACTCTGGATTTGTTTATTTATTTAGAAAGACAGAAAGCAGGTCTGGAGAGACAGTTCAGCAGTTAAAAGCACTTACTGCTCCTACTGAGAACCTTGGTTCACTTTCTAGCCTCCCATAGTAGTTCATAATGGTTGATAAGCCCAGTAGAGGGATCTGAGGTCCTGTGCTGACATTTGAGGAAAACAGGCACACACAAGGTATGCAGACATTCATATAGGCAAAACACTAATACTCTTAAAGGAACAATAGTTAAAAATCTTTAAAAGAAAATTAAAGAAGAATTTTGATCATGGTAGTAAATGCTTTTAATTTTAGTACTTGGAAAATTTGGAAGTTGAGAAAAAAGGATCACAAGTTCAAGACCAGCCAGGATAAATGAGACCCCATTGTAAATCTAATTTTTTTTTATCAAAGTGATTATGACTGGAAGGGTTTTGCATTTTGATGGGTTTAGAATTTAGAATTATTCTGTACACACAGAGAAGGAAGGAGGGAGGGAGAGGAGAGGAGACAGAAAAAGAGAGAGAGAGAGAGAGAGAGAGAGAGAGAGAGAGAGAGAGAGAGAATGATAAAAACCCTGTGACAAAACACAAAATTCATTTGCATCTCTGTACTAATTTCCATGCACCTAGATTTTGTCTTTTCCTTCCCTCAGAAGGCAGAAGAGGACTAATATAGAGTTTCTACTATGGCTTATTCAATTGTGATGGTGTGACTAAAAATGGCCCCCACAGACTCTTAGGGCACTATTGGGAGGTATGGCATTGTTGGAGTAGGTGTAACCTTCTAGGAGAAAATGTGTCAATGGGGGGTGGGCTTTGAGGTTTCTGAACCCCAAGTTAGGCTGAGACACTTATTCTTTCTTCCTGCTAGTTTCGGATTTTGATGCAGAACCGTAGGATACTTCTTGAGCAACATGTCTGCCTTGGTGCTGCTATGCTTCCTGACATGAACATAATGGACTAAACCTCTGAAACTGTATGCCAGCCGAAAATAAATGTTTTTCCTTTATAAGAGTTGCCATGGTCATGGTCTTTCTTCACAGAACCAAAACCCTAACTAAGATATTGGTTCAGCAAGCAAGTGAAAGATCTGTATGACAAGAACTTCAAGACTCTGGAGAAAGAAATTGAGGAAGATCCCAGAAGAGGGAAAGATCTTCCATGTTCATGGATTGGCAGGATTAATATAGTAAAGATGGCCATTTGCCAAAAGCAATCTACACATTCAACGCAATCCCCATCCAAATTCCTACTCAATTCTTTACAGAGACAGAGAGAGCAATTAGCAAATTCATTTGGGATACCAAAAAACCCAGGATAGCGAAAACTATACTCAACAATAAAAGAACTTCTGGAGGAATCACCATCCCTGACTTCAAGCAGTATTGCAGAGCAATAGTGATAAAAACTGTATGGTATTGGTACAGAGACAGACAGATAGATCAATGGAACAGAATTGAAAACCCAGAAATGAACCGACACACCTATAGTCACTTGATCTTTGACAAAGGAGCTAAAACCATCCAATGAAAGAAAGATAGAATTTTCAACAAATGGTGCTGGTTCAACTGGAGGTCAGCATGGAGAAGAATGCAAATCGATCCATTCTTATCACCATGTACAAAGCTTAAGTCCCAGTGGATCAAGGACCTCCACATCAAACCAGACACACTCAAACTAATAGAAGAAAAAGTGGGGAAGAGTCCCAAACACATGGGCACTGGGGAAAATTTCCTGAACAGAACACCAATGGCTCATGCTCTAAGATCAAGAATCGACAAATGGGACCTCATAAAACTGCAAAGCTTTTGTAAAGCAAAAGACACTGTTATTAGGACAAAACAACAACCAACAGATTGGGAAAAGATCTTTACCAATCCTACATCTGATAGAGGGTTGATATCCAAAATATACAAAGAACTCAAGAAGTTAGAGTCCAGAGAGCCAAATAACCCTATTAAAAATAGGGTACAGAGCTAAACAAAACATTCTCAGCTGAGGATGATCAAATGGCCAAAAAGAACCTAAAGTAATGTTCAACATCCTTAGTCATCAGGGAAATGCAAATCAAAATAACCCTGAGATTCCACCTCACACCAGTCAGAATGGCAAAGATAAAAACTCAGGTAACAGCAGATGCTGTCAAGGATGTGGAGAAAGAGGAACACTCCTCCATTGTTGGTGGGATTGCAGACTGGTACAACCACTCTAGAAATCAGTCTGGAGGTTCCTCAGAAAAAAGGACATTGCACTGCCTGAGGACCCAGCTATACCTCTCTTGGGCATATACCCAAAAGATGCTCCAACATATAACAAAGACACATGCTCCACTATGTTCATAGCAGCCTTCTTTATAATAGCCAGAAGCTGGAAAGAACCCAGATGCCCTTCAACAGAGGAATGAATTAAAAAAATGTGGTATATCTACACAATGGAGTACTACTCAGCTATCAAAAACAATGACTTCATGAAATTCATAGGCAAATGGAACTAGAAAATATCATCCTGAGTGAGGTAACTCAATCACAGAAAAATATACTTCGTATGCACTCACTGATATGTGGATATTAGCCAAAAAAGCTCGAATTACCCAAGATGCAATTCACAGACCACAGGAAGCTCAAGAAGAAGGATGATCAAAGTGCGGATGCTCCCACTCATTCTTAAAAGGGGAAAAATATTCATAGGAGGGGATATGGAAGCAAAGTTTAGAGCAGCAACTCAAGGAAAGGCCATTCAGAGCCTGCCACACATGTGGCCCATATATACACACAGCCACCAAAACTGGATAAGATTGATGAAGCTAAAAATTGCATGCTGATAGGGGCCAGATATAGATCTCTCCTGAGAGACATGTCCAGAGCATGTCCAATACAGAGGTCAATGCTAGCAGCAAACTACTGACCTGAGAACATGACCCCTTGGGGTGAATTAGAGGAAGTATTGAAAGAGTTGAAGGAGCCTGCAACCCCATAAAAAGAACAATGCCATCCAACCAGAGCTTCCAGGGACTAAACCACTACCGAAAGACTATACATGAACTGACCCAGGGCTCCAACCGCATATGTAGCAGAGAATAAATAGCCTTGTTGGGGCACCAGTGGAAGAGAAAGCCCTTGGTCCTGCCAAGGTTGGGCTCCCAGTGCAGGGGAATATGGGGTGCAGTAAGGGGGATATATGGGGGAAATAACCATATGTGGGCGGGGAGGGAATGGGGGCTTATGGACAGGAAACAGGGAAGGGGAATAGCATTTGAAATGTAAGCAGAGAAATATATCTAATAAAAATTAAAAAAAAAAGATATCGGTTCAGGATTACATTCAAGTTTCAGGTTTTGCAATATTGCAGGTTTTGTCCTGGGGATTAGAGGATTTGTGTTGTGGGGCTCTGCTCTCTGCCTGCTGTGACTAAGCTGTGAGGTCCCTGTTACTCTTTACCACCTCCTTTATTCCCAATATGCTAAATATAAGAATGACTTTGGCTGAAAGCTAGATGCGTGATGACCTGTCCTCTGCTTCTCTAGCTGGACTTTATCTTCCCTCATCCAAGGGGGTTTGTGTCTCTGCTGTCTCCACCCTCCTTTTAAGTCTTTCTGCCTTCAGGCATCTGGTTCTTAGTTCACTTGCTCATTCATCCCACACATACATAGGAAGTGTCTCCCACGTGCCAGGGACTCCCATTCAGGCACTTTCCAATGCTTACAGAGTTTAAAGAAGAGGTGTTTGTTTGAACACTACACATTTTAAAATTTGCCAGAGATTGGCTAGTTAAATGTTAGCTTTCTATACTGGAGATACTCAAGAACATGCCTCCATGCTCCAATGCTCAGAATTCAGCCTCTGTTGGATTGATCCCAGGGTCCTATTAACACAGAAGCTCAGAGGCCCGCTTTCTGTCTTGACTCTGCCTTTCAAGGTTTAGTTCAAATGCCATCTCCTCTGGGAGGCCATTCTGAAAATTCCTTGTCGAAATTAAAACCCCCTTCCTCACAAGTCTTCATCAGAAAATGCAGTTGAACTACTGGATATTTGAGACCATGTCCTGTTACCCCTGGCACAATGTCAGCATTTTCTGCTTGGACTTTAGGTCATTAGAGAGGGGTGTGTTTCTCCACATTGATTTTAGCCCTTTTGTAAGTACTAAGTAGATAGCTTAAGGGACAGTCATTTATGCTGGCTGGGATGGAAAGAACTTCTGCCCTTTAAATGACTGTTAACATCCATTTGAAGCTGGTTTGTTTGTTTCAGAGGAGGTCATTCAGAGAAACTCAACACCCCCAAATCTCCCTAACTTACTGTCTTTAGGTGACCTACTGTAAACTTTGCTCATTATAATCCAATATATTCATCTCCAAGGTGCTCTTTTTATCAGTTTCTTAGAACACATAAAGCATCTGATCTCAAGCTGAGTTTGCTCAGGAATGTGTAGCTTTACACTGGACCCCATTCTGCCTATGCCATGTATTAAGATCCTTGGTGAAAGTCTTTTCCTGTTCATCAAGGGACACTGTCTTTAGAATGACATATGACTAACTTTTTCCAGGAATTCCTCACACTTCCACCCCCTGGTTGTGCCTATGAACTTTGTATTTTGTCACACCTTCACTGCCTTTACAACAAAGTGAAGGATGTAAGTTTCAAATTGTTAAGACTAGAAGGGAAGTGCAAGTCACCGTGAACTCACTAGATGGGTAACACTGCCAAAGTCTCATCTCACTAAATATTGTGAGTGGCTGGTGAGAATGTGGGAATTGCTTCTAGTTAACGATTCATACACACACACACACACATATATATATATATATGTATATATATATATATATATATATATAAACATACAGTTACCATACAACTCTGCCTTTAGTCTCTTTGTATTTACTGAAGGCATAAAAGCATATTCACATAAAAGCTTGTGCACAGTGTTTACAGCAACTCTTTTTTCACAACAATTGGAGAAAATTCAAATACCCATCAGCAGATGAATGGACAAACACATCTGTTTCCATATAGTAGAACCCTGTTTCAAAGTATAAAGGAGGAAGATATTAATGAATGCAAAATTCCAAAATGTGCTAGTCAAATCCCACGAAATTCTGGAAACTGAAACACTAATCCTTAGGGAAAGAAAGTAGATCTTTTGTTATTTGTTCCTAGAATCAGAAGATTGAATGTATGAGGTGACTCAAATACAGCTGGGCTGTGGTAATAAGACATGGGAACACTGGTCCTGGATGCTCACCAATCTCTACCTTAATATGCCTTTGGCTGTTTGTGTAGCAATTGATGTGCTTATAAAAAAGATAAAGAGAGTGAGGGAAATGTTCTATGGAGGTACAGCGAGGGCAGGGGTGTGCCTCTTTAGGCCCATACTGAGGCATCCATTCTCTCTACGGACCAGCCAGATGAAGGTATGGTATAGAACTGAGTTTATTCAGGGCTTGCGGAGAGAAGTTAAGAGGGTAATAGGGGCAGAGAAAGGCAAACAGAGAGGAGAGAGAGAGAGAGAGAGAGAGAGAGAGAGAGAGAGAGAGAGGTAGAGATAGGCCATGAGCAAATGGAGAGATGGAGGGATGGGAATGGGAGAGAGGGGAAGGAAGGCAAGAGTAGGGAGAGGAAGAGAGAGAGAGAGAGAGAGAGAGAGAGAGAGAGAGAGAGAGAGAGAGAGAGAGAGAGAGAGGAGGGGGAGCAGCCCCTTTATAGTGCCATGCATACCTAGCTGCTGCTAGGTAACTGTGGGGCAGAGCTTAGACAGAATGCTAACAGTAATACCCCTCAAAACTGACTGGAAAGGAAATCCTCTGGGCGGTTGTTTGTCAGGTTCCCTTTTGTGGTATGTGTGACTAAATAGAATTGTGGAAATTCTAAGTCTTGAAGAAAAACAGGGAGACTAATGCCATGTTCAGGAACTCACTTATCTTTGTAAAAAGTGACATGAAGTGGTTTACTAAGAAGAATCCAAGCTGATAGTATCATCTGCCTTCCATCATAACCTGAATAAGCAGTGTATATACTTAGAAAGTATGTGGTGGTTTGAATGGCAATGGCTCCCTTAGGCTCTGATATTTGAATGCTTAGTCATCAGAGAGCGGCACTGTTTGAGAAGTATTAGAAAAATTAGAAGGTGTGACCTTATTGGAGTAGGGGTGACCTTGTCAGAAGAAGTATGTCACAGGTGGGTGAGGGTGGTGGTGGGCTTCAAGCTTTAAAAAGCCCGTACCAGGCCTAGCTTCTCTCTCTCTCTCTCTCTCTCTCTCTCTCTCTCTCTCTCTCTCTCTCTCTCTCTCTCTGTTCTCTCTTTCTCTGTCTATCTTTCTGTCTCTCTTTGTGTCTCTCTGTCTCTCTCTGCTGCCTGCATATCTACAGCACCATGACTATCTGTTCCCTGCTATGATGATAATGAATTAACCCTCTGAAATGCTTTCTTTTATAAGAATTATCTTGGTCATGGCACCTTTCCATAACAATAGAAAAACAGTTAATATGTGCTCCAAGATGCAACAGTGGTAGCAAAGTAATAATATAAACTCACTCTGCCTGCTGCAAATGGCACCATCACCAAAAGAATGCCTGTAACCATTAACAGCATTTCGAATGTCACTTGTAAGCTATCTCTTACAGTTGATTGGTATCTTCCTTTCCTTTCTTGGTTACTGAAGCTGTCAGGCCAAGAACCAAGAGAACAGTGGGAGGGCAGCCCCCTTCCATCATAGGCCAAATCCCCTTGTCTGTCCTGTTTCCTCTCCTCTACCACTTCACAGTACTTCTGTCTTTTTCTTTTCCTGACTTCCTGCATCAAAATAGGAGATTCCATTAAGAAAAAACAAAAACAAAAACAAAAACAAAAACAAAAAATCAGTTTTGAAGTCTTATTTTATTAAAAGACGATAAAAAAGAAGAGTGAAAGATTTAACTTTTATTTTTCCCTCCTCAGAAAATCACTTTAGAAGACTTGGTCTACCACCAATTCCTAGGCTTGACTTAGTGAGGTGTGACTTCAGGAAAGGCATGGCTGCCCTGAACAGTGAGGTCACCCGGCCTTCTCTGATACTGTATTCTTTTTTTTCCCATTTTTATTAACTTGGGTATTCCTTATTTACATTTCGATTGTTATTCCCTTTCCCGGTTTCCAGGCCAACATCCCCCTAATCCCTCCCCCTCCCCTTTTCTATGGGTGTTCCCCTCCCAATCCTCCCTCCATTGCCGCCCTCCCCCCAACAATCACGTTCACTGGGGGTTCAGTCTTAGCAGGACCAAGGGCTTCCCCTGCCACTGGTGCTCTTACTAGGCTATTCATTGCTACCCAATGAGGTTGGAGCCCAGGGTCAGTCCATGTATAGTCTTTGGGCAGTGACTTAGTCCCTGGAAGCTCTGGTTGGTTGGCATTGTTGTTCATATGGGGTCTGAGCCCCTTCAAGCTCTTCCAGTCCTTTTCTCTGAATCCTTCAACGGGGGTCCTGTTCTCAGTTCAGTGGTTTGCTGCTGGCATTGCCTCTGTATTTGCTGTATTCTGACTGTGTCTTTCAGGAGAGATCTACATCCAGTTCCTGTCGGCCTGCACTTCTTTGCTTCACCCATCTTATCTAGTTTGGTCGCTGTATATGTATGGGCCACATGTGGGGCCGGCTCTGAGTGGGTGTTCCTTCTCCTTCTGTTCTAAACTTTGCCTCCCTATTCCCTTGCAAGGGTATTCTTATTCTCCTTTTAAAGAAGGAGTGAAGCATTCTCATTTCCATCTGTATTCTTAACTTGGGTTTTTCTTCCACTTCAGTAAGGAGGGTTTTATTTTAGGAGAGAAATACAACAGGAAAGAAGTGGGGAGTATCCAGTTGCCTACCATACCCACAGGAGGACACTGACCACAGTGAGGAAGAAGTCTGCTGCTAAGCTATGGTGCTAGCAGTGGTTTCCACCATGAGAGATATTTTACTTGCTCAAATGACATGGGAATGGGATCATGTTTAAATTTAAAGAACAATACTTAAACTGTTGTTTGTAGAACATTGAATGAATGAATGAATTGGAAGAGGCAAGAGACTTTGCATTGCCATGGTTTCAGGGGAACACACATTTACATTAGGTTCAGAAACCATGCTTCTACAGTGGACTCAGGAGATATGTTCTTAGTGGCCTCCAGAAATAGATATTCCTTGACACTTTCAGAGAACATTAATATTTGACTTACCGTGTTTTGATTTTCAACCTCCATGAGAATGGATTTGATGAAATATGATCAGTAGGCTCCTCCTTCTGTTGAATATTTTATTAGTTATTCACAGATGTATACCAAGATTCTCCTATATTCCAAATAGTGTTTTAGAGTTAAGGATATACTGCTATATAACAGTGCTATATAACCAGACCCCTGTGGTCATGAGGCATTTGTTTAGATTCAGAGAGACAGGCAGTAACTACAACAACAGAATAGATTGTCGAGTATGCTAATATATTTTTTTAAAGGAACCAGGCATATGTTTGATAGAGCCGGGTGTGGTGATGTGAGGGGTGTCTCAGCAGGTCTATGCTGAGGCATCCCTTACTCCTGAGGTAACAGTCATATGACAGATATAGTATGGAATAGAGTTTATTTAGGGCATGGGAAGGAAAGCTGAGAAGGGAATAGAGGCAGAGAAAGAGAGAGAGAGAAAGAGAGAGAGAGAGAGAGAGAGAGAGAGAGAGAGAGAGAGAGAGAGAGAGAGAGAGAAGAAAGGCCTGTCAGGAACATGTGGAGGGGGAATGGGGAAGAGGAGAGGAGGAGAAAGGGGTGAAGGAGAGAAGAGTCAGAGAGAATAAGATCCAGGAGCAGGAAAACAGCCCCTTTTATAGTAAGCCAGGGCTACGGGCTGTTGCCAGGTAACTGCTGGGCGGAACCTAGAAGGAATGCTAACAGCTAAAAGATGAAAAGTGTTATGAATGAAAATTATAAAATAAAGCAGTATGAGGGAAAGAAGTTTTAGCAGAGGAAAGGCCGGAAGATTTTAAATACAGTCACCATAGTAGTCTACATAGAAATGTGACACTATATAAAATATATATGAAGATATAAGAGAATGAGATAAGTGAGGATAGAATTTTCTCAAAAGCATGAGCAACCTGTGAAAAGACTTACATAGGACACGTCTGATGTTTCATTTAGTTTGAGATGGTGGCCAGAATCATGGCAAAGCTGTGGGAGGGGGCTGAGTTAAGTCCAGGTCCTGTGAAACTCAAGATTTTACTATTTTTACTTGGAGGGTGTCATGGTTTGTATATTTTTGGCCTACGGAGTAGCACTAGTAAAAGGTATGGCCCTGTTGGAGTAGGTGTGTAACTGTGGGTATGGGCTTTAAGACCCTCATTCTAGCTGCCTGGGAGCCAGTATTCTTCTAGCGCCTTCAGATGAAGATGTAGAACTCTCAGATTTAGGTGTGTCAAGCCTGACTGGATGCTGCCATGTTCCCTTCTTGATAAGAATGGAGTGAACCTCTGAAACTATAAGCTAACCCCAGTTAAAACGTCCCTATGAGATTTGTCTTGGTAATGGTGTTTGTTCACAGTGGTAGCCTAACTAAGAAAGAGGGAAACAGGGGCTTTTTATTGTCTGCAACGTGACATCCTCAGGTGAGATGGAGCAAATGTAGAAGGGTCCCTGTGTGGTCATTCATCCTCCAGGGGCCATGGCTGAAATCAGAGTGAATTGTAAAGATGTGAGGAAGGATAGGAAATCTGGGAAACTGTTCCTCATAGGCAGTATGTAAGATACATTCCAATTGCAATTCCCCTAGCCCATATCAAGCAAACAGATGCAAGATTCTGTGCAAGAGAGTGCTGAGGACATGGGGAGAAGGCGGCACAGCAGTGTAGCTCTGAATTACAAATAAAGAAAGGACATTTAAAGAAGACAATAAAAGCACATACTAAGAGAAAAGCTCGATGTCTTTGACAACACTAAACTTGATAATTTGAGCTTGGTAAAATTACTAGGGATAGTCACCATACAGAGACAGACTAGCAGAAGACTAGCTAAGCCTGAAACAAAGAAATCAGGGAGGGGCTCTCAGTTTTTAATAGGAATTCATAAACTCTGCATTTCCTGCCTTGCTGATGGGATTTTCTTTTTTAAAGCAGCAAGCAGAATGGCCAAAAGGTACAAACACCAGGTTCTGCACATTCAAAGGAAACTTCCGTTTCTCAGTTCCTAGTGTCTGGAGGGGTTCTGAGAGCACAGGCTGCAACACTGGGGCAGAGTGAGGATTATAGCAGAAGCATGTTCCCCTGCAGGCCTCAAAACCAAAGAGAAATGTAAATTTCTTTGAAATTTGGTTTGAGATTCAGAACTCAAATCCCTGTGTTGTGCTAGTCACACCCAGTATATTGCTAATTGCAGGAATTCTCAGAGCTCTGTTCAATCAGGGGAAACCATGTAGGAGTTGCTAAGTGAGGCTCAAACTTGCAGAAAGGAGACAGACAGACTGCATTTGACATGTAGCTGCTGGCCAGTGATCAGTGGGAAGCACATTTAAAAAGCATTTGAAATTGTGAGTACCAGGACTACTATGGCTGTATTTTTCTAACAATTTTCCAACAAATGGCTGGAAAAATTACATGCCTCAGAAATGAGTCATCAAAACAAACCTGGGCAGCATTTATAAAACAAACGATGAAAACAAAGAACCAGAGGAGCAATGGGCAAAAACAAGACTCCAACTGATGAAAATGCCCAGAAAAAAGGCATCAAGGGAAAGACAGTTGAAATTAATGTTTCTGTATAGAAACAAATCACAATGAAAACTTGAAGGAAGTCTTCCTCTATATGTAGGGGGAACACAATGGCCAGGACCTAGCAAAAAGATGTGGGAGGGAAGAAGATGGAAAGAGAGGGGCAGGAACTTATAGAGAAGAGGCAAATAGAGAAAAGATACCTTGAGAGATTGGTTAGCCTGGAGGACCTGGAAGTAGATTCCATGAATCCATATTTAGAAGGCAGGGAGAAGAAACAGAACCGTCACAAGTCTTAAAGAAACAGTTCTAAGTAGCAGCAGCATAAGATGCAGCAAGGACTGCAAACAACAGAAGTGCAGTCCAGGAAGAAATACAGCGTGGCGGAACAACAGGAACATTTAAGGCCAGTGTGCAAACAAAGCTCTCAGAAGCAAACAATTCAAAAGGGATTGACTGGGGACAGACATTAGCTCGGATGAGAGACCGCTCGCCAAGCATGCGTAAAAGTCTGGGTTCAAACCCAAACACAGCATAAACTAGGCTCTGTTCTATAATCCCAGCACTAGAGACACTGAAGGATCAGAAGTTCACCTGCAACTGTGTATAGAGTGGTAGGCCAGTTTGGCCTGTAGACCTGTCCCAGTTTAAAAAGAAATCAAACAATAACAAAATCCATAGCTATTCCAAGTTTCAATTTTATATTGAAAATTTGCATGATGTGTTAATGAGAATTAAAGAGAATATATCATAAATTTACTAAGCCTTTTTAGTGAAGATGTACCTTCTAGGGTACCATGCTGGAAGGTCAGAGGTTAGTAAGGTCTGGGCCCTTTCACAGAAATGCAATGTGAGACCACCACCACATTGACCATAGGTGATATGTAAGAAGGGCATTATGTGAGTGAGAATGCACACCTCTTACCTGGGCCCATTGTACATACTTATGCCATGACAGCTCTAGGAAGACATTTTTTTTCCTGTGTTGAAGGACCCATTGCATGAACAATGTCAACACATTAGGAAGATAAAGAAGGGATAAGAAAGTTTGTGAAAATCAGCTTTATCCATCCATGGGAATAACAGTA
The DNA here is from genome assembly GCF_011064425.1 of Rattus rattus. Taxonomy (NCBI): domain Eukaryota; kingdom Metazoa; phylum Chordata; class Mammalia; order Rodentia; family Muridae; genus Rattus; species Rattus rattus. Next base: position 129,214,079 of record NC_046158.1, on the reverse strand, counting down.
AAACAAAGGTGAGAAACAGAGTACCAGACTGAATGGAAATGATGTCCTACGATCTGACAAATGAAAATGATACTAGAGTAATTAGAAGGAGAAAAAGAATGAGAGGTGTGTGTGTGTGTGTGTGTGTGTGTGTGTGTGTGTGTGTGTGTGCTCCAATACTCAACTGTGTGTAGGGGAAACCCAAGGATATTTAAAACTACAAGCACAAGAGTTCATAGACAGTATTTTATACAATTGAAAGAGATTGCAATCAATTAAATCAGATGAAGGGCCAGAATGATCAAACTGGAGAGAAGGAATATGTTAATGATATTATTAATAGCTGGCAATGGTGAGATGCTTCCTAAAAAATAGATAATTAAAGGCATTATGAAAAATAATGTTTATAAAGTCACACTACTGAAATAAAAACACAAATCATTTTATAATTAGAAAAAATCACAATGGAAACAGGCCATATGGAAATAATTTTAAGCTATAAAATTAGAGCATATCAAATGACAGAAATAAACTAAACATATCTGTCATTTCAACAAGAGCAAATGGGAAGAAATCATCTGCTAAAAGAAAATCCTAGCTCTATTCTTTGAGTGAGGACACATATAAAGTTATGTGTGACATTATAGGATGACACTTTGGGTTTCAGTGAGCTGCTAGTGGTCCTAGATGGACAGAGACTGGGAATGGAAGCCAGCCTACTCAAGGATGGAGAAGGTTCTTGTCACTTCCTCTGGAGCTTGCCAGTCAAAGACATTTTTAACCTGTCTGAGTTGTGTGTCAGTGTCCCCTGTCTTGTTTTTTTTTTTTCAAATCAATATCTTTTCACCAACTTTTAAAATCAAGGAATGGATTCTGGTACTTGGAAGATGTCTCAGAAAAGTTGCTTTCTGTATAAGCATAAATTCATGAGTTCAGATCCCCAGTACTCACATAAAAAGCCAGGTGCAGCAGTACATCCCTGTAATCTCAGTTCTGGAGAAGTAGACACAATAGGATCATTGGGGTATGCTAGAAGAATCCATGATCATCAATTTCTATCAGAGACATTGTTTCAAAACATAAAGTGGAGATTGATTGAGGAAAATATCTGCTGTTGATCTCTGGCCTCTTTCTGTAAATAGAACACACAGTCATGAACACAGACACATACATGTATGCTTGCACATGCATGCATACATGTATGCAGACACACATAACTCATACTGTCCAGTCAAAGTATAATTTAGGCACTCTCAAATTTGATTCTTTACCTGGAGAATTAAAAACAAAACAAAAAATCCAAAAGGACAAACAAACCTGAAAAGTAGAACTAATTAATTCAGAGTTTAAAGGGGTTTCAGACAAGAGAGAATACATCTGGTATAGTCCTATGGGGATGGTCAGGTCCTTTTTTTTATGGGTCACTCACCAAGCACAGTTAAATATCTCATACCATGAAACCACATTTCTTAGCTAGAAAATACACAATACACACTCTAGTTCCCAGTGGCCTCCTGCATCATGTAGCTTACACCTCCAAACTGAGAACAGCTATCCAGTTCCATGCTTCAACTACCAGATCATACCAAACATGAAGGAAGCCATGAATATTAAATGTGTTAAATGTATATTAGTGCATATTAATGGCCAAGCAGAATCCCCCTTTTCACCCACAGGCTAGAAGAGTTGTGCTGTACAAGGGGTTTGTTTCACCTCTTATCTTGTAGAATAGAAATATAATTTCTAATAATGGTACCATTTTAAAAAGAATTTCCAGTTCTTTCCAAACAAATAACCTATCCAGAACACTTTTCATTGTGAATGAATATCTATCCATTTTGTGTATTTTTCTCTGACAAAGAAGCACACAAGAAGTCTGTGCATATGTCAGAAAGAGCCACTTACTTGGAGTGCCATCTATATCATGTATATTCAGTTCCAGATGAAGTCTGGGAAGTCATGTGCTACAGGCAGAGCCATTGCAAGGACTGTCACCTTAATCAGTTATGAACATGATTGGCTGGGTTGCCTTCTTCTTCATTGCCTGAGGAACTGGCTCTATTCCTTGCCCTTGTCACTGGAACAAGAGTGATGTGTCTGCTGGTCCAGGACAGGAAATCTCTCAGTGACCCTGGATGCCAGGATGATGTGACTCATGCAGGCCTTGAGCATGGCATGTCAGAAGTACAGTCTTAAAAGACTTTTCTCACCATTGATTTGAAGATAATCTCAACTCATCCAAATTGCTTGGTCCTCCTTATCTTCAAATTGGTCTCATTCCAAAATTGTATTCCTTTAGGGATCAGAATTTTAGATTGGCCAAATTTTTCTTAATCTAGACTCCAGATTAACTGTGATTCTTTGCTGCTTAGTAAAGCATCCTTGTTTTGCAGCAGAAAGCATACAGGGTTCTAGCAGGAAAACAGCAGGGAGGGCTGTGGTGGAGGTCAGGGGAAATAGTTAGCAATTTCCAGGTAATTCCAAGTAATTTTCTGATCTCGCTTTGCAGAAGCACAAAAAATTCATAATGATTCTGACACATTAACTGACTGGTTCTCCTGTACCCTTCACATTTCCACAACATTAATTTTATGTGCAGTAATTAAGCAGGCATCAGACTGCTTCAGGGGGAGCCATTAGCCTTTTATGAGACCTTGGAACTAGACAGTCTGGAGGCCAGGCTTGCTTAGGTGGGCAGAAGTCATGCTGTTATCTTATACAGGTCCTACAGCCTTGTCTTTATGCTCATGGGTTGTTGTGTTCAAGGAAAAAGTTTGATGTGTTTCTTGTCTTGGAAAAGCAAACTTTTCCATTGGGTCTCACCCATAGGCCACCATATAAAGTTCCTCAAAGACCATCTTCCAGATATCAATCCCCATTCCCCATGACAGTCTGTCTTGTTACCTTCCTCCTCTGCAGCTTATTTGATCCAAGGACACTTCTCAGGTGAACCTGCACATCTACACTTTAGGAGACAGGTACTGCGATGGTTAGTTTTAGTCAACTTGGCACAAACTGGTGCCACCTAGGAAGAGGGATCCTCAATTAGGAACTGCCTCCATCAGGTTGGCTTGTGGGAATATCTGTGTGACATTTTCTGCCTTAAGGACTGATGCAGGAGGGACCAGAGCACTTTGAGTGGTGTAATCTCTAAGTAGGCGGTCCTGAGTTGTATCGTAAAACAAGCTGAGTAAGGAACCACAAGGAACAGGGCAGTAAGCCTCCACGGTCCCTGGCTCAACTCCCATTTGAGTTCCTGCCCTAACTTCTTTCAGTGATGGACTGTGATAAGGATGTGTAAGCCAAATAAATTCTGTTATCTACTGAGATCCTTTTGGTAAGCATTTTGTCACAGCAACAGAACTCAATCTAGAAAAGACACCAGTGATGCCTGACTCATCTCACCTCAACCTCTCTAACATTTGCCCTCTTGTTTTCTATGTTGATGGCTTCATCACTGGAGTATAGCACCTCACTATGCTGCCAGTATGTTTGTTGGTTGAACAGTCAACATGATGGGACATTAATGTCTCTAGATTAAACCCTCAGCCAATAGGAATGAACACCCATGGTTTCTTGGTTCTTGGTTGTGGGATCTGATTTGCAATAGGTAGTCTTTATGGAAATCTGTAATATTTGAGAAAAAATTACCGTCTGTTCTTATATAAAACTAAGTTGCTCAGAGTTGACCTAGTGATTTTCTTTTGGAATCTCAAAACTCACCTCCAGTGACAGCCCCTTCAAGGTCCATAATTCCCAATCTTTTCCAAAGACTTTCCATCAACTTGAAACCAAGTGTTCAAATATATGAGCACACTGTATCATTCTCTTTCAAACTACTACAACTGCTGTTCCAAAGTACTAAAATGAGCAACTTATAGGAAGGGCTTATTTTTATTTTAGGGATTTCCATTCAGGGTAGCTTGAAATCATTGTTCTGGACCTGTCAGAGGCAGAACATCATAGCAGGGAGCATGTCATGAGAAAGCTAGCTTCCTCCATATAGTCTAACCTTTTAAAAGTTTTACTACCTCACATTATGACTATCGGCTAGAGACCAAGTCTATAACACATGGCCTTTTACAGACATTTAAGATTTTAATCACTATATATGTCTATTTCAATTCATGATAGTTATAACCCAAACAATTATGTTTAATCAAAATGAACTGAGAAGCCAGACATAGGAAACATTAGCTAACTGACTCTAGATAGACAACAGAACAGTGTTCAAGAAGATTTATTCAAAATCAGACCTCTACATCTATTTTTGGGTTAAGTGTTATTCATAGTTTGTCTTATGGCTTGAGAAGGATGCTATGTTACCACAAGGACCACAGATACTGAAGTCTTCACACATGAACGGACTCTAAGTGTCAAAACTCCTGTCTGCTTAGGCATAAAAAATATAGCCTTAGACTTCCATTACTTAGTACCTGTTTTGAGCGGTTGCATGATTGACAGGTATATGTGATGCTTTTTCTAGTCTGGAGTATTTCATGTGTATATATACCCAAGAGGCACTGTAGAATAAACAGAGCCCGCATTTGAGTCTTGAAGCCTGAGTATACTATGTGCCATGCACATGAAATATTTGAGAATTTGTCTGCTGAGACCGGGTTGTACCTCTCAAGAAACTGTTAATTTGTTTCATTTTAATGTTTGTAGTGCTAGAGGTTGAACCCAGGGCCTTGAACATGGTTGGCAAATATTCTTCTATTGAGCATTCTCTCAATCCCAAAATCATTGTTTAGTTGTTAGAATTAAACACATTTACAAAGTTTACAACAATGATCTGGAAATAAGAAACTGTTCTCTCATTTCTTCTTTAAGCCTACTATACAAATATTAAAAATAAAATGAAATAATTTATATAAATAGAAAATAAGATATCTTCCTAGGTTCATAAAAATAAATGATTAGCCACAATATAATTCATCTAAACTCAGTTGCTTCTTTAGCATTTGTTGTTGTTGAAGCTTCTGTAGATTAATAAGATGAAATACTTTAAATACCATAATGTCCTATGAACAGACTATGCAACCAAATTATAGATTGTACTAATCAATTTTGGAAGAGGCTATAAAGGGTAATGCAATGCCAGTCTCTATTAGACCAGCACTGTCCAAGAGAATGTAATGCAGGCTGCATATGCAACCTTAAGTATTCTAGTATCTGCACAGAAGTAAGTTTTTAAAAGGTGAAATTAATTTTAATAGTGTACTTATATATTAGAGAATATGCCACACCTTATTATTGCAATGTCCTCAGTGTAAAGATAGCAGTGAAATGCTATATATACTCTTTTTCTATTAGGTCTTGATAATTCAGTGTGTCCTGTACAGTAAAGTACAGTGTGGGCGTAGAAATATGAATGTATTTTTTTGTTTTTTTAAAATTTTTATTTATTTTTTTCCATCTTTATTAACTTGAGTATTTCTTATTTACATTTCTATTGTTATTCCCCTTCCCAGTTTCACGGCCAACATCCCCCTAACCCCTTCCCTATGGGTGTTCCCCTCTCCACCCTCCCCCCATTACCACCTTCCCCCCCCAACTGAACCCCAAGTGAACGTGATTGTGATATGAATGTATTTTAAGTGTAGAATAAATGTGTCTAAATCTTAATTTTAATATCATTCCTATGAAATTATCTAGGGATTGCTGTTTGCCTCTCATGTAGTCTGTTTACAAGCATTGTTGGAAAGGCTAAATTAGATTCTGGTTACATCAAATGTAACATAGTTACACTGATACATCTTAATCAATAGGGAAATGTTAATGTATCTTTATCTTATTTATTATCTGTCTACATCTTCTTAAATGTTCCTGCTAAATAGCTTAGTAATCAATTAACTGGAAATTACATGAAATTGTGTGAAAACAAATGTATCTTTCATAAATAATTAAAAAATATTATCAGAAAAAGAAGGTAAGTTACTTATGAAAATCATGTTATCTGTACAATACGAGATGCAGAGAAATAGGATGTAACAGACAACTGGCCTCATACATGCTGTTAGCAAGGTTTTGCTTTACTCTGAATTGTAGGGTCATGAGCTTTGTTTATAGAGAAATTATGGAGATAGAACCAACAGTTTCCATTGCTCTTGTAAGTGTCATCTTACATTAATATATTGTGTTTGTCATAATTAATGTACTAATATTGATACAGTATTATAAATGAAGTGCATACATTATTCAGATTTCCTTATTTTTATAATTGTTCTTTATCTGCCCCGTGACTCCGTTGTTCTTTGTCTGCTCCATGATTCCACTGAGGGGTATGCTATCCTGACTTCCTACCTACTCAGGATTATGATATCTGCACTTGTATTGTACTACTTTTTACATCCAAAGTTGTTCCTGTGAACATGGCAGTGACTGTAGCACAAATGACCTGTGTGATTTCTGATATGAGCTCACAAAAGACCCACAAGGTTCATTTATTTAATTTTTCTTTTAAGAACGGTGGCTGAACCCAGTCATGTTTTAAGGGAGTACAATCTATTCCTTATAGAGAATCTACCACATGAAGGCTCTTCAACTGACAACAGAACTGTGGTTCCAGGCATTGCCAAGCATCATCTACAGACATGGGATTATGGATTATCTAGATATTGTTATCTTTTAATCATTGATTTTCCACAATATTAAATCTTCAGCTGAGGCTGTAATCTCTGGAAACAGTGATGAGTCAATGACACTACTGTTGAAGAATATCTGATCACATTGTGAACCCTGAGGTTGTGAACTGGAAAAACCTGTTTCTTGTGGTGTGGCTCAGCCCTAGCACAGACCTTTAATTCAGGAGCTTTCTCTTTACGATAAACAAGTAGTTGTGTTACAGTTGAGCCCTAGCATAAACCTTTAACCTAAGAGCTTTTTGTGAACAATAGCTAAATAAACTGAATCTTAGGTTAAGAGGCAGAGAAAGCAGACAGCTGACATCCTTACTCCACCAAAGTCCCAGAAAGGAAAAGCACTTTCTCCTTTTCCATGTTGTCTTACACACCCTTCAACTCAAAGACCCTCCTTTGTCTTTCCTGGATATTTTTATGTTTATTCCCTGTCAATTGGCCACTTAGTAATCCAAGATTCCTATGCAACAGAGTATCCATCTCTTCAGTCTACTGGCCCAGAATATCTGACAGATTTTTCTGTGAAGTAGGAATTATGAAGGGCTTATATACAGAGGGACTTCCTTGAAGAATTTGGCAATTGACTTTTTGTGTCCTGTTGGTCCACAGCTTCAACAGCATAGTGTCAGCAGTTGGGGCAAGGGCAATTTCTTGTCCAGTAGCAGCTTGCCACATTTGAAGCAAGCTCCATGAGGAGGTTTTTCGATGTTCATCATCTTCTTTAAAGTAGTATGGGGGTGTTTTTTGAGGATCTGATATGTTTCATTGCTAAAAAAGTCTTACCTAATAAAACATCTTTAAATGCCACATTATGTAGAATTTTGAGGTTTTTGAAGAGTACCAATCTATTTCAGTATATTTCAATATACGAATGATGCTTGTCTTTCGCTGTTTCCATCTGATTAATGTAGAAAACCAGTGATGAACTAAACTAGTACTTAAAAAAAACCCATAACTTTGATTGACTAACTTGCATTTCTTAATTATCCTAAACAGTTTATAACAGCTTTCAAAAAGACTAGAACTTAACCCTGCATTTTTAAGAATTACATAGGTACAAAATCTTAAAAGAAGTTGATGCATAGTATGTTGTAACCAAAATAGAACCTTCACTATGAATATATAAAGGTCTATAGCAATATAACCAAATATAACCTTAATTTTATATCAATCAACAAAGATCTATAAGAATAGATTCAATAAGCTCTCCCCTTTTCCTATATTCCTGTATTAATTGTATATCTTGTTAATGTCTAGTGTTAATGTCTTGTTAGTGTCTAAATAAAAAGCAAAGCTTTTAACTCTAGCACTGCAAAATCAATTACAATTTGAAGGTATTTCTGCCAAGCTTTCCACAATGTCTAGCTTGGTTGTATTTGTTGTTTTAAAAACAGTACACTATTTCACAGTCGCTGCCAACATAGAGAATCCAGAAGAATAATGCAATAATTATTTTATGACACTCAGCAAGGTTATTACAAACGACAGTGTCTGGATGTCCTGTTGATATTTCATGAAGTGCAAGAAATCCAAAATCTCATGCTGTAAATGAAATTGTATCAGGAAGAGAGACTTACCGTGGGAGCCGTACAATGCTAATGTTAGTCATAACTGCTTCTGTATGACATTTATTTTTTATTTTTTAAGTGATTATAATGGACAATTTTTATTGAATTTTTAAAATTTACATTTCAAGTATAAATTTATAGTCTCCCATCCATAAATTTATCTCATACCCCCTCTCCCTTCTTCTATGATGGTGTCCCCCCTCCCAAACCACCCACCACTTCCTGCCTCCCAGCCCTGACATTTCCCTACACTGGGGGGTTCCAGCTTTGGCATGATCAATGGCTTTTCCTCCTACTGGTACCCAACAAATCCATCCTTTGCTACATATGCAACTGGAGCCATGGGTCTGTCCATGTGTACTTTTTGGATGGTGGTTTAGTTCCTGGGAGTCCTGGTTAGTTGGCATTATCCTTATGGTGTTTCAAATCCCTTGAGATCCTTCAATCCTTTCTCTAACTCCTCTAAAGGGGACCCCATTCTCAGTTAAATGGTTGACTGCAAGCATTCACTTCTGTATTTGTCATGCTCTGGAAGAGCCTCTCAGGAGACAGCTATATCAGGCTCTTGTCAGCATGAGCTCCTTGGCATCAGCAATATTGTCTGGTTTTGGTGGCCATATGTATATGGGCTGGATCCCCAGGTGGGTCAGGTTCTGAGTGGTCATTTCTTCAGTTTCTGCTCCAAACTTTGTCTTCATATCTCCTCTTTAAATATTTTGTAACCCACCCTTTTAAGAAGGACAGAAGCATCCGCACTATGGTTGTCCTTCTTGAGCTTCATGTGGTCTGTGTATTTTATCTTGAATAATCTGAGCTTTTGGCCTAATATCCACTTATCAGTGAGTGCATATCATGTGGGTTGTGTGTGTGTGTGTGTGTGTGTGTGTGTGTGTGTGTGTGTAAGATTGGGTTACATCACTCAGGATATTTTCTAATTCCTTCCTTTGCCTATGCATTTCATGAAGTCATTGTTTTTAATAGCTGAGTAGTACCCCATTGTGTGAATGTACCACATTTTCTGTATCCATTCCTCTGTTGAAGGACATCTGGGTTCTTTCCAGCTTCTGGCTATTATAAATAAGTCTGCTATGAACATAGTGGAACATGTGTCCTTGTTATATGTTGGAACATCTTTTCGGTATATGCCCAAGAGTGGTATAGCTGGGTCCTCAGGTAGTACTATGTCCAATTTTCTGAGGATCCTGCACACTGATTACCAGAGAGGTTGTACCAGCTTGCAATCCCACAATCCTCTCCACATCCTCGCCAGCATCTGCCATCACATGAGTTTTTTATCTTAGCCATTCTGACTGGTGTGAGGTGGAATATCCCTGCATGACATTTATGACAATTTTCTTATAACTCTAAAAGTGCCATGATTTGTTTGTGATTAAGGATTGTTCTCTGCTCATTGTAACTCAGGCACTTACATACGTACTTGGGATATATATCATTAAACAAAACAAATATCTACTTCCTTCATGAAGTTTGTATGTTAAAGAAAAACCAATATAACAGTAAGTGATTATCACAAATAAATATAAAAAGATTGAAACGCATTAAATCTAATAAGATAAATAAGTTAAAGTACAACTTATTCAGGAAGAGCAGAAATGCAATATGCAGTATCAAGAGGGAGAGTAGAGAAGAGTCAAGAGGGATAACTGGACCAAGTGTTATAGAAAAACCAAACATCAGTCAAGGAAAAAGATAGGACTGTTTAACAATATTCTTTCAGGACAGAATTGAAGCAACAGTGAAAGACAATGCAAAGAGTTGGGTCATTGAAGAAACATACCACACAGATGGCTCTAAGTAGATGGTTTAGCAGTGTGCTTACTCAGTATGACTTCAGGGCAAGGGTAGGAATCACTTCCATCAGAAAGTGCTGCATTTCCTCAGTCTCTATTATAATTCTTCTAAGGATACATGTTTAGTTGTACTACTACAACTACTAGACTACAGATGTTGGTCCACCCATAATGGATAATTGGGAGTGCTAATGAGGATTTTGAAATGTACATCTCAACCCTGTCCAGAACAGCAGCCTACATTGTGTATTTTATTCTTGTCCATAACATCCTCATACCATTTGAGTTTAGAAGTGGTGACTCGGGTGTTGGGGATTTAGCTCAGTGGTAGAGTGCTTGCCTAGCAAGCGCAAGGCCCTAGGTTCGGTCCCCAGCTCCAAAAAAAAAAAAAAGGTGACTCAGTAAAAAGTTTGTGTAAGGTATAATGGCAGCTCAAAGCTATAGGTAGGGGCTTTTTATAACAATGAGGTTTAAAAAGAGCTCTCTAATGCAGTGGGGCCACCAGTAACTTCACTATGGTCTTTGAGCGAACTTGGGACATACAAAGTGTGAGAAGGAACTCTAGACTAATATTCTTTTCCAGAAATGTAGGAGGTGGGCATGTAGAGATTGGCTTTCAAAGTACTCTGGGCAGAGGAAAGAGGTGGAGAACTTCCCATGGTCCATCAGGACTGGCCTGATGTAGAACAAGTAAGAAAACTGGCATAACTAGGTCATGAGAGGAGAAAGAGCATTTAACAGAGAGAAAACATGTGAGAGGAACAGTGTTGCTCTCTTGAAAAGGCTCTTCAGTCCGTAGGAGTTTGGCCTTCTGTCAGAACAAAGATGGATCACCCATAATTTTGCAAAAATAGTTGGCATGGCTTAATTTATATATTTTAAATGATTCTAGCTGCTGAATTGCAAATGTTTACTATTAGCATTGAATGTTGTGAGATGTCAGAGGAGCAGAAAGACTAGTTGGTAGTTCCTGCTGAGGACAAGGCCTCAGGTATGAAGGAAGGGACAGAGCTTTATAGTATCTCTTTGAGTGTACGGTATATCAACTTTGATAATGGCTTACCTATTGGGAACAAGAAAAAAATAGCACAGGAAACTCCCAGGGTCTTGATATGACAGCCAAATTAAAAAGCAGGATTTAGGAAGTGTTTTCTAGGGTTCAGAAACTGATATTTAACATTGAAATTTAGCTATTTATTATAGAGAAAAATATAGCTATTTTACTAATAAAAGAAAAATAGATGTATATATAAGAGGTGAGTACTGTCTTTCCAACTGAAACTGAGGTAAAAAAATCATTGAAGATTACACCTCACTCAAAGTGATTCAAACAGAAGAGGAGATTAGGAGGAAGGGTTTTTCCTGAAAGAAGTGTTTGACAGTACACGGACTATAAAAGGCTGTTAGAAGACAGAAAGGCAGGCCATATGAATTTGATATGCTAAAAATGAAATAAATTGAATCACTTCACTTCAGTTCTTGAAAACAAACACCTGAAATATGTCTGCCCTTGTAATGTTCGACTGTTTGAAGCTTCTGCTAGCATTGAGTTGGTAAACTTCTTAGCTAGCTTTGACTACATGAGGACAAGATAAAGAACTGACTTTGACATTGGAGTGATTCATATTTCCATCCTGTTTTTCAGGGTATAGCTGTATGATCTAGAGATAATTACTGATCCTCCTTTGACACCTCTATTTCTTCTTGGAGAGTGGGTACAGCTGTCATACTCAGTTCATGGCACCTCTTTAGAACCAGTCATCTGATGGAAGCAAAGCCAAGTGCAGGAGCTGCTACAGAACAAGCACTTGTTAAATGTGAGATGGAGGAATTAAATTTTTAATAAATGACATGAAAATGGCTTCAGGAACAAGTATGGCTCATTGTATGACTTCTTGACCCTGTTTCTGGGTAAAGTCACTGGTCATGTTTGGGGAATCTCGTGCTTTGATACTTGAAGGGTTTTCAGTTGACATTTGAAAATTAACAAAAACTCTTTTGTGGTGTCAGCTATCTCTAACACTCTCCAAAAAAGCAGAAGTGTGACAGCTGAAAAATACATAAAATGGAAATTACTCCATTTGAGATGTGATATACTGAAAAAATGTAAAATTTATGCATGATAAAGCCTTCAAGGCCCAACTAAAGGATAAAGGTGGATTTACAGAAGTAGAGTGGGTAGGCCTGAAGAGAAGAATTTATGCTAAACATCTCTGATACCTTACTGAATCTTCCAAGAAAACCTCAGTACTCTCACTTTTCTATGAAGGAGCCAGAGCTGAGAGAATACTAGGGTTTGCAAGCAGTTCGTGTAGCTCCAAAAGCTCATGTATTGGAGACTTGGACCTCAATGTGATGCTCTGGGTGGGGGTGGGGGTGATTACGCCTAAAGAAACAGAGCCTACAAGATGGAATTAGGTCAATAGGGATGCTAGTCTGAGATGTAATACACTAAGTGCACGGAATTCTGGTTAGTTCTTATAAGAAAGTTGCATACGTATGTGGCTTTTTATCCTGCCATGTGATGTCCTACTTTCACTTGAGTTTTAATTGTAATGTCTCCTTTTATTTGCCAGCACAATGTATTCGAACTTTTAGAACTATGAAGTAAATAGATTTCTTTTCTTTATAGGATAGCAAGCTTCAGGTAATCTGTAACAGCAATCGAAGGTAGACTAATATAGAAACCCTCAGAATTGGATGGTGGGTCCACTGAACAAAGTCCTGGCTAGTCCTGTGCTCAGTTTACTTATTTTTCAATCATTGGAGTCTGTTCTGTTTTTAACCTGCAATAAGCAACAATGGCTAGGTATCTAAACACTGGCATGAGTTGCTCTTTACCTGGGACCTCTACTCTGTCTTTTGAAGTTTCTGATACTGAAGCCACAGTGTAAGTCTTGAATAGAAAAAGAAGCTGGCCGCTGTCACTCTGAGTCACAGGTCTTCATAGCATGGAAAGCAGTGGAACTTTGGTTTTTCAATGTGGATATAAAAGGAGTCTATTTTTGGACCCTCTTTCAGTGTTCCCTTGCAGAAACAGTAGCTTTATTTTTATATGCATACTCCTGTGCATTAAAATGTTCCCTTCATGAGGTATTTTTCCCGTTAACCCTCATGTGTGTTTGGTGAAAACCAGCTGTTTCAAGAGCATCCAGCTTAATGAGATGGTACATCCTGCAACCTTGCTCATAGGAGCATTATTGAAGGTAGTCTCCAGCCACAGTTCTTATAAGAAGCTGAGTCCAGGTTCTGAAGCCTGGTAGGTTAGTACACTGCTGGAGATGAGGAGCACTGTTGGGGAGGAGGGTGCACATCCCACTCTTCTCAGTGCTTCTGTTTTTTCTGGGCTTTCTGAAAGGCAAAAATGCTGAACAAAAGAGACTGTTCTTTTTCAACTGAGATAATAAATGCAGTTTGGAAATAATCTCATCACTTCTTTAAAATGTAGGGACTTGACACTAACGCCATTGACAATGAGCCACAGAACTCTGAGAATGCTCCCATGAGTCTCTGCAGAAGTACTTTTTCTAAACTGCTTTAATGAGGAAGAGATAAGCTAGCTACATGACTTCCTAGAGTATTCAGTCAAATGACAACTCACAAATCTTTTAAGTTAAACCCAAAAAAATTGTCTAAGCTTTAAGAATTCTCCTTTCCCCCTCCTTTCAAGATACTATTCTGCATCTCCAGCTCTCTAAAAATCACATTAGTCACGTCTTTATGTACCCTTTTCACCCCAGCACATTCAATTAATGGGAATAGCACTTAAGCTTGATTTTTAAATGTTCCCAAGGTAATAGAGGTTTCATCTAACCTTTCATTTCATTACACATATTATTAATAACTTATATTAGTATGGTATGTTTATTAAAATTAAATAACTAATATTTATCTACATTATTAATTGAGATTTTAACTTTATTTATATTGTCTTACTTTTTAACAAATCTATTTTTCCTCCTGTTCTAAAATTCCATCCATATTGTTTTATTATCATGTTTCTTGTGTGTCTTTTGGCTGTGACATTTTCTCAGTACTTGTTTTTAATGACCTTGCAGGATGTCTGTGGTTTGTTTGCTATACGTTTGAAGTATGGTCTCAGGTATCACAGGCTGTCCTCCATCTCAACATGTAGACATGAGACATGAGCAGCATTGAGATTATCGTCCTCTTGCCATCATCTTCTGAATACTCATGATTATAGGTGTGCATCACCATACGTAGTTCTATGAAGCCCTATGAGTTTCTGTTAGATGGGGATTCTACAGCTGAAAAATATCTGTGATAAAAGCAACTAGGAAAGAAAGGATTTATTCCATCATATAACATAGTACATTATCCAGGGAAGTAAGAACAGGAACAAAGGCAGAAACCTGGGGGCAGGAATGCAGAGGCTCTCGAGGAGTAAAACTTATTCATCTGCTCCTCATGGTTTTCTTAGCCTACTTTCTTACACAACTCAGGACCATGTGACCAGAGAAAGCCCCACCCAATTGGCTAGCCCATTTTCTCAATTAAAATTCCTTCTTTCAAGACCTTATGTCAAACTGATATAAAAAACAAAAACAAAAACCAAACAAAATAAAAAAACTAGCCAGCACAGAGATCAAGTGATTTGGTTATACTGGGCAAGTTTTTTATTTGGTGAGGCCAGCATTGTAAGTTTAGAGGCCTACTGACTTGTGATTTTGTAGAATGTCTCTTTACTATAATTTCTTTTGCTTAGTTGGGTTGTGGGCTTGTGGAGGAAACCAGAGACATGAAGTGGCATTCTTATTTCCTCAAATCAAATATAATTGCCATCATGAATAGTACATTTAATTCTTCTTTTCCAGCTTCCAGAGACTGCTTGAATCTGGAATTGTGGTCTTCTCTATTTGCAAAACCTTCAGAAAGTAAGTGAGGTTTGCTATGTTATATCATTCTGATATTGATTTTTCTTCCATCCCATTTAAGAATATTTGGAATTTCTTTGGGCCAGACAGATAATACAAGGCAATATCATCTGCTTAGCATGTTAAATTCCATCTGCAGACCTAACTTCTAAACTATGTTAATCAAGCACATCCATAAAGCATGATATGACCACCTCAAGAGAAATCCACCTGGTACAAAACAATCCTTCATAAAGATGACTCCCAGAATCTCCAGCAATTTATTTAATTGTTCAGTTGCAGTACACACACACACACACACACACACACACACACACACACACACACACACATGTATATAGTATACACAAATTCCAGATCTTTCTCCTGTACTCCCACAGGAAGTAACTTTATTAACAATGCATAGGATACGTTCAGATCTTTTTGCCTCTTATCTTACAGATTCCACTCTTCCCTGTAGTTACTTACATCAGCTTTTTTTGCATCATTCAATTACCCCCAGATAAGTTATCTCATACATTGATTACAATCTGGGTTCTATATCTTCTAAAATTAAAAAAACAAAATAAGAATTTAGGAGGAGAAAGCTGAGTACAAAGTCCTTTGTATATAGAAACATGCTATTAGTAAGTAAAATTTATCCAACAATCCAGACAACATACTTGCCAAGAATTCCCCTCATCCCCACTGCCCAGTAAGCTTCTCCCAGCCATCTGTGAAAGCCTGTTTTGAAAGCAATTCATTCCTTCACATCTTTGCCTTTTCTTTCTTCTTTCCAGCCAAAACAAGGTCATGCTGATCTGTCACAAGATTGCTGTGTTTCAGAGACAGTGGTAAACAGATATTGTGTGCCTTCTGCTGTTCTTTAGTAGCAAATCCACTGTTTTCTCCCAATGTTTCATGTGCACCTGTCTAATAAACCCTAACAGAATTTGTTTGCATATCACACTTACTATTAAAAACAGAACTTGAAAGTATGATTTTTTTCTTTGTCTATAAGGCTTTCAGGTTTTTCAAAAGATAGTACTATAGAAAAGTGTATTGGGATACAATTCAAAGGATGTGATGTTGGAACATTCAGCTGTAAGAATGATGAATTCTTCCTTTATTTCTTATACTTCACCATTGTTAGGATGGGTCCTGGTTTTACATGTTATATATCTATCTCATTGCACACCCTTGAGAGGTGACAATGGATAGAACAGGCAGATTCTAAATCTTTCATTTGGGGTGGAAGACCATTCTTTACCATTATAACATTGATGTATCTTAGCATTGGTTAGTAACTTAGACATTCCTCAGAGTTAAATTCAACTTGCACATGTTTTATGATATCTCTTCAATACACTGCCTGCCATTAATATTTTGCTTCTCTACATTTTTAAAGGACTGTTTATTTGTTCTGAACTCTTGACCCAAGTACGAAATTACCTCTCTGTTCACAGTCCTGTGTTTTTATTGTATCTATTCAAAAGTACAGCATGTGCTAAACATAAGATTTGTTTGTCCTCTCTACCTCTCACAGTGCTTACTATGGAATTTTGTAGTGTAAGTAACCCATAAATGATTGAAAACAGAAGGAAAAGTCTGCTAATGAAATCAACTCAGTGTCAGAAGAATAACCTCCTCATTGTGAGAATGTCCAACTTCTGTCTATCCCAGCACGCATGTAACATATCACTTCAGTATATAGATAACCACATGTGCTGGTTTACATATTTTCATACATAGTGAGTAAGCTCAGATCTCAGATTTCTGAGTATAATGCTTCTCTGTTAATCAGGTGTTTTGTTTAAGGAAATAATCCTAGGAAGTTAAAGGGGGAAAGAACATCTCCTTACTGAAGTGATTGTCTGTGTTTGCCAAGGACCTGATGGGGAGTCATATAGAACTCATCTAAGATCTGTCACTATGAAGTGAAGAGTGGACACTTACCCCCTGGCTGTTAGTAGCTTTGGCAACCAGTACCTTAGAGACATTTAGTACTACCAACCTGTCACTTTACAATGTCTCTTAACCTAACCTTCTAAGATTCACTTCTAGGTGGACTAAGGGCTTCCTTCAACTTTGGAGAAAGCTCTAAGGCTATGGAGAGTTTAGAAATTTTCCCCAGGATGGGCCATGAAAAGTACCTTCAACCTGTACAATTATAATAAAATTGTGGACTGAGAGGGTGTGAGCAGCAGATAAACAGTTGCTTGTTTTTCAGAAAAATGGGTTAAAACACAAATAGCTTGTTTAAATTTCACCTCTAGTCCTCAACTAAGAAGAGATTTGAGATGATATTTTCATTTTAGAAATGTTATCCAAAGCATTAGTTTGAAGTATGTACCAGTCTGAATTTGAGTTTTGTGAAATTGAATTGATGTAATTTTAGCAATATGATACTTTGGAAGAAATCCACAGGGAGGTTTAAAGTTAAGAATTAGAGCAGCTAACCAAAGCCCATTTCCTGGTTGGTAAGAATGTACACTTTAGTCAGCAGTGCACAAATCTGCAAATCTGTCTGTTCAGCAGAGGGCGCCTGGGATGAGATTTATTATCCAAGGTTGATAGCAACCTCCCAGATAAATACCTTTCCTCATCACTGTGGGACATAATTTTGTGAGGAGATCTTTGGCAGTCTTAGAGGGGAGTTGTAATTACTAGCCTCTAAATGATATCCCATGAATTAGAAACTAAAGCCTCTCAGGTGGGAAACCTAAATCCAATGAGAGTAATTGGGAACAGTGTGTTGAGGCCAATGGCTAGCACCTGATCATCAAACACAGTGTGAGCATGACTACTACAATACAGTAACAGATATTTGTCCTGTTAATATTTCTCAAAGCTGTCCTTAAATGGATGTAGGTCTTCTTTACCAACATAATTATATTGACTGGGGAATGGTTCTTTTACCATGGAGGTAAGCTGACATTAACTCAAGAGGACGCATGACCCATGAGTCAGATAAAGGGACCAGATTATCAATAGATATTTGATAGAGTGAACCCAGAGTATGTTCAAACATACCCATGCTCCCGTAGTTGCTTGTCCTGTTCTGAATTGTCCAGTTGTAATAGACATACCCAGTAGCTTCCACAACTCCCATGTTAGTTCTCTGAATGTGGTATAATGGCTATCATTGTGGTATAAAAGTTAGGTCTGTTTTTTTCTTCCCAGCCCCATGCTCCCAGAATGACATCTCAGACTCAAAATATATTTACCAATATCTTGGCCCTATATCTAGGTTCTTCTCTGACTAGATCACAAAATAACTCATTTATTCTAATCCACATTCTGCAATACGGCTGGTTACCTGTGCTCACATACCAAGCATCTGTCTTGTCAAATCTTCCCTGGTGAATCTACCACAGTTCTGTCCCAGAGTTCTTACTGTGTCCTGGGTTTTCCACCTCCTATTTTATGCCTAAGCCATATTCAAATTAATCTGATGAGATTTATTATTGATAGGAGCCTATATATATATATATATATTCTCTACATTGTAGAGAAAAAACATGGAAGTCACTAAGTAGAGGATAGTAAACTAACAACTATTAAGCATGCATTTTCCTGGAAGAATGCTAGGGATTAGTGCAATCACCAGGGACTTGAACAATAAATGAGTAATTAATTACACCACATCTTTTTTCCTTACTGATTTTTCCTGGGTAGAAGACATAAGTACTTGAGGGAATAACAGAACAGCGTAAGATTAACCAGGTTCTGACAACAAACTAAGTTACTGTACTGAAGCTGGCTTTATTGCTTAAACTCATTACCACATCCCCTCATTCCTTATACATTGCTGTTGATCAGTCAAGTACCATTTTCTACATACATTTTCATTAGCTTTGCCAGGAGTAGTTTTTTTTCAATTGTCAAAGTCAACAGTATACTTACACTGTTTTAGCTCAAGCACATTAGACCTATAGGCCTGTCCCTTCATTTAGTCGTGTGGTACATCTTGCTGGTCTCTTCCACAAACATTACACTGTTCTTTCACAGTGATGACACTGTGATGACCAGAAATAGTGATAACAAATGCCAAATATTCCAAACTTATTGACTATACATTTGCAAGTCATATGGTAATTTTAATGCTAAGAAATTTCATAGGCATTCTATCACCTATCATGGGGAAACTTATAGAGATGATAGTATATCACGTATTCAGATAGTCCTTCGGTAGTCAAAGGCAATGGTTGTGTGTATGATCCTTCCTACATCCAGACAAGTAGTTCAATCTCTCATGGGATTTTAGAGTAGCACGTTACTCATCTGAATGTGGAACTGATGATCATTTATCTGATGACCCTCAAAGCAAATGATTTTGACTAGGTCTCAGAATAAGAAAACACCATGTAGCAAGTTCAGGCTTCTGTATAAGCTCCCTTCAATTTGGTCTATAGACTCAGAGGATCCAGTACTGCTTAAAGTGGCACTGTTAAAAAAGTTATCTGGAGTCCTTTTATGTTTCTAAAGGTAAATAGAAAAAGGTTGCTGTACTCTGAAGACAACTGGTTTGCTTTTGAGATATAGTTTGGGGTCTGAAATTGTATCTTGAAAAATATTTAACATTTAGTTTTGAATTAATTTCTTTTCTCTTAACAAAATACCCAGAAAAGCAATTTAGGGTGGTATTTTGGCTCATAGTTTGATGGTGCAGTCAAGCTGGCAGGGGAGTCATGGCAGTGACAGTATGAGGAAGGCTGGTATATTGGATCTGCATTTAGGGAAAGAGCTACGTTAATGCCAGTGCTTAGCTTGCTTTCTCTTTTTATACTGCCTTGGAACTAAGGAAATAAAATGATGCCATCCATGGTAGTTGGTTCTCCCCTCCTCAACCTAGTCTAGAACTCCTTTATAGATATATATTCAGAGATGTTTTTCTTAGATATTCCTAGATCTTGTTAAGTGAACCATTAATACAAAGTGTGGTCCCTCAAGTTAGTGGAAAAGTGGATGCCTGACACTCTGGGTCATAAATCTGGCCATGCATAACAGCAGTCCATCACCAGAGGAAGTGCTAAATGTGAAATTGAAGTCTTACAGGCACAGAATCACATGTGTGACTTGAAATATGAACCAAATTTTCATGGCTCCTACTCCTGTTAGAACTGCTTTGCCTGCCCTACTCTACACCTATTTTTACCCTTCTGAAGAACTGGTTTGAAAGAAAAATGGATTGCCTTTGAAGACACAGTCATTGTCACAACTGGGTGGTAGTCCAGAAGGTGTCCTTGCTTTGAATAAACATCTCTTAGATGACTCTGTCTGTCTGTCTTTCTGTCCATCTCTATCTATCTATCTATCTATCTATCTATCTATCTATCTATCTATCTATCTATCTATCTATCTATCTATCTTTCTATCTATCTAATTCGAAGATGGATAAACTTAGGAATGATGTAAGCGATATTTCAGTATCACCTCTATGGGTCCAAAATAAGGAATCCTTCCTTTTTCTTTCCTTCCTTTCTTTTCCATCCTTTTCTTTCCTTTCTTCTCCTCTCCTCCTCTCCTCTCCTCTCCCTCCTCTCCTCTCCTCTCCTCCCTTTCCTCTCCTCTCTCCTCCTTCCTTTCTCCTCCTCCTCCTTCTCCTCCTCCTCCCTCCTCTCTCTCTCTCCTCTCTCTCTGTCTCTCTCTCTCTCTCTGTCTCTCTCTCTCTGTCTCTCTCTCTCTCTCTTCCTTTCTTTTCATCCTGCTCCCATTATTTGATACTTTAGCTACCCAAAGGTCTTACTTTTTAAAAGATGAATCCTCCTACCTAGAGACATAATATGTTCACTCAAAACACTTTAGATATCCTCATTGTACTGGCTGGTTTTGTGTGTCAACTTGACACGAGCTGGAGTTATCTCAGAGAAAGGAGCCTCAGTTGAGGAAATGCCTCCATGAGACCCATCTGTAAGGTATTTTCTCAATTAGTGATCAAGGTGGGAGGACACAGCCCATTGTGGTTGGTGCTATTCCTGTGCTGGTAGTCTTGGTTTCTGTAAGAAAGCAAGCTGAGCAAGACAGGGGAAGCAAGCCAGTAAGTAACATCTCTCCATGGCCTCTGCATCAGGTCCTGCTTCCTGACCTGCTTGAGTTCCAGTCCTGACTTCCTTTGGTCATGAACAGCAATGTGGATATAAGCTGAATAAACCCCTTCCTCCCCAACTTGCTTCTTAGTCATGATGTTTAATCAGAAATAGAAACCCCAGCTAAGACACTCATCTATCTTAATTACCAAAGACAATTTCAGTTACAGTTCTGGCTGTGGCACTGGTCCTACAGATACAGGAAAAAATGGATTTCTGAGATAAAATAGAGTATGTATGAAGTAGAGTTCTACTAAACATCTTTTACTATTATCATGTCTTGTGCTACAGTCAGTGAATACTACCCAGTACAGGCAGGACCAACAATAGTCTTTTCCCCAAAGAGCTGATTCTGGCCATTCTACCTACTGAAAGACCATGAAAGTCAAGAGGTTCACAAGTGAATATGGGAGGATTTTTTTTTATAAATATGAGTGCCATCACATCACCAAGTCAGAATGAGAGATGATTGTAATGAGAATAGATGTTTTCATTGATCCATTTGAGTGGATGTATTTATTCATATTTACATATGTGTGGATGTGCATGTTGGTAGCATGTTCAGAAAATAGCTTTGTTTCCTTGCTGCTTTTATGCTTTTATCTCATAATAAGATATCCTGACTCTCTTTAAAGTATAATTTAAGAGATGCTAACTTTAGAGTATAATATTTGTGTTATCAAGAAGTATAATTTCCACTCAAAGGCTTTAAGTTTTACCCCCCCTAGGGAGAAACTGGTGCTTTTGTGGCATAATGTATGACAGCTGATATGGGTCACACATAGCAGGCAGAACTATGACCTTGTATTATTTTCATTTGTACATTAATTGTTGTTTAAGAGGGAGGAATAGGGAGAGTATAGTCTTCAGAAGTGTATATGGATACCAAACTGAAAATGTAGTAGATATGTGGTGGTAATTTTATGTATTAATTTGACTGAGCCTTAGGTCACTCAGCTATTTGTTTAAATATTGTAAGGATCATAACAATGAGATTGGTTTGTGATCAGATAAATATTTAAATTGATGATCTGTATAAAGTATATTATTCTTCTTAATGGGATTGGGCCCACTCAACCCATTAGAAACCAGAATAGAACCAGTTTGAGAGCATGAGAATCCTCTTTCTTCTTCCTTTGATCTAGAACAAGGTTCTTCTAGCTTTAGATATGGGATCTTAACTACAGCTTATAACCTGAAATCTGGCCTTCAGCTTTATGATTGAAGATGGTGCAGTAGCTTAGTCTCA
The DNA here is from genome assembly GCF_011064425.1 of Rattus rattus. Classification (NCBI taxonomy): domain Eukaryota; kingdom Metazoa; phylum Chordata; class Mammalia; order Rodentia; family Muridae; genus Rattus; species Rattus rattus. The sequence continues at coordinate 129,191,868 of NC_046158.1, read as the reverse complement.
GAACTGTGTGAGCCTCTTTGCAGTAAGGCTTTTGATAGAGATAATATTTTTTCAAGAGAGGGAATAGCTAAAAGTTCCCTTTCTATCCATATAAACAGAATAGAAGCTTCTAGGAAAACTAATCTCCCATTTACTTCTTTTAAATCTTTGTGACACTATTCATTTGCTTATTTGGGAGGGATCAGGAATATACCATGGCACATGTGTGGAAGTCAGGGGACAATTTGGGGACATTGGTTCCTTCTATCTACGGAACCATACCTCAAATCATTAGGGTTAGCCCTTACCACTTTCAGGACCCTTGAACTTCCATTTTTATCAGTACAAGTAACATACTCTATTATACCATCACAAACCGTAATCCCACACTATTCTACACTTTACCTTTAATGATCGTGCCACGATGATGGTCTCAGCCACACAGATGGTCTGCCACTAATCAATAAACAACAAACTCCTACGTATGTCTCCAGTGCCATGCCTCAAGCCACTGGATTTCAGCATACTGCTGATCTAAGAAAAGAGTAGCTAACCACAGAAATATATGAGATATGAGAAACTAAACAAGGGTTCTCAAATAGAGAAGCACACGCTGTTGGTGATGACAGGTTTGCTTTTGTTGATTTACAGAACATGGCCTAACTCTGATTGCCAGTTACTATACAATGTACTCGATGACATTCTCTTGTGTTTTTTTTTTGTTGTTGTTTTTTATTTTTTTTCTTTTTTTTCTCGGAGCTGGGGACCGAACCCAGGGCCTTGTGCTTGCTAGGCAAGCGCTCTACCACTGAGCTAAATCCCCAACCCTGACATTCTCTTGAATAAGGGTAATCAGTATGCTTTATTATCACACAGCCATGGGAACTGTCTATATTTTACAGTCTATGGGGCTAGTAGAGAGTTACTTTCGAGTACATGCTGGCCAAGGTCCTTGGAGACTCTCAGCAGGGACGAATCCACAAGAAAAATTTCGTGCAACATACTTTCTTCACTGCCATCCACTGTTTTCTCATGTATGTTTTAGTTAATAGTGTTTCCTGTATCCCTATAATAAATTCCTTTCTTCCAGGAGAAGTTATGAAAAACTGTGGAGGGCACAGCCATAACATCAGTAAGCATACTTGCATTAGGATGAGGTTTGAGATCCAAAGACAGGGGAAGATTGCAGCCTCTAATCTGAATCATTGCTCTGCTTGATTACAGCAATATTCATGACAATAACAGTGGGACTATTATGAGCCTAGCACTTGTTAAGTCTTGCTTAATCCCTTAATCTGCTTGGCAATGTAACAAGGTAAGAATTTTTACATGTTTTACATTTGAGAAAAAAACACACTTCAGAGGTGTTGGCTAAAGTTCTTAGCTAGCAATCTGTGCAGAAGGATTGACATTCAGATATAAATTACTTAAAGATTATTCACATTTCCTGCTACATTTTTGAAATATCCTATAACTTGTTTAGTCTGAGATCACTCACGCTTTAATGTTAGATACACTAGGGAAAGTGGAGAGCAAGAAAAGTCTTGCCGCAGAACTGGACAAGATGATCCAAACACATTTTATACACATGAATGCATCTGGTGCTGTCATGAAAATTATTATTGATTATGGGTATTATATGCAGAAAGCTTCTCTGGACAGATAATAATTATGACATAATTTATAATGGAGAAAAACTGGAAACAATCCAAATGATATTTACTTACTGGAGGATAAATGAATTTTGTTAAAATCAGCAGGAAAGTAATAGTAAAAACTAAAATATTATAGAAATTTTTTTCCTGATAAAGGGAAAAGCATAATATGTTGAGTAGAAAAAAAGCAGGCTACAAAGAACTATTAATTATGATATGACTAACTACCACTGATACTTTCAATAAGTACCAGTCTATAAAATAGTATCAGGAATCCCTTGGATTGTGAGATTCTTTGGTGACTTTTTATTTTCCTATTTGGCCTTCCATGGATCTCCTACAGTGAACTACGTATCTTTCAAAGTATTCTCCCTCCCCCATTGAAAATGCAGTTGCAATGATAGAGGAATGATATATTAAAAAGACAACTGTTAAAGAGTAGGCTGTGTGATATTACATCCTGAAAGGAAAGATAAGAACTTTGTATACATGGGATCTTTGCTTAAGTACTAACTTGGAAAAGGATACCCTGAGCTATGCTTATTAATGTACTATGACTGTAGGCACCTTGCACATTGTCTACTGTCTTTTTTGCAGTCATTCTGCTTTCAATATATGAAATATTTGGTTTTCTTTTCTTAGATTGTTTGCAAGTATGCAAACCAGAAAAACTATTCTTATTCTGGACAAGCAATGTTGATGTAACCATGCAATTCTCACATCAAAGGGGATAAGAATAAATTTACTCTGAAGTCAAATATGAAAGAATATGGTCAAGATTCAGTTTACTCCAAATTCCATGTTTCAACAAGATGTTGAAAGTCTTTCACCAAAGGATACACAAATGAGGTCTAGCCCTCCTTCTACATACAGTCCTTGTGGAAATGATTTCATCAAAGTTCACCTCAGGAAATCAATAAAGTTCTTATGCTTATAGGGTAAGGGGGTTATAGATAGAACTTTGACTACAAGGTCTGCACCCACCATGGATGATAACTTTCCCATGTTGTGTAGATGGAACCCATTTCCACTCTCTTCCCATCTATATACTCTAGTTCTTACCAGAGACTGCAAGGACATGTACAATTAAGGCATAATTGCATACAACTCCTTGAAAGAGCTGGTAGGTACTCAGGTGACTATCCTATGAATGAAGTGGAAATATCTGGTTTCTTTGTAGATTCAGTTGTATCATGTGTTATTTTTCTGAAGACTGCCTTATGAGAGGATATTTTGCTGAAGCTGACATGTGGAAAGATATTTTGCTGAGAACAGGTTTTTTTTTTTTGTTTTTTTTTTTTTTTTTTGGAAGATGCCTGAAAAGAGGGCATGTGGTATTTTGCTGGAGCTGACTCTTAGAGGACATGTGATATTTGAAAATGGTATAACCATAACCCAACAGCTTGTGTATGATGCTGTGGCATTAGTTCAACTTGCCTTCTTTGTTGATCATCACCTTTTGTGACTTTGTAGACAGGAACACACCAAAGAATTTCTCATGATATTCTGGCAGCTTCTTCCTGGTTCCAAGTCCTCAGGCCACTTGGCTGAGCCTCATGGTTTCTTCTGGATCGAAGTGCCATTCATGATTTGCGAATGCTGTTTGTGAGTGGATCGAGTTACCACTGTTGATTCATGTGAACTCAACTGCTGATATCCTGACAATGAAGATTGAAATCACCCTAAAGAACTATTTCTAAACAGGTCTACATCTTCCTTTTCCCTATTAACATTTCCTTTCCACTACCTCTCATTGCTGGGCAGTGAGCTAGGAGGGAGGTTAAAGCATTTAAGAACCCATATTAAAGTAGGTTTGAAAAATCTAAACTTATATATGACCATCCATGAACTCTGTCAGCAAGTCCAACTATGATGACCAGTCTTTATGAAATCCTGAACATAGTGACAATATGGCTCAAAGGACAATCTTGGGTAGCATGTGGGAGAAGTTTAAAGTACTTTTCAAATTCACTGATGAAAGTATTAGGTGGATATGTTAAAGGAACTCAGGAAAGTCTCTGCTATAGGTCTCTGGAACTATCTGACATCTCTTAATAGCATTTTGGTTTGTGGAAGCCAATAATCTGTCAAGTTCATATATTCCAGAAGGTTGTACCTATAATTCACAGAATATTAGGTCAGCTATAGATGTGGACAAGGTATTTCTATTGAGAAGGCTGAACATGGCCCAAGATAAATTGTAATTAGACTCAAGATCTGCAACATTCCAACCTCTCAACATCATTTAAATTTTAAATCAATTAACCATCCTTGTGGACAATTCAATGATGTGGTGGTTTTAATAAAAATGGCCACTATATGCTCAAAACTTTGAATGCTCGGTCTCCCAAACATCAGTTAGTGGAACTGTTTGTTAAGTATTAGAAGGTGTGGTTCAATCTGTTCTTGACTTCATTCAGATGAAAATGTAGAACTCTCAATTCCTCCTGCACCAGCCCTGCCTGGATGCTGCCATGCTCCCACCTTAGTGAGAATGGACTGAACCTCTGATCCTGTAAACCAGCCCCAAATAAATGCTGTCCTTTATAAAATGTGCATTGGACATGGTGTGTCTGTTCATAGCAATAAAATCCTAACGAAGACAGAAGTAGGTATTGGGAGTGAGGTATTGCTGTAGTAGGCCTGACCATGCATCTCTTTAGAGAATGTGGACTTAGGCATGAAGTGAAATACTTTAAATGAGGCTTAATGGACTATTCTAATAGCAATGTGAAGACGTTATTACTGAGAGTGATTTGAACTGTTTGGACCTGGCACAACATGGTTTTGTGAAGAAGAAAACCGCATGTGGCCTAGAGACTGTTTTCGTGGTATTTTGGGGGGAAATGTGACTGCTTTTTACCATTGTTGAAAGAGTGTGTCTGTGGTTAAGGTGAAGAGATTTAGATTAATTGCTTTGAAAAAGGAAATCTCAAAACAGCCTGGTGTAAATTCTGTTGTGTGGTCATTAAAGTTCACTCTTATGAAGAACATTTTAATGACAAGGAGCAACTTGAGAAGGGAAAAATACAAAATATATGGTTTGAGTATTAAAGGGACAAGGAAGTGAAATGGAGCCGAATCCTGTGTTCAAGGATATTAAATTGAATTCCCACCCAGTGTTTCAAAATTAAAGATTGACGTCCATGTCTCACTGACATTTATGTAAATACTGCAGAAATGAATTCTGGTCCTCATGCTTGGACACAAGTGTTTTATCCACTGAGCAATCTACTGAGCTCTTTCACAACTTTTGATTTCTTTTAGCTTCAACTGTAGAGATACGTGGTTGAACCTGATCTTTCAAAGATTCATTTGGAGAGTCTCCATAAATGTTTCAAAGACAAAGCCAATAAAACTTATGCCTAAAATAGACATAGGGATTATGGGATTAAAATTGCACAAAGAACTTGAACTCTCTGAGGACAGCGGGCCCAAGGATAGGATGAAAATAATAGCAACATTTCTTCTCCCAGATTATTGGGTTAATTATTGCTTTGCTAAACTGGTGTGACACTGAATCACAGTTATAAATGATTCTTTGAGGCCACAGAGATTACCAAGGAAGGTGAATGGGGTCATTGTGTAGGTTCACTGGGCCACAATCTCTCTTCACATACAGATTATCTCACAAAATTTTGTATCATTAAAGTTTGTACTGCCTGAAACAGATTAGCTATCCTGGATAAAAGTATTTTTGATCAGCCTGTGATGAGCTGTCTTTGCAGGAAGCTCCTTTTAAGAGGCATCCTAGCACATGTCCTGTAAACCTTAGAGCTCAGCCTTCTGTGCCTCTGAGCTTTGCAGTCCTATATTATACAAAGCTCAAAGTATTATTATTTAACAAAATATATAAATTAAAATGATAGAAATCAGATGAGCAGACATTTCTTTTGGCTACTTTGTTACAAATATGCTTTGTAAATAGAACATTCCATTCATTTGATGGATGGTGTATGTAAACATGTTCCTCCGGAATTTGCTTCTTCCTAGTGCTCAGATAATGATGTTATACAGGACTTAGTCTTTACTGAGCCTTCTAGAACTTGAAGGCCGAGAAAACAGTTGCAGAGCCACACCAAACTGCAGAACATGCTGATGGAAGAGTTTATCATGTTTACTCTCATAGTTAGGTGACACTCCTGGATCTGGATGAAAGATGGGTGGTCTAACATCATTTAACTTTTTGTCAAGAGGACGTTTAAGTCCAGGACCTTTACTCATCTCCTGCCAGTAACGTTCATTATTTATTGCTGTGCTTAATGTTATTCAGAGGGCCACGTGGGTGTCCTAGGCATGAGCAAGTGAGATATCTTCTCAGCATTGAGGACTGGTTCTTCTTTTGAATTTTGATTTCTCCACTTCAATTATTTGTTTTTAGTAGATAGAGGGGTACCATCTCTTATCACCTATAGAAGAAATATTCTGTCATTGAATTAAGCAAACCTTCAAAAACAAAGGTGATGCTTGGTGTGGTGAAACCCCAAGGCTTTGGGGTTAAAGGCTCAGTCCAACATTCCTATCATTAACTAGACAATCATATGGGGTAAGTGTCTAGCATAGGTCTTTATCTCATCAAAGACCTCCCTGGTATAGGGAGGATCTCGGATTGGAGAAAGGATAAAGAGAGGTACAGCACAACTGATTAAAAGCTAAGTCTGGCAATTAGGAGGAAAGGTTAATGCAATTGAGGCTACTTCTGCAGCACAAAATGTCTAGGAGGCAGATTATTGACAGTCTTTGAGTATATGAAGGATTCTGATGAGAACACATGATGATGATTTCTTCCTCCCTGAGGAACTAACAGAAAGAAATGAACTAGCATTACTGCCACACAGCAAAAACTGTTTAATGAAAACAGCAAAAGCAGATAAATTACTCAGCAGGCTCAAAGTGGAATCTCTCAGAACTTGCATAGAAAAAGAGCCATCTCAGGCACTAAGAAAGACAATGCTAATGTCCCAAGCTCCTGGAAGGTTTTGACACAGTATGAGATACCAGAACTTTAATCTCAATTAATAGCTGACATGCAGTCTTTTGATCAAACTGTCAGAAATGTTTTGTAGCCTCTGTTTGTTTGTGCTGTAAAGAACCAGAAGTGTCTGGAAATGATACATTAGGAAGGTAGGTAGTCAGAGCAGAGATATAGGTTATGGTTTGGACTGGAGCAACTCTGGTGTCCAACAGGAACAGGCCCCCCATGTAAAGTCAAACATTCTGTGAGTTTGAAGTATACTACCTTTTCTAGACTTCCTTCCCTTCACAGTGTTCATTCTCCACCCACTTCCTGCTTCTCTTGGCAGTGTCTTCTAACCTTTCACTTTTATACTGATACTATCTTAATATCCATTCCAGAGGAACCCATGCTAAAATGAAGAAGCAGTCAAATTTAAAAATTTTCTGGATTAAAAACATGATCCTCAAACACAGTGGTTCAAAACAAAATGCTACCTATGAAGTCCATGACTTGTGCTCAGTGACTCATGCAGTTCTTCCCAGCAAAGTTCTTTGGGTTTGGAAAGGGGACACAACCTGCAAAGGTAACCATCCATGGACATTTCTAGGCACCTATGTCTTTACCTCTTGAATCTCTGTTGAATTTATAACCTGGTTTGACAGAATGTGTCAAAAGATTGGATTAATTTGTAAGTACAGGCTTATCTAAGCAGTCTTACACATTCTGCCCCTCATCCTAGATTTCCATCACCCAACTTGATTGTACCCTAACAAGCACACTAGATAATGAGAAATGGAGTCTCTTATACCTTCTATCCCAGTCCTAATCATACTAAATCATTAGTCCAGAATACTTGCCAGCTGAACACCTAGAGATAAGCAAACCCACCAGAAATCAACTAAACTAAACACAGAACAAAAGAACTGCCCACTGCATATTCCAAATTTTCCATGATAGAGCTGTGCATTAAATGAATGACCACTAGTTTGAGTCATTCTACTTTGGACAGTTGGTGTGGCAGATTCAGACAGCTACTTTCAGTTCTTAAGTCCTGGAGGCTTAAATCCTAGATCATAGAGCCTGAAACAGCCTATCAACATTTCTAACCCAGCACATAGAACATTTTATCTCTTCTTTGGCCTCAGACATTTGTATATAAGTATCAGAAAAGGAAACTCTGTTCACTATGTAGAGCAGGCTCAGACTGCTTGTTAACCTACATGAGGAAGCTGGCTTGGTGTCAGGCACTAAGCTGTTGCTGGGAGTTTGTTGCTAAAAATTTTCCCCTAAAGGAGGTGTGAACAACATCTAACCTCCCCTTAAGGTCTTAACCACAAACCAAGGCACAATTCTACCACAGTTCACTCTTGGTAACCAATGAGTTTCTTGAGGTTGCTTACTGAGCATGGATTAATGTAGCCTGCATGTAATAGCTTTTCCTACACAATCCAACTGTGTAAACTCCATTCATATAAAACTTTGTTTACTCCCTTGGGAGGAATGTCTCTGACTGCCCAAGGAATGCCTCTGGCAAGATGTCACCTCCTACCCACAGCATAGCAGTTTATTGCTGCACTCAAGGCTTTATGCAAACATCCCCCATTCACCAGGAGACCTTTTGTATCCTGAACTATGCCTGGTTCTGTGAGTCTCAATTGGACTTTATTCCTTCAACAATTGTTACTGGCAAGTCATTCTAAGTAAAGTCTTACTGACAGGAGCAAAGCAGTCATACTGGAACGCCTTCTTCACCCATCATAGATTATAGATTCCTCATGGGTACATTAATGAAGTCACCTTCTTTTAGTCTTAGCACCTCCACAAACCCTGATGGCTGAGAGAACTGGGAGATGCTCTGGTGACAGTTCTATAATCCTCCCCACTCCCTACTATCCTCTTCTAGGAGGTTATATCATCAGGCACAGTTCTCATGGACTTTTTTTCATTTATTTGTGTTGTGTTTTATAAAAAGGTAAGGGAGGGAGTTATGTTTAGTGGGTGTACAGCCAAGTGTGGGGGAAGGGGGTGCCTCCGCAGGCCCAACCCTTCTCCCTGAGGGACCAGCCACAGGATGGTAGAGTTTATTCAGGGCATGGAGAGGGGATTTAAGAGGATGACAGAGACAGAGAAAGTCAGAGAGAGGTGGCAGAGAAGTAGAGGAATAGAGGCTAGCCAGGAGGACATGGAGCGGGGTGGACAGACAGAGGGGAGAAGGTGCAAGAGGACTGAGGCAGAGCAAGAAGGCTAGGCTAGAAAGAAGAGGGGACAAGTAGTTCTTTTTATGGTGAATCAGGCACACCTGGCTGTTGCTAGGTAATTATGGTGTAGCCTAGGCAAAATGCTAACAATTTGTTTCTTTCTTTCTTTCTTTTGTTATTCATTCATTCATTCATTCATTCATTCATTCATTCTTTCATTCACTCATCCATTCATTTTACATTCTGATTGTTGCCCCCTTCTTGTCCTCACTGCTTTACAGAGTTCATCCGTCCATCCCCCTCCCTTTCTCCTCTAAAAGCCCTCCCCAACCGCCCTGTGCACCACCCTCTGCAATGTTAGGTGCATCCTCTCCCAGTGAGGCCAGACAAAGCAGCCCAGTTGGGGAATGGATTCCACAGAGAGGCAATAGCTTTAGGAACAATCCCCATTCCAGCTGTTGGGGTACTGAGCCTCCCAGAGGTCAGTTATGCTAGGCTCCTGTCTGCAAGTATAATAGAGTATTATTAATAGTGTCAGGGCTTGGTACTTACCTATGGCCTTATGGACCCTTACAAATAGGTACGGTTGAGTCATGAAGATGGCAGCTGTTTTGATTGCAAGATAGTGCTATAAAACAGAGTTACAGAACTCACTCCAATTATGAGTTCACTGTTTTGTTACATATTTTTTGAACTTGATATCAAGTACCTGCAGATGTCACTTTGATACCTTAGCTTTTCTTAATTTTTATTTCTGACTTATAGTTTCTTTGCAAATTCCAGACAAGTTTTCTACAGTGTTATGTACAAATTTTAAAATAAATGACGGGTTTCTGGTCTTGTTTGAAGTCTATCTGTGGCCTCAGTAAGTCCTTAAGTTAATATCATCTTCCCTGGTTATGTATGGTTAAACACTATAATTGTATTCATAAATAGACTATTTACAACTGTTTGCCCAAAGGACCTGACTAGAAAATGAAATAGAAACATAGAGGGAATCATGAGAGAGAAATATGAGGATATTGGACAGAGCAACTCAGAGAGCACTAACAGAACACAGTTGAATAACAAGGGGTCTATGAGACTTCCCAACTTGCATTAGGCCTATAAGGCCAAGTACTGCTTAGATAACAATGAGATCCAAGGGCCGGAGAGATGGCTCAGCGGTTAAGAGTGACGACTACTCTTCCAGAGGTCCTGGGTTCAATTCCCAGCAACCACATGGTGACTCACAAACACCTGTAAAGAGATCCGATGCCCTCTTCTGGTGTATCTGAAGACAGCTACAGTGTACTCATATATAATAATAAATAAAAAATCTTAAAAAAGAATTAAAAAAAAAAAGAATGAGATCCAAGGTGGGTCCCTAGCTTCTGGACCTCGCACTCCCATGCAGGATATCTGACCAATTGCTACCGTTACCTACATCTTTTCATTTCAAAGGAGTGGGTGGGGTGGGTCACTCTAGAAAACAGCTTAAAGTTCCAGAAAATTGTCATTGTAAGACACTAAGCCTCCACCAATGACTTTTGGGAATCACAGAACAAACGTCCAGACCTTATCACCTGGGCAAGCAATCACAAGGAACAACCATTTCTGAGGGGATTTCACTGTTGCTGTGACTGCCTGGGATGGAAACTACTTACAAAAAGTCCATCTGGTACTACTTCCTGCCTTGCTCTTGCTTTCTTCCCATGCTCTGCTGTAGGTCCTTAGGATCAGTCTACTCAGGTTAACTCTGGAGAAGGTACTATTCTCCACTGTCAGGATTCCTGATGGATCGACCTGAGCTGGAGAGGTGACACTGGGTTTCCAAGTAGGATGCCTTGTTGTGAAAACACTACAGAAAAAGCTAGATATAGTAAGTAGAGTCAAACTAGCAGGAAGGGATAGGGTAGAGCAGTTGTGTGACAGCACTGGAGATCTGGGAAACTTAGGATCACTACATTTGGTTCATGCTAAGCAAAGTCAGCATGCCTGAGAGGATGAAGATGTCAGATGGCATTGATCAGGCAGCTTTGTTTCCAGAAGGACTTTCCCAGCAGCACAAGACCGTTTAGAGCAGTGGTTTCCAACCTTTCTATTTCTGTGACCTTTTAACAGAGATCTGTAAGTTGTGCTAATACACAACCACAGTAATTTTTTTGTTGCATAACTTTAATTATGCTATGGTTATGAATTGCAATGCAAATATCTGATATTTCCAACAGTCTTAGGGGGATGCCTGTAAAAGGGTTGTTTAATCCCCAAAGGGGTTGTGACACTGCCTTAGAAGAAGTCTCCCATACCTACCCACACCTAGAGTAGCCCTTTTCTTTTTCTTTTCTTCTACTAACCTGTGATTAAAAACAGCAAGTTGAGTCAGGGAACAATTCATGGGGAGTAGAATTTAATCAAGATCTGCTGTTGCGCAGATAACAGAAAGGAACTGCAAGAGGCAAAGGATGGAATAGAGGCCAGGCAGGACAAGAGGTTTTTTAAGGCCAGCTGCTAATGGACAGCAACCAGAATACTAAGCAGATGCAGTTCAAGCCCTACCTGGTGCATACGCAGTGGGATGTGTTTCAAACCTGTGTCCTGTAGAACACAAAAGAAGCATGGTGTGTCAATGATACTTTTCCACAATCAGTGTGGTTTTAAATTCTTTCCAGGTGATACTCAGGAACCCCCTGAAGGAAAAGAGACATGCAAGGAGAGGACAGGGCAAATAGTTGGCTGGGTCAACTGATTACCCAGTGGCTGACACTTTGTCTTGCAGAGTCTGTGCTGTCATTGCCATTGCTTTTCTAATCTAATAATAAGATTCTGTCCTAGGAGCTGACATTTGCCCAAACCCAGCAATTAGAAAACATCTTGTTGCATCCACTATGATTTATGGGGTGATGGCTTCATTCCGCCTTCATTTGTAATGCTATGGATGGCCCAGTTGGATAAACAAAGTCCCTGTAATTTCCATTTGCAGCTTGCCCAGAATTGCCACACTGATCTTTAGCTCAGGATTGAACTTTGGAATGTGATGGTTGTACCCTCATCTCATCTGGGGTATTTCCATTAACATATTGGAGATGCAAATCACACTGTTCATGTAGAGACACCTGACAGAGAGAGAATGGGGTGGGAGGGGGCTCATGGGAAATGGTTCATAGTGCTCACTTAAATTAACAACAATGTTATCATGCCCTTTTGTAACCCAAGGTGAATGCTAAAAGGTACATTTTGAGTGACTGGTTGAAAGTCATCACATACACCTTCACACAGGCATGGGAGTGAACCATGGCTAAGGGTGTCTGCTGGAAATAGCATGAACTGAGGAAAATACTGCTGTGTCATAGGTATTTAATCACACTGGACTTGTTGTGCACGAGCAAAGCAAATCCAAGTATTTATTTCTCAAAGCTGGCTAAAGGCTGGGAGAGGTCTATGCTTAGGTTCTGCTCAAAGGGAACATCCAGATATGACTATGTTCTTAGTATCTAGTGTACAGCTTGGTGTTCATGGGTATGCTAGTATGCCAGGGATAATCTTTATACAAAATGTACATATGTCATTCATCATTCACCTTTCTATGCTTGGAAAAGTATCCCATGAGTGGGTCACTAATTTAATGTAGTGACTTGTGGGCAACAGTTTTTAAAGGAGATAGAACAAAGTAGAAAATATAGTACACTGCCTATAATGAGGTGAAATATTTATAGCATGTTCCATTTTCAAAAATAGCCCCAGTGCTCTTCCTATCCTGTCTGCTCTTTTAGAATGAGACTTCCTGTTCTTCCATGCAGAGGTAAGGTTTGTTTCAGAAAATGCAGTCTTAGGATTGCTCTGAGCAATAGAAGATGTCAGAAGTCAATCTAGTTACTGAGGCTGGGTTATAAAATCAATGTAGGGTTCTCTTGTCTAGTTAACTCCTCATAATGTAGCAAGTTAGACCACACTGAAGTTGCCATTCTAGAAGGAAGACTAACCTTGAGGTTGTCCTAAGACCCTCCAAGCTAACCTCCTTGGCAGTTGATGTCCACTAGGTGGTTTCAGCTGTTATCACCAGGAGCAGAAATAGCTGCCTGAATATTCACCCACAGATCACCGATGAAGCACAATATAGTGATTTTTTTAAAAGAGGATGATGTAATTTAGACAGGGTTATACTCACTGTGATGCCCTGTCTAGCCTAGAACTTATAGAGCTTAGCCTTCTGCCAAATAAATGATAATATACCTGTCTACATTTTGGAGATAACTTGTTATACAATAGCATGTTTAGAACTATTTGTGAAAGTCTTGTTTTGGTGTTATAAAGCAATGCTCCTTAAAAATCATCTTGTCCTTCTAAACAAAAATGCCAAGAAGTTACTGGTTTAGCTTGAAGGGTTTTAAAACACTTTTTAATACATGTTAGCTATTACTTGGTGCTAAAGAATTGTTCAACACATGATAAGTATTCTTGTAGTAATACTACTTACCTTTCCTAGCGTCAATGCAAAAATTAGAAACCTTATTCTGGGGATAAATATTACTAATCATGGACTGGTAACACAGATTCAGGTCACCCCATTTCAATGTTCTAACATAGTAATACTTGATCAGGTTTATGGTAACAGAACAAAAAAGTCGTAAATTAAGGTTCTGTGCTGGTTTGTTTTTTTGTCAACATGACACACATTTACATAGAGTCCCAATTAAAGAATTATCTCTATCAAATTGACCTGTAGGCCTGTCTCTGACAGATTTTCACAATTTACGAATGATTTACCCCACTGTGTGTGGTACCATTCTTTGGACTTCAGCTATACAAAGAGGTTAGCTAAACATAACAGGAAAATAGCCAGGAATAACAGTACTCCAGGTCCTGCCTTGAATTCCTGCCCTGTCTTCTTTCAATGATGCATAATGAACTGTAACCTATTAAGTAAATAAACTCTTCACTAAAATACTTTTGGTCATGGTGTTTATCACAGCAACAGAAAGCAAAATTAGGGCAGACATTTTAAAAATACACTGGTGAAAACATTATATAGGCAAGTTGAAGCAGTCAAGGAAATACTAGTTATGGGCTTCAGATGCTATCTGTTGGCATTCTTAGCTTTTTATTTGGTAGTTGGGAACTTTTTGTCCATATATTATAAAGGATTTACATAATGGTCTCACAAAGATGTGAGATCACATACAGAAGATAGCAATAAATGACTATTAAGTGGCCTAAAGATGGCACAAAATAATTTTACACTGGTCTTCTGACATTCACTCTCTCCACAATCATTGAAACTGTAATCAGTTGACTGACTTTGAAGAAAAGTCAGTGGAAAGTGCGGTTCCTTTTAGGAAGTTTCCTTCATACAAGTCATATGCACAATCCTGATCATGTTGTATAATTTCTTTGTTCCTTTTTCACCTTGAGCTGCACCGAGACCACTTTGTAGGACACTGAGATGTGCCTGACAAATGGTAATTTCTACTTTGTTTGTTTTAAATAGATTTTTAAGTCACATGATGGGAATTATGTTACTTATGCAGATAAAGAAACTAGGTGAAGAACAAACTCACTGGGTTGCCAAACAAGGCCAGTAGAAGAGAAACTGGACTTGAGGGCAGTCCTCTGGGTAGCAATACTTGTTCTGTGTAGCACTTGGATTATATCAGCAGGACACTGCATAGTCCTATAGTTTTCTTAGTGTAAAGAGTCCTGGCCAGAAGAGATGTGCCAAGTAACATATCTCTGGGTATTAGTAGGTGGCTTCTACCTGGAATTTGAAATCCTATGTACTAATGTTACTGAACTGACTGGCTCCTGCCTATGACCTTCACCCATTCAAACTATACTTACTAACATTATGCCTCCAATATAGAATCATTTGTATTGGGTGGGAGGCTTTTTAGAGCACGGTATGCTGCCCACATGTTAGTGGCTTTATGATAATGAGATGTTTGTCTCTTATATTTATGCCAAATATAAGAGCATCTATATTTATGCCAAAATGTGCCAGGGTTTTTGAAGATAGAATAAACGGATGATGTGAAACTTCTGTACAATTTCTCAACTCTACTTTATTGATTTTAGTACCATCAGTCTTAGACTCTACAAGTATTACTCACTTTCATCCTGAGTGCCTAATTGTCAGATGAAAACCTAAAAAGTCTAAAACCCAGTACACTTGATGTAGCATTTCATATGCTAAGCAGAAATGTCTTGTCTATAACTCTGCCCTGCCCTGTGGGTTAGTTCAAATATCCATTTAGTCCACTAATTGAGATTTGTACTTTGAGTTCACTTGCCATTTGTTTTGTGACAAACAAAAGGGAGTCAGTGTCAATTAAAGTATCTGAGGAGCAAAAGCAAAATGTCCCTTCTTCATGGACACAACACAATTCTGAAAAGAGAATCAAGGAATAAATTTCTATGGAGGAGGCATACATGTATGTACTAAGGCATTCTGAGCTTCACCCTCACTGCTCTCTAGAAAATGCAGAATTGGTACAAGTCTGGTACAATGGCCTTTGCAGGGAGGGGCTTTGGAAGTTAACCATTTGTTGGACTCTATCATCATGGCCAAACAGGCTGTGTTAACCACATATTTCTTGGTCTTTGTTTTCTTTCCTGGACCTGCTCTTGTTTCATTGCAATATGATTTATTAATATGTAACCATCCAATGCCTGTCTCAGATTACCCTGGAGAATGCTTTAAAACGTAATATCTTAAATCAACCAACATGGCCCTATACACACACTTTGTGTAAAGATATTGAGATATTCCTTCTCATCTTGAAGAACTACAGCTTTGATGTGACAAGCCAGGAGACAATAATGCAAAAGACAAACTGGATACTTATGGAAGATCTAACAAAGATAAAGCTTAAGCAAGACTCTGTCATTTTCCATTGATCAAAATTCAAAGTTTGGAGTTTCAAGAGCAGCCAAATAAATCCTCTTGCTTAGGACTAGACATTTTCTGTCCTTATCTAGAAGCCTTGAGTTCATCTTGCCCTTTGCTGTGAATAGAGCTGTCAGCAAGCGCTTCATATCTTTGCTTAAGCATTCATATTGCTGGATTTTGATGGATTTAAACAAGACTGTTGGAAAACCCAACAAAGTACCGGAAAAGGTTTGCTAAGCCAATCTGCAAAGGAGAGAGCCAGACATGCAAAAGGGAGAACTGTATTCTAGAGTGACAACCTTTTCAGCTCTCCAGTGGGAACAAATACTGTTCTCTTCCTCAGCCAGGCTGAGAGCAATAATAGCAGGAGTCTTCCTGCAGAAATCAGTGTGCCTGGAACTCTGTGTTATATTGGAACCATACAGAGGCATCAATTACCAAGGCCAGTTATTAGTATGCATCACAGTGATTCTCAGCTCTGCAATCACTGTAATTAATTGCACACACTGGATGGCTGCTGATTAAGTGGCTTCAATTTTGTGGCTATGACTCCTAATGATTGTTCTTTGTACAGATCCAAATGCCGGAAGCTTCAGTGGGAATCCCACTCAGCTGCCACTGTCCTGAAGCTGCAGATTTGATGGAGAAAATTCCTCCTTTCTTCACTCCAGGAAAGGCAAGGAATGTTTCCTAAAATGAGTTTATCCCAATGTGTCAAAGCATCAAGCAAGAGGTGACTGAAAACAAGTTCAACCCGATTTCTGGAATTTAACCTTTGGGATGTGGCATTAGAACATCTTTGTCTATTGTTTTCTTGTAAAACCTTCAAAGGAGGGGCTTCAGGTTTTATTGAATTCTCATAGCTCTCTAGGGGGCAAAAGAGAAATAAATGACTAGTGTTTGGTTAGAAGCTAAAAGGGCTGCCTGAGTCCCAGCCTCTGCTTGTTTTCCTTTTAGATTTGGAACAGTGAAAATCCTGTCACCAGAGCAAATGCCAAGGTGTCCTATGAGGCAATACCAAGGTTTATTGTGGAATATTAGCAATGATAGAATAGATGTATTTAAAACTAAGAGTAAAGGCATAGCATATACTCCATGGAAACAAGAACGAGACTCAAGTGCTCCTTCTGTTTTAAGGTTCTTTAAATGATTTTAGGTGGAAGGAGAAGCCAATTTCCAGGAACAGGAATGTGGTAGATCCTTGTCCTGGTAGACTGTTATTTAAGTATGGATGATTTCTGTATATCTGAACCACAGGTTCCATAATTGTAAGCATGCATATTCCCCACAATATAAAGGCATAAGATGGTAAGTAGAGGGTTTCCCCAATAGAAGAGTTTGAGGAAAGTTTCATTATGTTTGAGTCCAATACTGATTTAAGTTGATCTCATACAGCCTATTTTTGACTAGGGAGAGTCTCACTCCAACTTACAGGAGGATGGATGCTGGGTGTTATCTTACTGGGGAGAAGCAGACATATTTTCTAAGGGGAGTTGTTCCTGGTGGCTGAACTGTACCTACACTCATTTGCTTATTGAAGTTATATCCAGTTATTTAGGGGATGGACTGTGGAGAGCAAGGGAGAAATCCTTGCAGAGCAGAAGACCTCTTTGGCAGGCTATCTATAGCTATAGCTCCTGGGGACATTTGGGTATGTCTAAAATTTGTCACAATTGCCCATGCA